>NC_090304.1:94900809-95219446 GCF_039906515.1 Pseudorca crassidens
CAGGCACAGCCACAGGTGAGCAGGAAAGCCCAGGCTGCAGGAACAGACGCTCCAGGCGATCAGGGCACAGGGCTCACTAGTGAACACGCAGCGTGTGCGCTGTGCAAGATGGAAGCCCCCCGGGAATGAGGCCCGCCTCTCATCAGAGCAGCGCAAGGTGAGTGGAAGCCCTTTTCCTCGTGCACCTTCAGATCCCCCCTAATGGGAAGTTAGACTACGCCCAGGGCAGTGAGCATTGGGCTATGTGTCAGGGGGCTTGGGTCCTGACCACTTCAGTGATCCTGGACCTGTGGCTTCCCCTCTCCCAGCTCTGGCTTCTTTGTGCAGAGTGAGGACTTTGTCAGATGACTCTTTAGACCTCGCCCAGTTGGGGCACTCTGTGATGCCGCCACTCCATCTCTTAAAACCCTGCAGTGGCTCTGTGCTGCCGTCACGATGAAAGCTGAACCCCTTTCTAACTTCCGCGAGCTTTTTCCTGATGAGGCTACTGCCTGCGTCTCCAGCCGTTCCCTGCCCCTCACCTTACTCCATCTGCCCAGAACCACATGCTCTTTCCCTGGTTCTCTTACCCTCTCCTAGGGGCCTTTGCACCTGAAGCTTCCCCACCTGTGAAGGTCTGGGTCTCTGTTTCCCACCCATCTGCCCACTCCACTAGCATCTTATCTTCAGCTGCAGCTCAGCTTTCACTTTCACTGAAAACCCCTCAGGGACCACTCGGGACAGGATGGACGCCCCTTGTACACGCTGCAGAGCACCTGGGTATTGCACACCACCGCATGCATTTGCCTTTGACGTGTTTCCCTGTTCAAATATATGCTCTCTGAGGATGGGGCTGCGTCTGTTTTGACCCTAGCTGTATCCCCATTGCCTTGCGCAGTGTGGCTTGGTAGATGTAGAATGAATAAATGACTGCATGCAATGATTCCACGGGCATAGAAGCCCAGGAGAAACATGTTTCAGGGCAAGGATGGGGGGTGAGGGAAGGAAGGGGGTGGGGAGGCAGCTGGAGCAGCCTCACAGCCTCTGCTGGAGAGAGAGTGCTGGGAGAGACAGTGCTGGGAGAGAACGGGGTATCACAGACCACCCACGATAGGAGCTCTTCTGCCTGCAGCCTTGTTTCAGCGGGGCAGGCATTCCGGGGTTGTGGGTCTGACAGAGCATGCCAGTGGCCCTCTGAGATGCCAGCCTGCCGTGCGGAGCCTGAGAGCTCAGGCTCCCATCAATAACACATCATGGGTCCCCAGGCAGCCCCTGGGGCCCCATGTATGCTCCCCACCTAGGGTACGCCTCTCCTTGAACACATCACAACCCCCCTCCCCTTATGTCTGGGCTCCATGCAACCCCCATGCAAATGCCACCTCCTCTGTGTGCCTCTAGACCTCCTTGGAACCAATTCTTGCTCTGAGCCCTCACACCTCGTGGCATGTGTTTAACGCTGTTGTGAGTTGCACAGAAATGTTGACATGTGGGTCTCCTTGGTGGAAGGCAAGTTGCTCTGAGGCCCAAGGTCAAGGAAGCATGAATTAGTGGAGACCAACAGACTTGGGCTGAATGTGAGTTCTTTGCCAGTAGCTGACATAGAGCATGAATGAATGAATGAATGAATAAGTGAAGGTGCTTTACTTTTCTAAACTCAAGTTCCTTCTTTCTAAAATGGGAGCATCACATCCATATCATAGGGATAGCGTGAGTCTGGCAGACATGGCATAGAAGGGTCCGATGCAGAAAATAAAGGATTACTATTATCGCTACTCATCAGCGCACGCCACCCATGCCTCCCAGCCCAGCCCACTGCTTACTGAAACGAGGTGACCGTCGAAAGCCATCACTGCAGCACCAAGCCCACTTCCTGGTGGTGTGTCACCCACCCCAACTCCAGTCCTGGGATGGAGGCTGCTTGTCACTAACTGGAGAGGGGCAGTTTGCTGTTTTATTACAGTGTCCTTCTTTCTTACACATAGAAGGGAAGTTAAGAGATCCGGGGAAAGGGGGAAAAAGGCAAGAATAGAAAAAGCAAACCCAAAGAGCAAACCAGCACCATATGAGGGGGACGGAGCTGCAGGATCCATCGTGCTGAGGCAGCTTGCCTTGGCCCTCTCCTCCTCCAGGCCCCCAGCTCTAGAAGCTTGTTAAATACTGAGCCCCGAGCTGAGGTGGAAACTAGGCAGGGCTGGGAAGGAGGGTTCAGGGGCCAGCTGCATTTTAAAAACAACTGATGGAAGCTCCTCTCCTTGTGAACTTTCTACTTCCAGACCTTCACGGATGTGAACAAAGCTGCGTGCCAGAGGGAAACTGAGTCTCATTGGAGGCCCTGAGGTCCTTAGCGCCCTCCTGCGTCATTTGGGTCTCCTCTGTCACGGTGTGTGTGTGTCTCTCCCATTTGCTACTTGTGCTCAGTTTTGAGGAATTTCACCACCATTACATTAACTCCTTCTTGTTTGGAAAATGGAGAAGCAGTTAAGTGCTGAGCAGAGGAGGAAAACTATTAGGATGGGTACCAACACGGGGAGACTCTAAGAAATGAGAAGTGGCGAGAAAATGACAAATGTTGCACCGCTTCCCCACGGGATGAACTGTGTGACAGTGAGGACCACTCCGAGGGCAGAGAGCAATTATACAAGACGTGAAAAGGGCAACCGGAAGACTGAGTTGGGGGTACGGCCAGATCAGGGATAGTGCAGACCCTGCCCCCCGAGTGCCGGAGCTGACAGCTGCAGAAGAGCCGGTTCATTCTGTGAGGTGGGCGGGCATCTCTTGGAGAACGGTCTTCCACGCCCCAGGGTCTGAGGACTGATGACCTGACCTGGTTCTCAGAGTTTATGCTGATCCTAGATAACATTTTTGAGTACTCACTATGGCTCAGGTACTTCATGTGGATTGCCTTATTTTATCCTCCCAGGTGATTTTTATCATCACCATCACCTCTATTTTATAGAGGAGGGAATGGAGACTTACAGAGGAACTTGTGTTTTTTTGTTTTGTTTTTCGGCTGCGCTGCGAGGCATGTGGGATCTTAGCTCCCCAACCAGGGATCGAACCCACGCCCCCTGCAGCGGAAGCACGGAGCCTTAACCACTGGACTACCAGGGAAGTCCTGGAACCTGTGCTTTTAGAGGAGCTGGTCAAATAAAGGAGTCAGAAGGAAGGTTACCCTCCCCCCCTGCTCAGGAATTACAGAGACAGAGCATGAACCCAGGCCCCTTAATTCCCATCCTACCTCCTTTCTATCACACCAAGCTACCATCCTTAATTTATTCTGTACTAATTTTGCTAAGGGGAAGGTCAGAAAGGCTTCGCGGGGGTGGTGACATTTGAACTGGGTCTTTGTGGCCTGGATAATGTTATGGGCCAAGTCTCCTTTCCTTGTAGGCTCAGAGAAGAACTACATTTCCCAGCCTTCCCTGCAGCCAGGCAGGCCTGTATGACTGACCAATGGGATGCGGGCTGAAATGATGCACCCACTCCAGGCCTGGCTCCCAAGACCTCCTGCATGTTCCTCCACGCTCACCCCCTCTTCTCTGCTTACTGGCCATATACTGGGTTGGCCAAAAAGTTCGTTTGGGTTTTCCCATAAGCTCTTACGGAAAAAGATCTTTTCCATAAGATCCCGAATGAACTTTTGGGCCAGTACATGGATTCCAGTGGAAGGCTCTGAGACCTCAGGAGAAGGAGAGCTCTGCCCCCAGCGACTGAGAGGGACGTGATGTGAGAAATAAACGTGTAAGGTACTGAGTCATTGAGACTTTGGAGCTGTTTATTGAGCAGATTGTTGACGGGCTAATACAGCCCTGAAGGATGAGGATGTGTTTGCAGAGGCAAAGAAAGTGAGGAAGGACTTCCTGAGAAGTAAAAGAACACTTTGGGCAAACTTGTGGAATGTGAGGGGGGGCTGTCAAGCCGGCAGGCTTTATAGAGCGGAGGAGGGAAATGAGCTAGAATGGCAGGGGCCAGCCGCTGTGCTGGAGATGATGGGGGGCCTTAGGGGGTTTTATGCCAAAGACTGACACATTTAATCGGAGTTTTAGAAGGATCATTCTAGTGCTTGCTTATTCAAGACCTTTCCAGGGAATTCTGGTCCTGAGAGTTGTTCATAGAAAATGCAGTTCTGCCTGCCCTTGGAGGTTCACAACACACATTAACACCTCAATCCCACTCTAGCCTTTACTGGTTTACTTTCTTCATAGCGCTCGCCACAATTTGAAGCTCTTATTTGCTTACACATTTATCTTCTATCTCCCCTGCATTAGAATATAAGCCCCGTGAGAGCATAAAACTTGTCTTATTCACCACCTATTCCCAGCAGCTAGCTGAGTACCTGGCACTTGGTGGGTGCTCGATATACATTTGGCGACTGAGCGACTAAAGGCTCTGAGAAGTCCTGTGTAAAGAACTGGTTTACTGTGTGTGCAAGACCTATTACAATTTCCCTTGACTATCACACTTCGTAAATGCTGTTCTTGTGGCCAGTGGCAGATGGTGGAGTTCTTTGCTGACAGTGCCTACTGACCCCAGGGGCCACTGAGGGCCATGACCCTTCATGGTGTTGGGGGTGGGAGGTTCAGCTAAAATACAAGGATGCCACTGGCCAAGGCAGCTGGAACCTGGTGCTGAGGCTGGAGCCTCTCTCCCTGGAGAGCTGAAAGCAGGATTAGGTCTCCTGCTTCCCGCCAGCCTGGCTCCACGCCAGCTACAGGGCCAGCTTTCCACACATGGCAGTGGAGGGATGAGGCTAAGCTCTGAGGATTAATACTGGCCTTGTACAGGACCCAGCTCCCATGTCAAATGATCTTCAGCTGGGCACCAGGAGCCCAGACAAATGAGATAATGAAATCCAAGCTTCATTGGGGGAAGGAATAGGGCCCAGAGAGCCGAGCCCTGGTGGGGAAGGTACAGGGAGACCAGCGCTCTGGAGGGCCTGTGGCTTGTCCTGCTCAGTTTCCTCAAGCACCCATGGTTGGGGGGGCCTGAGAGGTGCCTCTGGGGTGGGAGCAGAGGCCTCAGAGCAGGAAGGGGCTTTCGAGATCACCTTCATCACTGCAGTCACTGGTACCATTTATTGAGCAGCTACTATGCACCAGACACTGACAGAGTCCTCTCAAGTACTGCAGAGGTAGGGATTAGTGTCCTTATTTTACAGATGATGACACTGAAGCTCAGAGAGAGAGAGAGAGAGAGAGAGAGAGATTGATTTCCCCAAGATCCTGGAGTGAGTGGCCAGGTTGGGAGGAGGAACCCAGTCCTGGACTCCCTGCCCAGTGCTCTTTCGTCTACTCTCTGTGGCTTCCTGGAGCCCTAGCCTGTCCTTCTGTGCTGCTGTGATCCAGGCATTCCCAGGTGAAGCCTTGGCTCTGGGGCTCAGCTAGTTCTCCGCTCTCCCGCTCAGAACAGCTAAGTGAGAGGGAGGGGGAGGACGGAGAACGGGCCTCACCTCACTCTCCCCCCACCTCCAGCTGTGCACTCTGGCCTTGCCCTTCAAATCAAAAAAATTCCCACAGGGCAGAAACTCTTTGTGGTTTCACTGGATTCCCAGCCTAGTCCTGGGAGACCAGGTCAGCGAGGCTGGGAAGGGAGCCTCCGGTGGCGGCGGGGAAGCTGGATCTGGCCTTTCGCTGTCATCGTTGTTAACGTGGATTTCCAGCTGTGGAATACGGTCCTTGGCATGGCCTCGGCCTCCCCACCCACACCCCTGTGATCCTGCCAGGGCCTTCTTGCCCCGCCCCCATTTTGTCCCGGGGTGTGTGCTCAGGTCATACTAGCTCTGTTTCCAGTGTAACACCAATGATGGGCATTTAGGAGGTGGTCAGTGAGGATGTGCAGGTGAATTATTAGGAAGGCCAGTATCTGGGGGGATGGGCCTTGCAAAAAGCTGGTCCTCAACATTCAGCCGAGTGAAGGTGATCAAGCAAGCCTTGTCCCCTGAGGGGAAATAAAGGTGGGTTACCTGCCTCACCCCCTTCATTCGATAGGAGCTCGTTGCTCAAGTTCCCTTTGGCTAGTTCAAGTGCAGGTATAACCAGACCCTGCAGGAGGGCCCCACAGTCCCGGCTCTTACAGACTGCTGGGTCGATTAGGTTTTGCCAGAGGGAGGGGAAAAGAGACCTCCACGTGTTGGTGCCTTCCAGCCTTCGTGGTCACAGTGGTGACTACGGTGATGCCAGCTAACAGTGTGGAAGCCCAGCACTTTCACAGATGCTGTCTTAGCTGTTCTTCAGAACAGTCCTGTGAGAGAGCTACTGTTTCAGCCTCCCCTTCCCCAATTGCAGAGATGAAGTTAGGGGACACGCTCAAGGTCATACTGCTGCTGCTAAGGGGCTCCAGCCAGCACTCAAAACTCAGGCACGTCCTAGAGCAGCCCAAGGTGGTCTGAACACCCAAACCCGGTCCTGCTCCGGTCGGCGGGTCAGGCCCAGAGTCAACTGTCCATATGTTCTCTGCAAGCTTGTGGCGGCCTTCAGGGGTCCTCAGTTATAGATACTGATGATGAGCAGATGCCAGTCTGGAGGAATCTCTCAAGACCCCCCTCAGCTCCTGGCAGCTGCAAGGAGTCAGAGTCTACCTTCCATTCTCTCAGAGCCTTCTCCTGATACCTTAGTCCCAGGCCCCAGACAGTGTCACCTCTGTGCTCTGCCAGCCCCAGCTGATCCCCCTCTCAGGTGGAAATCCCTACGTGACAACATCCAGTTGTCCTGCAGAGACCACAGTTCCCAGCGAAGCTGGCAGCCTTCAGTGGGAAGGCTTCAGCCTACAGTGGGAAAGCCAGGTGCTTTATCCTCATCTATTTGCAAAGAAACTGAGGGCCAAAGAGAGGAGAGACCCCTTCTGGGTTCCTTCAGCTCCAAACTTTAACTGATCACTTGGGCTGAGCACCTCGTCCAGGCTGGGGTGGGCAGCCTGATGCCCAGTGATTTTTATTCCAGAACATCCTCCCTGCTTCCTGAGCGCACAGCTAGAACATACTTCCCAGGCCCCTCTGAGCTGTTTTGGGACCAAGACTTCTCTGAAGCTGTGGATATCCAAGTTCTATTTCCCCTTCTGTGGACGGATGCTGCCAACGTGAGGCCCTAGGGGTGGAGGAGCCATAAGATGGGAGGGGCCCGGGTGCCTAAAGGCATCTACAGATCGGGCCATCACCTTGGACATAAACCTCTACTGTGTTTGAGTCAATATAATTTTGAAGACCCATAGCCTGGCCCACCTGTGTCTGTCTGTCTGTCTGTCTGTCTCTCTCTCTCACACACACACAATGTATTCAGTCTTGTATGTTCTATGCATTCAGGGCAAGGGGAGTAAATGATGTGAAGGTGCATATTGAACAGTCCCTGCCCTCAAGGAGGATATAGTCTAGTCGGGGAACTGAGGCGGACACAGGTGACAGGTGTTTAGCCAGACTCCACCAAGCGTCATTGAAATGAGTGAGTCGGCACCTGGGCTCAGAGGTGGGAGAGCCCCGGGGCAGGGGAGCAGGCAGGGAAGGCATCTCTGATTCTGCTGGATATCAGGTTCTCAGGCTTTAAGGAGTTGGGGGATTTGGTTAACAGAGTGGAGGGGCTGGGCCTTCCCAGAAGGAGGGACAGTGGAGTAAAGGCTTGTCTACAGGCGTGTGTTCCAGGGGTCTCTGGATCAGCTGAAGCCCCTCGTCAGGCTGCTGGCTACGTTACAGGCTCTCCTGTCCGGCCTTCGGGGGGACATGCCCTCTGGTGAGGCCGCTGGGTTGGTGGCAGAGCAGAGGCTGGGGAGCCGGGGTGCCTGGGCTTCCAGCTCACACACCTCTTCCGGTCCTGGGTCTTTCCCATCCCTCCAAGACAGCTGTGCCCAGGGGTCCCCAGGGCAGCAGTGGCATGAGCACGGTGAGGAGATGGCTCATTCCAAGAGCTCCTCCAAGCTCAGGCTTTCGGGGGAAATCTCTTCATCCCTGAAGTGAAGGGCTGGCCCCAAAGCACCTCTAAGGTGGACATGTGCTAGTTCCCTTCTTCCTTCTGGGTCCCTCCAGCTCTAACATTCCAGGGCTTTCTGGAGCTGGGAAGGAGGGAGTGCTAAATCTCTCAATCCAGGAGTTGGATGGATGAGAGGGGGGTTCAGAGCACCCACCCACCCTCTGACCTCGACTCCAAGGCCATCCTGGGAGGGCCTCTTTCTGGCCCTTGGGTCTCAGTTTTGTCCTCTGTGGGATCCAACTCCAGAGAAGGACAAATGGGCACTGTATCCTTGAGGGGAACCCACCCATTTAGGGGCCTGGGAAGGAACAGCAAATTCTGATTCCCCGGCTGGTCCCACAGAGGCCTGCTACTGGAGTGTCTGCCCTGCTCTCAAAAGACCCTGTAGACTCCCCCACTGTGAGGAGAAGACTAGATGGGGGGACATCGGTGGTGGGCTCAGGAGGGGGGGTGCCTGCTCTTGTTATCTGGAAGCTGGGCTGTCATGGTCGGGTTGCCCGAGGCCCCTGCCCTCTGCCATCAGACAGGCCTCTGCCAGATAGCTGTGGAGTGGCCTGTCCTCCGACCCGTGGGCTCTTCAGCATTGGGTCTTGGACATGAACTATATGAACCTGTATCCTCTCTGCTGCTCCTCTGCTGTCATCTCTCCTCTGAGGCCAGTTCCAGGCATGTGAGCCCCTGAGTCTGGCTCCCTGCTACCTCCCAAGGACAGAGGTCCAGGCCCTAGACCAGATGAACACTAGTACATGAGGCCCTCTGGGCTCTCACCTGCCTTGGGGCCTACAGCAAACCTTGGAACCCTCTTGGGTACCAGCACCAGACTCCTTGTGAAGCAAAAAATGATTCCACTGCACAGGCCAGGAAGGGAAGGCCTAACAGACCTGGCCACACATTGAAACCACAGGGGCCCAGGTCCACGTGAGCCGATGGCGTTACGAGGAAGGCTCAGTCATGACGAGTTGCCTGGAAGAGGAAAGGTTTGCAGGGGACCTGATGATCAAGTTTAAATCAGTGGCTCTTAATCTTTGCCTATTAGGACCACTTTTCAACGTTCAGAAGCCTAGGCTCCGCCCCTGAAGTTTCTGACTTGGTAGGTTGGGGTAGGTTCTGGCATCTGATTGTATAAAGCTCCTTCTGCTGACCCTGCTGCACGGCTGGGGCTGACAGGCTTGTGCCATCCCGCCCCCCAACCCCCGCTAACTAAGATGCTGTGAACCATGGTCTCTAAAGCAGGCAGGGCTCATCTCTCTACACGGGGTGGCGTGCTGTAGGGTGGCGATCAGAAAGAAAAGGCTCGTGCCCATTTGGCTGGGGTGAGGCCTGTCGGAATTGTAGGTCAGAGAGAGGGTGGCTGGTCCCTGTATCCACGAAGCTCGTAACACAGTGCCTGGCACACGCGACATGGTTAGAAATGGAAATCTCCCCGCCATCCCTTCCCAAAGCCTCATACAACACAAGTGAAGCCTGATCGCAACAAGCTTTTTTCTCTCTGTACCCAAAACCCTTTTCGTTTTCAGTTCCTGATCAGGCAGGAGCTGCCGGAGAGAAGGATCCAGCTGTGTCCTGAGAGTCAGGAAACAATCGGCTGCAGAGTCAACATCTTCATCACTGCAAGTGGATAATCCAAGCGCAGAAAATTGAGAACTGGGCTGGAGCCACAGCAACGGTGGCCTTCAAAGGCCGATTACCATTGATGTGAATATTCTAGGCATCTTACACAGAGGCAATACACTTTGCACATGGCTTGGGCTTCATTTCAAAATCAAGCCCCTGATTTAGAGCTAAATTTATTCTACAACTTATTTCCACATGGTGAAGCCTATCCCCTCCCCTGCCAGTCCACAGTGGCAATACAGTATAATGGACAGAGCACCGTGTTAGGTTAGAGGGAGTCTGTGGTCTAATCCTAGAGTCTCCTGGTACAGGCATCTCCCCAGGTTACTGAGTCTCCCGGGTCTCTGGCCCAGGAGCTGGACTAGATTAGTGTTCCCTGGTCCTGGTCCATGGCCTGGCTGGACCAGAATCACATGAAGGATGTTTTACAAAGTACTGATATCCTGGTCCTACCTTCAGATTGTCCAATTCAACAGCTCTGCAGTAGGGCCTGAGCATCTATATGTTAAAAAATTCCCACAGTGATTTTAATGCACAGCCAGGTTTGGGAACTATGTGGCCAGGGAAGATTTTCTTATTCTATCCGTACCGTCAGAGGCATTTACCCACTTGACCACCCTCTCCTTACTAAGACCCTTAATTTCTCTTGGCTTCCATGACTCCATTCTATCCCGATTCCCCCCTACCTCATTGCCACACCTTCTCACTCTCCTTTCCTGATTCCTCTCTTCTGTTCCACATCTAAATGGGGGTGTACCCCAATGTCCTAAACCCCCTTCTCTATCTAGACTCTCTCCCTTGGTTTTTGCATCTGCTTCCATGGCTTTAAATCCCACCGATATGCCAATGGCTTCCCAGGTCTGAACCTGTAGCCCCAGTCTTTCCATAGAATTGCTTACTTTTCACCTCCACCTGGATGTCTAACAGTCATTTCAAAGTTACCTGTCCACAACAGAAACTTTAGTTCCACCCTAGCATTCCAACCTGTTTCTTCTGGTCTTCCTAGTCGCCATAAATCTATTCTAATCTATCTCCATTCTGATCTATCCAGATGCTAATCTAAAAAAAATAGGCATTATCCTTTTTCCTTTCTGCCCTCATCCAATCATTAGTAAGTCTTGTTGGCTTGATCTCCAAATATTGGGTTGGCCAAAAAGTTCATTTGGGGTTTTCTGTAAGATGTTGAAAAAAAAAAAAGAAAACCCAAACAAACTTTTGGTCAACCCAATATATCCCAGATCCATCTACTTCTCTCCAAGTATATTGCCATGACCCGGTCTAAGCCTCCTTTATTTCTTTCCCAGGCTCTGCAGGTTGACTGTTCTCTCTGCTTCCATTCTTGTCCTCTTGTAATCTCTCCACTCAGCAACGAAAGCATTCATTCATTCATTCATTCATTTATTTTTGGCTGTGTCTGGTCTCAGTTGCGGGATCTTTCGTTGCGGCATGTGGGCTTCTCTCTAGTTGTGGCACACGGGCTCCAGAGTACGTGGGCTCTGTAGTTGCGGTGTGCGGGCTCTCTAGTTGGGATGCGCGGGCTCAGTAGTTGCAGCACGCAGGCTTAGTTGCCCTGTGGCATGTGGGAGCTTAGTTCCCCAACCAGGGATTGAACCTGCATCTCCTGCATTGGAAGGTGGATTCTTAACCACTGGACCACCAGGGAAGTCCCCAAAGCATTCTTCTTTTTAAAAACAATGTCGTCTCCTCCAGTAGCTTGTCACAGCACTTAAAATCCAAACGCCTGACCATGACCCTAATTAAAGCTTTCTATAATCTGCTCCCTGCTTACCTCTTGGACCCCATCTCTGTGGCTCTCTCGTCCTTATTCACACTACTATGGCCACTCCAGCTCTCTTGAGTACAGGACCACTTCTACTTTGGGCCTTTGCACTCGCTGTTCCCTCTGTCTGGAAGCTCTGCCCCTGATCTTCACACGGCTGGACCCATCCTGTCCTTTAGGTCTGAGCTAAATGTCACCTCCCCAGAGAGGCCTTTGCCGACAACCCACTTTATAGTGGACACAGAACCCTCTCTTTATTCTATTTCCATTCTCTACAGAGCATTAACCACGGTGTGATATTTAATAGTTTGTGCTGACGTTTTTCTTGTTTGTTTGTTGCATATCTCTAGAACATTATTTGTTTTGTTTACCACTATATTCCTAGAGCCTAGAACACAGCCTGGCACACTGTAGGTACTCCAGAAATACTTATTAAATAAGTGAATAAACGGAAGTTCCTGTTCAGTTCTAGAGGCACATGATATATTTAGAATGTTTAAAAAATACAACAAACTAGTGAATATAACAAAAGAGAAGCAGAGTCACAGATATAGAGAACAAACTAGTGGTTACCAGCGTGGGGGAGAGGGGCAAGGGAGAGGCGGGAGAGTAGGCGGTATAAGCTATTGGGTGTGAGATCCACTCAAGGATGTAGTATACAACATGAGGAATGCAGCCAATATTGTGTAATAACTAAGTGGAAAGTAAACTTAAAAAATTGTATAAAAGTTAAAAAAAAATTAAAAATGAACTTTATCCAAAAAATGAATATTTAATAATTAATTATGTTATTCCGTGTTCAAGTTTTGTGGAGCCCAAGAATGTGGTTTTGAATGTAGGGGAATCGGGAAGAGTTTCACCATTTCTTGTGGCCATTGAGATTTCTGGATGTTTCAGGCATCAAAGCTCTGCTCCTGGGACTTTCCTGGTGACGCAGTGGTTAAGAATCCGCCTGCCAATGCAGGGGACACGGGTTCGAGCTCTGGTCCAGGAAGATCCCACATGCTGCAGAGCAACTAAGCCCATGCACCACAACTACTAAGCCTGTGCTCTAGAGCTCGCAAGCCACAACTACTGAGCCCACGTGCCACAACTACTGAAGCCCGCACACCGAGAGCCCGTGCTCCGCAACAAGAGAAGCCACCACAATGAGAAGCCCGAGCACCGCAACGAAGAGTAGCCCCCACTTGCCGCAACTAGAGAAAGCCCGCGTGCAGCCACAAAGACCCAAAGAAGTAAATTATAAGAAGAAAAAAATTAAAAAAAAATCTCTGCTCCTTGGAGATACAGTGAATTCCATGAGACAGGCCTCACTCATCTTTAGGTGCTTCTGGAGCTCAGGGTTGTGCTGCGCTCCATAAATGTTAAGACAGTGAACGGATGGTCTTCTCCTGAGCTAAGGAAGGAACTGGAGGTGAAGAAGGGAGGAGTGTGCTCCGGGTTTGGGATGCTACGGCTACTCAGTTGGGCCTCTGCGTCAGCTCTGTTCTCTACTTTCTGGGCTGGCTGCCTTCAAAGCTCCTTTCCGTCCTTCCTCGTACATGGCGAGAACAAAGCGAAGTCCCCAGCACCTGTCCCACCTGGGTGCCACTTTGAGGAACCTGAGGTCAACTTTAGCTCTAATGGGTGATCTGGCAAGGTGGGAGAGTGAGGCCAGTGAGAGATTAAGTATGGACTGTGTGTGCACTGTGTAACCTTGGGCAGGTACTTCATCTCTCCACGTCTCCATTAATATTTTTGTAAAAAGGAATGAATCACAGCCAGAGGTGCTCAAGGGATTGCTGTGATGATGAACTGAGAAAGTGCATGGAAAGCTCTTTGTGGGGTGCCTTGCACACAGTAGTTGCTCAATAAATGTTGGCCATTTTAATCATCACTGAGAGTTGCAGCCTTGAGCAGGGACCTGGGTACCAGGATTCTCTGCCTAGGATTTCCTCATCCCTTCCTACCCTTTGCAGCCACCTGCAGTCACCTGGAGCCTTCCTCTTCTCTGCCTCTTTTTTTTTTTTTTTTTTTTTACAACCAGGATAATGATAGCTCCCCTTCCTTCCAGCACTGCTGTGTGGATTAATTAGTGTTAATTAATGGGCTTTGAAAATGAAAAGCACCTAGGTAAGTGCCGATCATGATTATTAATGGGAACCATGAGCTTAGAGAAGGCGCCATACAGGGTCCTAAAATTATACAGATTACAGAACAATAAGGGGAGTTGAGAAAGTGGCTATTAAGCTCTGAGGCTGGGGCCCCAGGTCTGCCAGCCTGCCAAGGTCTTCAAACCAGAACAGAAAACTTGCAGTCATTCGAATGTAAAACTCCGTGGTGAGCCACGGAGGTGGAGAATCTTTAGCAACTGTCACAGACTGGAAGGGACCCTTGCTGAGTCAAGGTTGCCCCCTTGGAGGAGAATCGCAACCGACTCGGCCTTTTGACCCTTTGAAGAAGGCACGAAGGGACGCCCCACCAGAGCGATCATAAGAAGCGTTACCATATATTGCCTACTCACCATGAATGTATAGTTTTCCAGGATTTTGCAAGAATGAATTCTCTTTTTTTTTGGAGAAGTCAGGTTTATCGAGGTACAATTTACATTCAGTAGAACTCACTCTTTTAGTGTACCGTTCTAAAACTCTAGACATACACCAACAGTCTTGTAACCACCACCATAATCAAGATGCACAACGTTTCCGTCACCTGCCAAATTCCTTCATGTCCTTTGTTGTCATCCCCTCTCCCCACCCCCAGCTCCTGGAAACCACTGATCTGTTTTCTGTCCTTGCAGTCTTGTCCCTTTTGCAATGTCATATACATGGAATTATATAGCAGGTAGCCTTTCGAGACTGGCTTCCTTCACCGAGTACAGTGCATCTGAGCATAATGCGTTGAGATCAATGCATGTAAAGTCCATGCACTGAGAATTTTATGTGCACGTGTTATCTCTTTTCGTCCTAAAGATAATTCTGAATTAGGTACTCTATTATTATCCCCATTTTATTGATGAGGAAATTGAGGCTTAGAAATGTTAGTTAACTTGATGAAGGTCACCCAGCTAGTGAATCATGGAACCAGGGTTTCAACTCAGATTTCTGATCTCAAAGTCCATGGATTTAATCACTGTTGCCCTCCCTGGGCATCGCAGGGTATGGCCTCTCTAGAAACCAACACAGCAAACTTGGTTAATTGTTTGAATTGATTCTACTCTCTTTTCCAGAGGCCCTTCTTGTCCCCTGAGTTCATTCCTATCTCCTCAAAATTCACTTCACCTTGTATGTGAATTAGAGACGCATGCCTGACCCCTAGGTTACAGCTTCCTTTAAGACACACCACGTGCTCATGGAGGCAGAAACCCCACAGTCATGGGATGCGGGTCTCTAGATCAAGTAAGAGCAGGTGCATTTTGAGAGGACAGAGGTGAGTGCAGGGGACAAGAAGGGCATCTGGACTTGCAGAAGAGAAAGGTTAAGTTCCCTTTGCCGTGAGAATCACAGCCTGCTTTCTTTTGGACTCAGTGTCTAATTTCATTTCAGCTGCTGCTTTGCTGATTTCGGGCTCCGTATCCATTTACAGGTCCAGTGGGATCTGGGTGTGCAATGTGGTTTGAAACCACAAAACCCTCCTCCGTGTTTTGGAGAAGTGCTGACGGGGGCTGTGGAAGGCAGCGTTGCTACGGACTCAGCAGTTATTACACCAACAGAGGCATTTCCCTTGTACCGGGTCCCGGATGACCTCGCTGGTGGAGAGAGTCATGAGCCGGTTTCCACAGCCCACGTGATCCTTTTCTTCCCCGCCACCATATCAACAATTATTAAGATGTGCATGAAAGTGCATTGACCTAGTTGGAGGTTTCATAAATATAAATAAATTAAATGGTTTGCCTAAGGACGCCTGGGCAAGCATGTGGGGAGGAAGGGAGAGAGCTGCTCATGGATGGATGGAGAGTGAGGGGCCCTCAAGCCTGTCAAGTGAAAACCAGAGAGGACTAGACTGTGAGGCAGATGAAAGAAGCCACAGGGCCCAGCCTCAGTGCCAGGACCGTCTCTTTCTGGGACTGCCTGAGCTTGCTGCCCTGGCCAGTGGGCCGTGTCTGTGCTGGGATGCAGATCCCCTCGGGCCCCAGTGCAGCCGGGTGGAGCCTGCACAGCGGGGTGGCCCTCGAAAGCCCCAACTAGTGACTAGCGACTTCCGGCCGCCAGCAGCCTGGTTAGTCGATCCCAGTGTCCTAGAAAGAAAGATTTTCTATTTGTGCTTTGAAGTGAATAAGGTTGAAAGTGACGGAGCCTGGCGGGTGGGGGTGAGTATGGAGCTTTTCAATATTGATGTCCGAGGGGGAAAGTGGACCAGAAAATGTTCCCGGCCCTTTTCAGAGTCCTTTCATATCATGATCTCATTTCATTCTTACAATAGCTTTGCATAGAAGGCAGGGATATTGTCACTGCTGTCATTCCCATTTTATAGATGAGAACACTGAGGCCCAGAGACATGAAGTGAGTGACTCATGGTCACCCCGTGACTAGGTGGTTTTCTGATTCATGAAACCATGCCCTTTTCCTTCCCCACACTGCTCTGGGGAAGTCTGGACAGTCTTGGGATCCTTGCCCCTCATTTCTTCTTCCCTATCAGTGCCTCTTCCATCACCAGACGGCTCACATCTGAGTCTCCCTGCGTCTGTGTCTGTCCCCTTCCAATCCCTCCTGCTTACCCCTCTGCCTGGCAAATCTTCTCAAACACTGCTCCCACCTCAGCAGCCCTCTGCTCCCCTTTACCTAAGCGATGCTCTCCAAAGTGTAAGCCTGCTCGTTCAGCCCCCATGGCCTGATTCATCTCACCCCACGTGAATCCCCTGCCCATCTAAATCCGAACGCCTGCCATCCTTCAAGGCTCAGCTGCAGCGCCATCTCCTTGGGGTGACTTTCCTGATTGTGTCAGCCCATACCGCTCTCTCCCTTAACCCCTGTCATAAGCGCCATTACCCTCTGCCTTGCGTTGCTCGTCACCCCTTTCCACGTGCAGGTCTGCCTTCCCCGCATTAGCCCGTGAGCCCTTCAGGGAGCATCTGACAGCATAGGCCCAGCCCCCCACCCCACTGCCATGTGACCCGGCAAGCCCTCTGCACAACATGGGAGGGGGTGGAACCCAGAGATCTCAGAGGTCCTTTCCAACCCACATTCCCTACGATGGATGGACCGTGGACCTCTCCAGACAGTGGTATATAAAGGACGGAAAGGTCTGACATGGCTCTTCTCCAGGAATTTGCATTTTAACAGGCGCAATGCTTTCAGCCAAAGGAAAGAAGCTCTGATGCTTTGGGGTTGGGGTGGGGGCTTCCTGGTACCCTGCAGGGGACCATCTCCAAATGGCCAAGGGCCAAGCCTGCTTTGTGGAGATTATTCTACTCCCCACTGCCTCCTCCCCCACCGACATTAAGGGATCCTCAGGGAACCAAGAAAATAGAAGCACATGTAAATTCTTTTCCGCTTCTGTCCTCTTGCATTCAGATGACTGACTCATGTTGGCCTCATCTCCCCCATCGCTAACTCTGGGCTCTAACCTCGAGGGCCAGGGGCAACGGCTTTGTTCTAGCTCCATTTCCACATGGGAAACTCAGACGCTGGGATCTTGGGCTGATTCACCACCTGTCCCACACCCCGACTCCCACCCCCAGCAGGGTAGAGTCCTACCAGCTCTGGGGGCGGGGTGTGGTGGTGGTGGTGTTGGGGGAGCAGACTCGACCCCGAGACGGGGCGTTTAAGAGGAATAACCAATCCCAAAGCTGAGCTAGGAAGCAAGGTATTTGTCTGCCATCGGAGCTATATCAAGGAATTGCCTGGGACCAGATTTGCCCAGATCCAGAGAGCACCCCTTGGACGCCAGGCGGAATCAATGAGACTTGCTTAGGGTGAAACTAGATCGTTTCTGTCCTCAGGGTCCTCAGAGCAAAGTTCTCAGGGCCTGGGTGGTGTCTGGCAGCTCCACTATTTGTCCTGTGTTCTGAGTCAGGAAAAATCAGACGTGTGCCTCACCCCCAGTGTGTGGCCGCGTGAGCTGGTTTTGAATAGCTTTGAGTGTTGATTATTAAATTTGAACAGAGAGGACGTGGCACTTCCAAATGCAACACGGTGGCAAAGAGCATGGGCTTGGGGCAAGGGACTCGGTCTCCTCATCTGTAAAGTGGTTTAACAGCAGGACCTACCTCACTGAGTTGTTGGGAGGATGAGGCACGCGGCAGGTCTGAAGTAAATGTTAGCCCTTGTTATTATAATGTGACATGGAGCCAGAGCAAAGATTATGAGTTAGTAATGGATGGCCCGACTATGTGCTACTGTCTCATCTTGATGATTCCGTCCAGATCAATATTCTATCCCGGGATTTTTCTGGGCTTCCTCTCTTCAGTCATTCAGTGTTTCCATTGACTCATCTCATTCTGATGCTCAGCAAAACGGAATTAGGAATTCATATTTTCTACCCCCAAAAGTGCATTTCAAATCAAATGGAGTTGATTTGGGGGTTATCTGTTGTCTTAAGTGAGCGGTTTCATGGTTTCTACAAATATATCTGTACGAGTGCATAAACAGAGCTGTGCTGGTATTTCAGGGATGTCATGGGGACTCTGGGGTCACACAGCTGACTTCTAATAGTATCCCCTGTTGATCTACACTGAGTTGTGACATGTGGGAGGTGGCAGCAGGACAAGACTGGAGGCAAAACTGGTGCCTTTGTCGGGGAGCTCAGGGAATGTGAGTTGCCAGGGCAGGGCACCACCCCCCCGACCGCCTCATTCCTGGAGGCTGAGTTGAAATGTCACTTCCTCTGTGAAACCTTCTTGGCCAATTTCCTGTCAGAATGAATCACACCTTTCCATGTTCTCATAGAATTTGTGATTATACCACGGACCTTCACTGATTATACCCCGAGCACCCTGAGGGCTGGACGGTCTCTGATTCATCCAAGTGTCCTGAGTGTCCAGCATCACGCCTGGAGCACGAGAAGCTCTCAGTAAGTGTTTGCCGATAAAGGCATGAATGCCCTTGGTGTGACTGGTCACTTCTAGAAGCTTAGAATCTGGGAGG
Organism: Pseudorca crassidens; assembly: GCF_039906515.1. Taxonomy (NCBI): domain Eukaryota; kingdom Metazoa; phylum Chordata; class Mammalia; order Artiodactyla; family Delphinidae; genus Pseudorca; species Pseudorca crassidens. Next base: position 94,919,202 of record NC_090304.1, read on the forward strand.
AGGGACCTAAGAGCCAACTGGACCAACGTCCTCCTTTTATAGAAACTAGGGAACGGAAGGGACATCCCCAAGGGACACAATTGGTGGCAGAGGTGGGATCAGAATGCAGGTCTCTTGACTCTGGGCCTGGGGCTCTGTTTTCTGCACACTGCAGCTCCCTGCTACCCATCTTACCCCTTCCTCCACCTGTGAAAATTAGAGCATGATCTGTGCTCTATGGGAGGATGGATGGAGAGGCTGGGGACCCCACCTCCAAGGTATAGGAAACAACCATTCCTTCAGAGCCCTCCATTGTGACCCCACAAGGTAGTCATCTGGGTGGGGGAGGACCCCTACCTCCTTGCAACATCCCAGTGGGGAGACCAACTTTTGTCTGTAACTTCCCACCCCTAGGTTTAAGGGCAGCCTGCCCTATGACCTCCCTAAAGTGGGGTACCATTTCTGGTAAAGCTCACCTTGGGCTAACAGGGCATCCCACCCATCCTCCTTCCCCCAAGTCAGCCATGGCAAAGACACCCTCTCTTTCCAGTGTTCTCTTCCCAGACACCCTATTACCTATGCTCCAATTATGCAACCTGCTGGTCTCTTTGGGCAGACCCAAGCTTGCCATGAGACACAAAATCCAAATCTGGGACCTTTTCAGGAGATCAGGGAGTCCATAGCAGCATTGGATTGAACCCTGCCCTCTCCCCTACCTAAAGCACAGGCTGGTGTTTCAGTGGTGCTGGGGAGGGGGCTGACGGCATAGGGTAGCCTGAACTCCCTCCAGTGTACCATCTCAACAGCCCTTCCCGCTTCTCTCCTCCGCCTTGTCCTGGGGTGTACTGGCAACTACGGAGGGACTCACCCTTGACGCCTGCCTGCTCCTTCCAGCTCCCCAGTCTCTGGCCTCACTTCTCCTCTTTGTCAGAGGGGAAATGCTGGATGGGAGGGGCCCAACAAGCTCAACCAAGAGAACAGAGTGAAGGTCTCCCGGAAACCTCCTTGGGTCTGGGGAGCCGGACAGAACTCTCCAGAGAGGCAGCCTTCTCTCTCTCCCTCTTTCCAGCTGGTCACATCTGCCCATGCTTCTGTGATGGGCTTCTAAGGGCGGGGAGGAGGCTTCAGGACCCAGCCCTTCCACGAGCTGGGCAATACAACAGCTTTCTTTTTTTTTTTTTTTTCCTGGTACGCGGGCCTCTCACTGCCGTGGCCTCTCCCGTTGCGGAGCACAGGCTCCGGACGTGCAGGCTCAGCGGCCATGGCTCACGGGCCCTGCCGCTCCGCGGCACGTGGGATCCTCCCGGACCAGGGCACGAACCCACGTCCTCCGCATCGGCAGGCAGACTCTCAACCACTGCGCCACCAGGGAAGCTCTACAACAGCTTTCTTATCTGCTGAAGGACATTGCCCGGGGCCGGTTCCTGGAGGAGGAAACATTTTCCAGACCCAGGTTGTCATCTCCCAGGGTTTCAGTGATCTGGGGAAGACATTTGGCACCTTAGCTTTTGGGGATAAAGAATGCCCAGCGCCAAGGCCCAGCTGAGCTTTCTGGAGCACAGTGATGTCCACAAGGTAAGGCCCCGTGGGGTGCTACCCAACAGCCTCCTACAGCCCCATCTGATCCTATCCTCCAGGACAGACACATAGCCAAGTTGGCCCTTTTCTGGATGAGCTCTTTAGGCAGGTGGCCACATGCTGTGGCAGCCACTCAACTTTTGCCAGGGGTCATTCCTATCGCTGCTATCCCCGGGGATGCCTTCTGAGGCCAAGACTTGTCACGACTGCCCTACTCATCTGGGTAACTGAAATAGCTGACATGCTGGGCAATGAATCAGTGCTACAAGCATCATCTCATCTAATTCTCTCAAAAAAACCTGTGATGGGGCTTCCCTGGTGGCGCAGTGGTTGAGAGTCCGCCTGCCGATGCAGAGGACACGGGTTCGTGCCCCGGTCTGGGAGGATCCCACATGCCGCAGAGCGGCTGGGCCCGTGAGCCATGGCCGCTGAGCCTGCGCGTCCGGAGCCTGTGCTCCGCAATGGTAGAGGCCACAGTGGTGAGGGGCCCGCGTACCGCAAAAAAAAAAAAAAAAAAAAAAAACCTGTGATGCAGACGCTCTTATTATCTCTATCTAATAGCTGAAGGAATTGCGAGTGAAAGGAGGTTAGTAACTTGCTCAAAGTCAACCAGTTAGAAGAGGCCGGAGCCAGGGTTCCTGCGAGGCAGGCTCTTGACACCCAGCTCTGTGCTCCTCTCAACCTCCGCATCACGCTCCCCTCACCCTGCCACCTCGCTTCTCTGTGGCCCTGGGCTCTGCCTCCCAGCACCTACTCTGCTCCCCAGCCCCACTGCAGGTCTGAGGGATGCCAGTGAGTGCCGTCATCCTGGTCCAGGCTTTGAGTATTGATGACATCTCCCTGTCACCCCCGCCCCCGTCTCCTCCAGGGAGCCTGGGATCCCAGATGGAGGAGCTGCCTGTCAGAGCTGAGTCAGACCAGCGTTCTCCAGGTTCCTCTGCAGCCTGGACCCCTGGCTGCCTTGCAGAGCCGTCACAGAGATGACGCGTCACGGAGCAGGGGGCAGGTTCGGAGTGGTTACTCTTCTGGGAGTGGAGAATGAAAGGGAAGGAAAATGTGACTTAAAAAAAAAAAAAAAAAAGAGTCAGAGGCAGAGTAAGCCCGCACTGACGGGGCTTTTCAGAGGGCTCCCTCCTTGGGGTGGGGAGAAGTGGGAGGGTTGAGCTAAGTCTTCCTGTGCCCGCAGGAGCCCTGTGGTCCCGAAGGAGTCCCTGCCCTTCTCTATCCAGGATTCAGATCTCGAGGTCTGATATCCTGGGACTTGGTGACACCATCATTCTAAACCTCATTGTAACCCACCACCACTGGGGGGAAAACAGTACCTTGTAGTTATTTCACAAACACTGACATTGCACTTTAACGTGGCTGGCGCCATTCTAAGCACGTTGGTGACATGAATTCATTTAATCCCATGAAAACCCTCTGGGCTGGGTCCCATTGTCACTCCCATTTCAAGACGGAAGAAGCTGAGGCACTAAGGTGACATAGCTAGAAGGTGGCAGATCCGGGAAGTGACCCAGGCAGTCTGGCACCAGGGTCTGGGCTCTTAACCACCCCTGAGGCTGTCCTCTCGGGGGGCATCATGTGCTGGTGCCACACAGAGGGGTCCGCTCGCTGAGGACCAAGTGCCCCCTTGGTAACTGAAGGACCCATTCTGGTTTCCTGTCTGGCCTTAGGTAGCCTGTGCAACCTGCAGGGGCAAACTAATCCAGGCTAACACGGGCTGCATCTCCCACACAAAGCCGTGTTGACAAAGCCCTCCTCCCTCGGAGGCCCCTGAGTGGGCGCATCGAGGGACATGAAGCGTTTTGTAGGTTATTATGCAAACACACATGCGCCCTGGATGCTGGCAAGGCAGAGCCAGAGCCTTCACACCCCACAGCCTCGGCCGGGCTGCTGGGGAGATCTCTGAAGTACCTTGTCGTCAAGGCACTGTCAATCACTAAACATTTGAGTTGCTTGTATCCAAACAGAAGGATCCAGTGGGGCGGGGTAGGGGGTGGGGCAGGCTGAGGTCCAAACGTGGACATAAACGCCCAGGATGGGAAGCGGGTGGGCAAGGTTGGCTTGGGGTTCGTGTCCCCATCCTCACAGCCACCCCACCTCACTGGATCCTTCTCCTCTTCTTCCTCCTCCCATCTCCCTCCCCCTCTGACAATCGGGGAACATAATGCAGGATCAGGGAACCCTGCTGCCATCTGCAGAGAGGAAAATGAGCCTCATCGACCCAAATAAATAAAATAAGCACACACCGGGGGAGAGCGGCTGCTGCAAAGAACAAGGCATGGTTTTGGGAGACTCTTGCAGGGTGAGTCGGGGTCGCGGACTCAGAGGCCCCCACTTTGGCTTATTCCAAACCTCGGATGAGACTGGGGAAGGGGGTGGCGGCCTCCCTCCTCCACCACGATCAAATACAAGCCTGAGAAGGGGGTCTGTAAATATAGAGAAGCAGATGACAGACATCACTGCCTATTAAAATGCAAGCGATCAGCACTGCCACCTGCCCACGTCCCCATCCATCTTGGAGAGGACTGCTAGACCACGTTGGATCAGATGCATGGGCAGACCTTCCTCCTGTCACCCAGCTATTCATTTATTCAAAACAAACATGCACTCAAAATCTTTTTATTCTAGGTGAACAAAGCAAATATATTCTGCAGGCAGAACACCCGCCCCCCGCCAACCTCCCCCCACTCAATGTGTTTTCATTAATATAAATTGTTTGCAGTAGGCAAATTAATTCTAGAAATGGTTTTTAGACATGGCAAATCGTTCTTGTAAAGCAGAAGATGGGTGAGAGCTCTCTGCATTTTCGTATGCACCAGGGATCTTAGGTAAATATAATAACGTTGCTAATGATAATCGATGCTTATTACAATGGCCAGGCTTAACGACCTGCAGCACTTAGAGCTGATCAGAGTGGATGGGTCCAGGTTTTGAGTTGCATAGACCCCTGGGAGCAGGTAAGTGACATGAGGTACAGAAGGCTGAAAACAGAGCAGTTCTTAGCATAGCTTTAAAACTTGTCTTTGTAGAGGGTTTCCCTGCTTAAAAACACTTTATTGCCCTCTTTGAGTTTGACATCAACAAGGCAGACAGGCATAGCCCCACTGTACAGGTGAAAGGGTGAGACCCTGAGAGGTGAAGTGATTTGATTACTGGCTGGCAATTAACAGAGCTTGGACTGAAATTCAAATGACCTTGGTTCAAACCTCCTCCTCCTTCCACTGCACCAGGGCTCCTAGACTTGAGGGATTGGGTCCCACTAGGAATTTTTTTGCCTTATCCAAATACCTCTGTATTAGTATTTATTTAATATTCTTCTCAAAATCAACCTTAAAATCACCAAATATTTTGGCTGGCCTCATCTACAGTAACGATACCTACAAAACGATGGGCTTGATGTGTGGTTGTAAGTTTTTCGAAATGAAGATTAGGAAGAATACATAACTTCTTTCTTTTATGCTTGTCTGTGCACCCCATAGAATCGCCTGGTGTACCATGAGGGCACGCGCACCACACTTTGGGAAGCACTGGCTTACACCTCAAAGCAGCAGCCTGGCATGTCTCAGCTGTTCTTGTCATAACTGACTGCCCCGCCCCCAACACCTGCAAGGAAGGATCGTTCCTCCCACAGACACCCTGCCAGGGGTCTGCAGTACGTCCTCTTCAGACCTGTGACCCTGCTGTAGCCTTGAGGAGGGGCATGAGGCTGAGGACAGAATATTACCTGAGTTCTCGATGGGGTCTGGGGATCAGGGGGCTAAGAGCCGCCACAGAAAGGTCAAACTCTAATGGGAGAGTGCAGTGGCGGGGGCGGGCGGGAGGGAGGGTCCCAGAGCAATGGCTATGAGACACGTGGCCATAAACCCCAAAGACCCTCAAATGCAGCCTGACTACTTCATGAGGACAAGGAAATATTGTTGATTTTATAAGCAGTGATAATGACCGTACGGTTCTATGGGAAACAGCCATATTTCCTTTAAAGATTCACACGGAGTTGTATAGAGGTGAAATCACAGGAGGCCTGGGATTAATTTTCAAACACTTGAACACTTGACCTCAGGGAGAGACAAGAAGCCAACGTGGACAAGTCTCAACAGTTGTTGAATCTGATTGATGGGCTGAGGGGTATATAAAATTCATTATTTTACACAATTTGAAATATTTTATAATAATTATTTTTCGAATGGGGAAAAAAATGACCCTAGCTCAGCTAGTAATAGGAAAGTGGGTATTAAGAACTAGAAGGAGGTAGCAGGGAGGAGGAGTGATGTGGGGCCTTTGGGGAGAAGAGGTGGTTCCAGCACCCCAGGACCCAGTGGGCATCCCAGCTCCCCCAAAGTATGCCCTTCACTTCTCAATCTGGCCGGGTTTCTCACCTAGCCGCTGCACACTGTCATGAGCGCCTGCCTCTGTAATGAGGAGTGATGTATAATTGATGAAAGCACAATGTGATACAGTCACAGAAACCTCGTCTGCTAGAAGACATCTGTTCAGCACATAGAATCCACTCAGCTACTGTCACAATGCATTCACTGTATCATATCCGAGCTGCAGGAATATGCGAGTTCCATGCAAGCTGTGATCTGTAATATTATATGTCTGGGGACGTGCAGAGGCAGGAACCCACGCTTCTGTTTTTGATATGTATGTGTCCGGGTTGCACTCCCTCTGCTTCCTTTGCTCTGCCTGCATTGCTACAGCATCCTCCTCGTAAATTACCTCTGCTCTCTGACGGGCTTTTAGCGGACTCCGGTGCTAGCGTCTAACTTCTCTCCTTCAGACGCTTGTGTCACAGAAGCTTTGGGGAGCCCTGTTCACTGCACATTCTGGAAAGAGGGGGGATCGCTTCCCAGGGAGGCGGCTCCCAGGGATTTCTTCTTTCCCTAGGACTCTGCTTCCTGGTGCATCCAGGCCCGTTACCAGGGTCCACTTCCATGCTGAAGGCTACTAATCAGAGACTACAGGCTGTTAGGACTTTGCCCTTGGTTCCAAGTGGGTTTCTGCAGGTCTGGACAAAGGGGAGGCAGGGCTGGGTAAAGGGGGCGTCCCAGAAGGACCTGGCAGGAGAGGCCACAGCCTGGGGGTTGGGCCACAGGCCTTGGCATGGATGCCCTGGGCCAGGTCGGGCCCCGGGCCCCTGATCTGAGCTGGTCGTCTCCACTTGGGGGCGGCAGGTGGTGGGACCTGTGCCGATCAGGAAGGCAGGGGCCTTGGACAACAGCCATCGGGGCCCCAGTGTCCCAGACTGGGCTCTCCACAGCTCTGGGCTGTGGGGTTTGCCATCTCACTCTCTCTGCCGAGTCCTAGCCTGTCATCCCTCTGCTCCCTAACTCACAGTGCACCTCCACCTGGATGCCGTGTCAGTTAAGAACGCCAAACAGCGTGTGTGTGTGTGTGTGTGTGTGTGTGTGTGTGTGTGTGTGTGTGTGTATGCTGACATGCATGTCCAGGGTCTTTCATTTTCCTGAAAGCCCCCTGAGGGCTGGGGCTGTGTCTTTTCCTTCCTTGGGATCTCTCCTGGGGTCTGGCACAGGGCTACAAAGACCTCTTCACCCCTGACATCTAACTGTGAAGGCCTCTCACTATTGAAGACTGGATATGGAAGGCTGGGCTCACTAATGGACAGTGGGCGCTGTATTAACAGCTAATAGTCACGCAGCACCCACGATGTGCCGGGCAGTGTTCTAAGTGCTTTATAGTATTCAATGATATAGTCCCGTCAATAACCTTATGAGGTAGGAACTGTTATTAGCCCATTTTTCAGATGGGGAAACTGATGCCTCAGGGTCACAGAGCTAACAAATGGAGAAGCAGGATTTGAACGCAGGCAGCCTGGTTCTAGAGCCCAGGCTCCTGGCTGCGGCAGCAACCTGCTGCCCTGACAGGGCTCAAGAGAAAGAGCTCAAGCATTGGGCAGCTCTGGGCGTGAACCCTGACATTGTCGCTGTGTGTGGTCACTTCCTCCAGGCTCAGTGTTCTCTCCCACAAATGGCTGATAGCACCCACCTCAGAGGTAACCATGAAGATGAGATGAAGTAAGCCAACCAAAGTGTCCAGCACAGGACCTGGCACTCATGAGTCACTTACGAGGGGAGAGGGGACAGTAGGGGGAGTGGCCCAGCTTCCTAATCCACTGATAGAGGGTCAAAGGCCATGAGTTTGCCTGTCCCGTTCTTGGTAGTTCTGACCAAATTGTTCTACACAGAGAGATGCTCAGTGGTGGGCAACCTCTGGCCTCGGTATCAAGAAAAACAGCCGTCTTGTGCCCTCCAGCACAGCTGTCTGCTCTACCCCCTCCCACCTGTCCCCACCTCTTGCACACCTTCCCTAAAAAGGTAGATCCCCCAGGCAGCAGCGAAGCTGCCTCTCCACGTGCCTCACGGGGGCCTGTGCACATGGGTCACTCAGCTGGCACCTCAAGCCTACTGTGTGCAGGTCCCTTAATTAGAGTCTGACAAAGGAAATGGGAGAATGGAAGCGGCTCCCAGCCTCCCTGCAGTGGGAGCATCAGGCTGACTGCCACCCAGGCCAGTTCGCAGGCTTCTTATAACCCCCAGTCCCAGAGGTCTAGTGTCAGGCCAGCACTAGAGCCTCCTTTATTAGGAAAAGACCCAGGGCTAGGTTTGGGGCCCTCACAGAAGCAAAGTGGGGAGCCTCCTCTTTCTGCTTATCATGGGGATGTGGGGTTCCCATATTCCTCAAACCACTGTATTGAATCAGCTGCATTTCTAAGTGCCCTTTAAAAAGGCAGCCCGGTCTCACCTGGCATGGTTATCCACCAGCCTTTCTCAGCCTTGCCAGAGGAAAGAAAAAGGAGCAAAGAGCGCTAGAGGTAAACCTCAAGGAACTGCAAGAGAGATGCACAGATATTGGGCCCCCTTTTCCATGTCAGTCTAAATCTCCCGCTGTTTCTCTATATGGGGGCAACATTGGCATTTTGGGCAGGCGCCTTCCTGAGTCTACCCCAGGCAAAGAAGGATGTTTCCTCTTCATGTGCTAAGCGCCAGTCATTTTTGACAATAAGATATGCTGCCTGCTCCCCCACCCCTCCACCATGTTCAAACACCCACGTGGGTTGGGAGTTGGGGGTGAGCGATGCTGCCCCTGGTGGAGAAGCCCGTCCAACTTGCGATGCTCTTAGCAGGGCGTGCACATCTGCTTAGGCCTCTTGTCCTAAGACTCTAGTAATAGTCACATCTTCCTTCTGGGCATCAGCTTCTTCTGCAAAACAGGGGGCTGTGCTCTGGCTTTGACATCTGTGCTCTACGTGTTCCCAGTGGGTCAGATGACCTCCATCTAAGGTCCTGCAGCAGCCCCAGCTCCTTCTCTGACTCCAGCTATTTGGTCCTTTCTCTCTGTCTGGACTTCCCAGGCCCTCCCTAGTTTGTGGTATCCTCCTTCTACTCCCAAGACGTCTTACTGTTAGTCCTATGTGGTTGGAGCTAAGGAAGAAAGGGGGCCAGGGAAGGGTAAAGGGTGAGTCCTTTCCCCTCTGGATAGACCCTCTCTATTGTTCAGTTCTCCCTTCATCCCTTGCCCTCTGACAGTTTCCGTGGTGGGATTTTAATTCCTCATTGTTACTCTTGTCAAGATGGGACTCCTCTGTAGTTCACTCTAGCCTTTCTCTTCAACTGCTCTGCTTTGCATTTCTATGGTGGGTTTCTTCCTTCCTGATATAATGATTACTCTGTCTTTCTCTTTCACTCACACAATCAGACACACACACACACACACACACACACACACACACACACACACACCCTTTGATATTTCCTTAAGACACTTCTCTGAAGAGATGAGGGTGAAGGAAGGCTGTAGGGGAGCTTTAATGAGAAAGGCTTTCTTCCTAGTGGGGTTGGGGGAGGGTTGGAAAGAGACTCAACTAGAATAGGGATCAAGGAAGTCAGTGGAGCCCCTGTCTCTGAAGGGCTTTTAAAAATATCTGCTTTTTTTTCTGATTGAAATATACATATGCATTGTAAGAAATTTGGAAAATTCAGAAAAGCAGAAATAAGAAAATAAAAATTATTTGTAGCCCCACCAACATGAGATAGAAAGTTGATAGTTTTTGGTGCATTTGGTGCCTTTCCTTCCAGTCTTTTTTTTTTTTTTGCGGGGGAGGGGGGTGGTGGTGGGAGGGAGGGGGGTGGTGGTGGGAGGGAGGGGAGTGGTGGTGGGAGGGAGGGAGATGGGCCGAGATCAGGCTACATATGCAATTTTATGTGCTCTTTTTTCCCTACTTTATATTACAGTAAGAGCTTTTATTCTGTATCATTAAATCATCTGCAAAAACACCATTTTAAGGACTACATAATATTCCTTCCTATGGATAGACTGTGATAGACCTCCCAGATATCCCAGAACCCTAAGATGTTAGGACTGGCCTCACCTCGTGTTTCCACAAAAATCTCCTTTTGTGGAAAAGACAAAGAGACAAAGGATGAACCCCCCTCCCCGGTGATATATTTTCCTGTCTCACTTCACAGTCAGGAAGAGCTTGTCAGCCCATCCCCATCCCTATCTCTACGCTCATGTAGGTCACCCTGAGGTAGATTTTTGCCAAACCCGTGCACAGTAACAAAAGCAACCTTTCAAGCATTGCAACCAACATAACCACCTTTTCTCAAAAAACCTCCTGAAGTGAAGGGGTAGAAGGAGGCAGGTGTGGAAATATGCAGATAAAAGTGGCTAAGGAACAAAATGTCATGTCTTAAGCTCTGAGACAAATCGCATGGGAGCAAGAAACTTAATAACAAACCCTTTTTGGTTCTGTATTGTCCGTGATAAATGACCACTCTCAGCATCAATAAGTGCGGACATACCTGGGAAAGAGATGTACATACGAGCCCATAGCTCCTGCTGAAAGCCGTGGATTGAATTCAATTTGGGGCTTGAAGGCAAATTTCACAGCCCTAAGCAAAATGATCTTAGCGATCGGCCACCACCACACACACAATAAAAGTAAGACCACTGCAGCTAAAATGGGGGAACATTATACAAGATCTCAAGGTACTGGATGGTGAAGAATGCTACTCTTAAGTCCAGATTTTTTGAAACTATAAGCTCTATGCTTAATGCGATTGCTACCAGGAAACACAACCTCCCTGGAAGTTCAGAGTATCTTCTGATCAGTCAGATTTGCAATTCCTCTCAGAAAAAAGTCACAGCAGGATGTGCCAGAGGCCTGAGAAGCAGCAGGTTGGGGAGGACAGACAGTAGCTTTGGAGAGCCCACTTCGACGTGCAGTAATATATTTCTACACTTGGGTGAAATTCAACATGAGAGAACATGTTGGAAACACATGCAAGATGAATACCAGTGAGTGTCTCAGTTACTGCCCATGGAACATGCTTTACTATGCTCACAGAAAGCAATGGCACCGTGCATTCTAGAAAAATAAGATGAGGCATGGGAGGTGGGAGACAAGGACACAGGGAGAAAGATGTGAAAGGGAACCACATAGGAATGCTGTTCGAAAAGCTAATCCCTATGAACTAACATCAACCAAGGTGGATGCACGTGCATGTAATGACGCATAAAAAGGAAACGCCAAAAAGAGCTCATTGTTTTGAATGCAGAGGCAAACCTGGACACCCAGTCTGTTACTATAAAAGGTTCATAGGAAAAAAGAGGAGGAAACCCAGTAGCTAGCTTTAGCTTTGGAATCAAGTAGTTTGGCGTTTATAAGGTTTCCATGTCCGTGAATTTGTCACTGCTGTGGGCTTTCTTTTCCCTTGGCATAGAATGGTTACTGTGATGAGTGGTCACATAAAGCACAATATAAATTTTTATTATTATTAGATGGTGCTGGGGCTGGAACTGCACTGTTCTGCATGGAGGTTTTCAGACATATTATAATTACATTCTGTAGGTTTGCATATAATGACATAACCCAGTCACCTTACTGTGGTTATGATTTATTACAAAAAACAGAATGTTATTATATGGAAATTGGTTTCCACATAACAGCTGACTAGAGGGGAGAGCTCCAGAGCCACTTCCATCACCACGATGAGAATCCGTGGCATTTCAGGACCTGGGACAGCGCCAGAAGGGCCTCAGTCACCTTACTTGCCAGAAAGACTTCTGCAAGAAGGACACTGCAAGGGAGGTGTATGGGACCAGGGCCCTGAGCAGTTAAGACGCAACCTGGGTTCAAGGCCAGGACCTTTGTCAGCCTGGGAGAAGGAGCTTCCATGGATTACTTTTGATTTTTCATTTGGGTGCTGCCTTCTCCTGACCTCCTCTCTTTGCAGCTTAAATGCTCCTTCTCTAACTCGAAAAGAAAATTGTCAACCCCAGCATCATATTCCATAAACTCACTTTTTTTTTGCACCTTTGGGAATACTGTCATTATTTAAAGTAAGAAGAAGGACAAAATTCAACCAAAGACACATTAAGTCTTTTGACTGTATGGACACATTGGGTCTAGCCCTATCCATAAACTTAGGCTGGGCGCTATAGGAGGAATACAAGAAATATATGGTTGATCAGTTAAACATTTATTGGTCATTTAGTTGTTAAAAATATTCTCCCAACAGGGTAGATGGCTGCTGCTTATGACAGAAAGCAGAATACAACACTTTCAAACATTCTCTCCAGCTCTCCTTTCTCCCGCTGTCTAAGCTTAAGAGATCTGGAATGCCAGCCTAAGAGATCTCCTCACCCTGGTCACAGCCTGAGGTTTCTAAGGGGATTACCTTTTGGTATAATGCATTTTTACAACATAAAAATAAGGAATGATAACAGTTTTCGTAGAAGCTTAATGTTTCCCCATATCCTACGGGTAGAACTTATTACCCTATTTAACTGAAGAGTAGGAATTAGTTCAGCAACTTGCCTAAGACTGAAGGGGAAAGGAGAGATCGGAACTCAGATTTCCTATTATCCCAGTCCCAGATACATCCTGCTATATCGTGGGTGTCTAGGGTGATTTAGGAGATGGCAGCTATCCAACGTGCAGTACTGGAAACTAGGATGAACTGGTTTTGGGCTCCATTATGCTTTTTGCCCACTTCGGAAGTTCTTGACTCTATGTAGAAACTCTGTTTTTTCCGTCTCTGTCTATATTCAGGTTCATCAAAACTGATCTCATCTCTTATTCCCCAAATGTAAACTCCAAACATTTCTTTGCCCTTTTCTATGTCATTTCAGGGTTTGAGGTGGGGGTGGGGGAAAGGGGTTGAAGAAGAGGCAACAGGAGCACTTTGCATGGTGAGTTGGGAGTGCCAACTTTCATTATAGCATCCTGGGGACGCAATTACATAGAACCCAAGGTATGTTTGTCGTCATCTCAAAATCAGGGCTGAGGGTTTCCCTGGTGGCGCAGTGGTTGAGAGTCCGCCTGCCGATGCAGGGGACACGGGTTCGAGCCCTGGTCCGGGAAGATCCCACATGCCGCGGAGCCGCTAAGCCCGTGCGCCACAACTACTGCGCCTGCGCTCTAGAGCCCGCGAGCCACCACTACTGAGCCCACGTGCCTCAACTACTGAAGCCCACATGCCTAGAGCCCGTACTCTGCAACAAGAGAAGCCAGCGCAGTGAGAAGCCGGCGCACCGCAATGAAGAGCAGCCCCCGCTCGCGACAACTAGAAGTAAGTCCGCACGCAGCAACGAAGACCCAATGCAGACAAAAAAAAAAAAAAAAAAAAAAAAAAAATCAGGGCTGAATTGCTTTGGTCTAAACTGATTAAGAGCTCTGAGAGTTCTGAGGAAGGATTCTGACTATCCATTTTGGAGTGGGGTCTCCGGTGTTGTCTTTTTTTTGACGTTGGCGCCCGAAGTTTTGCGAGGATGAATGCATTGAGAATGTAAACACCTGGAAAGTAATCACTCCGTGACCTTAAATAACACTAACATGGTGGAATCACAGAATTATCACAGTGATACAGAACCCAGCATCAGTCTCCTTTCAGTGATTACAGAATTTCTGACCCATTAACATGAAACATTTTGTTGCAGCTTGGGGTAAACTTTTGGGTGGTTTCTGGTTTTGCGGGTTTCCAGCCCTCGGCCACTGAATGTCCAAGTTTAGTTCTGGTCTATACTCTTTCCTAACCCTGGGACACTAGTGACTGGAAGGGGATTTCCAGTCAAAAGTCTTCAGTGGTTCCTTATTACTTAGACTCTAGAACTAAGGAATAGGGCCTTGGAAACCTTCTAGTGTCAGATACTTTGCTTCAGGGTATGGATGCCTTCCTCCAAATGAAATTCTACATGGAACTCCAATGTGTGGAATGAGTGGAAAAGATGATGCTCTAAATAAGGCCCCTGTGAGGGGCTCAGAGCCCTCCCTGCTCAGCAGCACCCCGGCCCCTCTCCACATTGTGTGAACGTGTTCACTGAGTTCTTCCCCAGCCTTCTCCCCTCGGCACAAGATATCTGCTACCACCCTGTGTTTTCTGCATCAAGATGAACTCCAATTCAGGGTACAACTCAGTAAGCGTTGCAGGGCCCTGGCTCTGGTTGGGTCAAACGACTTTCAGCTGGGTCAGAAGATGGACATAGAACACACACAGATGTACGAACATCAGACCAACAGTGATATGCGCTCAGAGACAGACACCAAAGCCCCAGGTAGCATCCAGGAATGATCAACGACTCCAGGAGAGCAGTAGGTAAGTGGTGCATTACCATACAGAGGGGAATGGCAGGGCGCAAAGTGGAGGGCCATGTTCTGTGTTTGAATCTTGGCTCTGCCAAAGTGTGTGACCTGGAACAAGTTACAGTCAGCCCTCTGTATCCATGGGTTTTGGGTCCACGGATACAGAGGGCCGACTGTATTCACTGGACTACGGCATTTTATATAAGGGACCGGAGTGCCCACGGATTTTGGTAATCGTGGGGGCTCCTGGAACCAATGCCCCAATGATACCGAGGGACGACTGTACTTAACTTCTCTAGGCCTCGTTTTCCTTATCTGCAAACAGATAAGGTGGGTGCTACTGACAGACCCTACATTATAGAGATATGGTGAGAAGTGGATGAGTTTATTCTGAGAATAAGCAGTGATTTAGGAAAATGCCTGAAATGAAGGAAGAATTCCATAAGCATCGTCTGTCTCTACTGCTGATCACCCTCACATCTTCCCTGCCTGGTCTTTGTGCCCTGGTTCTGCCAGCACCCGTGGTCGGAGTTCCCGGAGTGTGCGCTGGGGCAGGGCTGCGTGAGGCACACAGGGAGGGCATTTATTGCCTGTTCTTTGCAGCCCCTCCCCTCTCTTCCGGGGCCTGGCTGGCCAAGCGGGAACATCTTGCAGACACGTGACAGCCCCTCCCGGCTGAGCTGCGATGCGTAAAGGGATTTACGGTTGTAGAGCCGCATCTCACTGTGGATCATGTCTGGGAGTGAATCCCCACTCCCCGCTCACAGCTGTGCACTAGCAGGCTGGTCCCGCAGAGGGGAAATGCCAGCTTCCCTCGCCCTCCGGCTCTGAGTCCCACAGGCCATTCTGAGCCAACCCTCCCTCCCCAAACCACAGGATCTCCTATGCTCCCTGCTCTCTTTTCTCCCCGCCCACCAGGGGAGGGAGGAGGGGTGGTCTGAGCCACCACATCAGGCAGTGACAATTAAACCCATTCAGAGCCCAGTCATTTGCATGCAACTCCTCGCCAGGCAGAGAACACTCAACCTGTCATTATCTCCTGGCATTGCTGGTAACTGTGACACGTGGCCGTGGAGATGGCGGCTTCCTTTCCCTGGGTACTGCCAGCCAAGGAGAGGTGATTGACGAAGGGCCGGGGACCTCTCCTCCTGCCCTAGCTGGCCTCTGAAGGAGGCCAGGGGGCCAGGGCTGAAAGAGGAGGTGGAGTGGAGACAAGGTGATAGGACCCCATGGACCCCACTGTGCTTGGGCACTGGCAAGGGTCTCTGGAGGCCACTGCAGGAGGATGGTGGGAGGGCAGGAATCATCTGAGGGTAGTTCCCACCCCCTCAGCTGGAATTTATTGAATGAGGCTGTCCCTTGAAAAGTACTGAAAGCCACAATTTTGCTGTATACCCACAGAGCAGGCTCCAGAGCAGCTGTTCCCCTCCCCCATCCCTCACCCACTAATTCTCCTCTCTGTCCCTCCCCCACCTCCAGCTCTAAATAAATCACAGTAAGATCCAAATGCTACGACGCCTAGTTGTGCTGGTCCAGCATTTCTGGTCTCAGAAACGGAGAGACAAAAAAGACCTAAAGGCTAAGAATCTCACATTGATTCCCCAACCCTGGATCGTAAACCGTCCACAGCCTATCATGAAACCAGGGTCCAAAGGCCCTATCCCTAGGGCTGGTTGGGGGAGGGGGCAGAAACGCTTCAGCAGGGAGACTTTACTTTAAGTTTAACCTGCTGAGGCCAAGCCGAGATGCCCAAGGTCAGGACTAGCTTACATTTAGAGTAGGTGGTACCATTATGAAAGATCCAGAAGCGCTCTGCCATCCAAAACACTGTTCAGTATCCACTATGACCTGAAATTCCACTATTTGTGTTTTATTCCTTTCACTTAAACACTTGATCCTGGTTTAAATGCAAACACCCCCAAGAGAGGCAACACTATAAAATGTGTTCTGTTTTTTAGTCCTTAGTAAAAATAAGTTTCTCCAGCCTTTTCTGAGAAGAAGCACTGATTATAACGGAAGGGACAAGGACCTGAGGGTCTCACCCTCTTGAGTGGGTGGGGGCAGCTTTCCCCAGGAAAGGGGAAACCCGAAGGGCAAGGTATCTGTGTCGGGAAGATCCTCGTATTTTTTCCCAGAGCCAGTTCTGATTCATTTGTTCCTGGTTGGAGAGATCTGGGCACACTGGGGTCCAGGCCAGCCCAGCTGTGTCCTTTCTCTGAGTTTAGGTTTCCCAGGACAGCAGGGCCCTGGGTTCAATCCTGGACAGGAGCTGGAAGGATTACCTTTAAGTCTCACTGCATTTCCTGCTGCTGTGATGAGGCCACCCACCCACGAAGCTCCAGCTCATTTCTCTTTTAAAGGCATAGATTTATCAAAAGGACCACTGCATCTCCTGCCTCTGTTCCCACCTCCCAACCGGCACCTCTAGGGGGGCATGCCCAGAGGTGCTCCCTTTAGGTGATCTCTAAAAATAGGAACTTCACTTTCTCAGGTAGATATGAGCACCTATTACTTTGTGCCCTCAGATACAAGGAGACAGTTCATCTGCTGCTGGGCAAGAGCGCTCCCTCCGTTCCCCGTCAGGCCCTGGGCACAGGTAACCTGGTATCTCGGTGCGCATGCGTATGCGTATGCGTGTGCGCGTGTCCGTTCCTTCCCTGCCTGTGACTCCTTGTAGGCAGGGTCCCTCTCTTTAGACTCTGCAGCATTCAGCATAAGGCTAGGCACACAGCTGGTGCTTAATAAGTGTTAGCTGATTGGCTGCCAGTCCCTGCCTTTGAGTAATTCATTGTCTTAAGTAAGGCAAGTACTTCACACACAGCTAAGACTCAGAGAGCAGTGAGGCCCCACAGCAGAGGGAGCGGACAGTCTACCAACCTGGCTACAGAGGGGAGTCAGAATCCTCCAGCTCCTGGCCTGGGAATTCTCAACGTACTGCAATGCTCACCCTAAAACGGCTGCTAAACTTGGTCCTAATTTTGTCCATCAGGGGCGCCCCCATCCTGCATCACATGTTATTCACGTGGCTTCCAAGCGGAAGGAAATTCACGTGTAAACAGCCCTGGGGCTGAGCGCTCAGGGTCAGGCGAATTTGAACCTTCGCTCTGTCACTTGCCATGTGACTGTGGGCAAGTGATCCTCTCTGGGCCTCGGTTTCTTCATCTGTAAAATGGCAACAGAGAGCTACCTGTGTCAGAGCTTGCTGTGAAGATTAAACGAGATAATGGACATAAGGGACTTAGCACAGTGCCTGACACATAGTGAACACTCAATAAATGTTAGCGACTTAATTTTATCATTTCCTAATGCATCAGGCTAATGTCGTAAGGGTTATGCAACAGAATGCATTCTGAAGGAAGATTTTCACATTCAAAAAGGTCAAATCAACTCCTCTCTTCCAGCGAAGTGCAACAGTGGAATTGTTCAGGATAAGAAGGGCTACTCTAAAAATGTCAAACTTTGGGGTAGAAACAGAAAACCTTAGGCAATTTCCTGAATGATCTTGAAGGTCAAGATATTTGTAGGAAGGTCAAATGCTATTACTACCGTCAGCAGTTCTAATTTACTGAGCATCTACTATGTGTCAGGAATTGTTCCAAACACCTTATTTATAATCCTTAAAATGACAATTCAAATAAGGCATTCTTATCCCCATTTAATTGACAAGGAAGCTCTAACGGGCAGGTGCCATGGCTGGGCACTGGCAGAGCTGGTGTTCAAACCTAAGCCCGTCTGACTCAAAGCCCGGTCTTTCTCCTAAGCAGACCGCCTTCCACGCCCTGGTATCACTAGAGCACAAGCTTCTTGCAGGTAATGCAGGCGTCTCACTCGTCTTCAGGAGCCTTGCTCACTTGCTCGGTGTCTGGCCATGGCACGTGTCCAGTACATGGCAACGAATTGAACGTTTGGTGGCATAAACTATTTCACGTAGCAGGGGGTGGAGAGAGAGGTGCCGTGTGTGAGCCAACACGGCCACAGCTCCCCGACCGTTGTTAGAGAGGAGGACAAACTGCACCGACCGTGTTTCTGGGCTGATTCTGTGAACTTGACCCCTTAATGCGTTTGGCAGCTGCCCAGAGACCTCCCTCCCTCCCTGCATCCCCCCACCCCTCCCTCTCCATCAAGGCCTGTGTTAAATTTGCAACAAAAAACAGAGGCCCCACCTTGGAGGGCCCTGCTCATGAATAATGAACCCACACCAGCTCCTTTCTTTTGAAGGAATTCTCTCTTGGCTGTGGAGCTGTGTGGCAGGGAGGCTGCCTCATTATTGCAGTTGTTTATTTATTCATGCTTGAATGGGGTGGGCCAAGCCCGTTCGCAGACATCTTTTCCCTCACTGAATCCTGCTCTCCACTCCCCTTTCCTTCAACTTCTAGCTTCCCTCCAAGGGCTCCAGCGGAGGATGAGGTTGGGATCCAAGTAGCCGGATCGTCCGGGGAGCCCAGGATGGAGAAGCCAGAGACGGAAATGGAAGGAGATTGCTTCCCATGCCAGTCTGCCTGCCCTGCGTCCCTGGCAACCAGGCCTGTCTGGGATCCAGGGCACCCTGCCATGGGGACACGATGCAGGTGCTCTGGGGACCGCCATTGCCTGGCCTGTGGCTGTCTGTTGGCTGTAGGTCTGGGAAGGGACCTGATCAGAGGGGCTGAAGAGTATCCTCTTCCTTCTGCTCTGCCTCCCTCGCCCTCCCGAATTTTAGATCAGCATGACCTTCCTCCTTGCCTGTACCCCCTACCCTACCCCACGGCAGGGCTGGTCTGACAAACACTTCCCAGGGACGCCGTTTAGGCTGGGAAAGATGGGGCTGACCTTGCCCTCGTCTCCCGAAGCTCAGCTCAGGCCTCCCACATTCTTGTACCAATCGCCCATCACCATCTCGGAGGGCTTCCCTCTGCGGCAAGCACAGCACTCTCTCCCTGCGCACGGAGTCACGTGCAAGCCAGCTCAGAATGCAGAGACGAGGCAGAATGGAAAAGCACTTAAGCAGAGGCCCTCAGCCAACTTTCATTTACTCTGCCACCTGGCTTCTTTTAGTCCTGGGCACACGGAGTCTGTCTTTGTTGGACTAGATTTCTGTGTTAGGTCAGGGTAGCCTGCAGGGGGAGGAGGGAGGTGCTTGGGAGGGAGGGTTGGACAAGAGGCAGGGAGGTTGGCGTGATGGGGAGAGATGAGAGGGTGGGGAAGGGGGTCTGGCTTTAGTTCAAGCTGTCTGGGTGAGGGCCTCCCACCCCAGGGAGCACTGTGATGGGCTGGAACCAGGCAGACCTGGATTTGAACCCTGGCGTGGGTTCTCTCTTGCTGTGCCATCAGGGGCGGGGCAGTCACTTAATCTCCTTGAGACTTGGTTTCTTCATCTGTCAAGGGAGCCAACCCCGGCCGCCGTGCAGGCAGTTGTGAGGGTCAGAGGCTGTGTGCGCACAACGCCTGGCCCAGGGTCTGGTAAGTGCTCAGACCACAGCAACGGTTTATTATCCTTTCCACTCTCCAGGCCCAGTCTTCCCTTCTGTGTAACGGGGAGCGCAAGGTGGGGCTCTTCTGTGGGGTATGTGGGGAATCCTTCTTGGAGAGGCCATGACCCCTCCTCACTGAACTCTCAGGTTTGCTGGGGGTCGGGGGCTCCCACCCTCTCAGGGCTCTTTCCTCCCCTCTTGAGATTCCCCCATGAGTGGGTTCTGAGGAGCAGAGAGGAAACCAGGAGCTAGGAATACCTTCTCTTCCTTCCTGGGCCTCTATAGCCCCCAGAAGGAATCTTCAGTCCTCCTGGAGAAGGTCACTCAGCCTTTGCTCAAACCCTACCTCCAGGCTGCCCGTCCCACTTGTGAATAGCTCTGGGGATCAAACAAACCCCCTTCCCTAAACATTCACCCACTGACTGTAGTTATACCTTGAAATAAGTGTGATCTGTTTTCCATACGATACCCCTTCCAGTATTGGAGACAGCTATAAAACCCACTGAAACAGTCTCTCTACACTTAGATATAATACACTCATTGCAAGAAAAAGTCATTCTTAATTGACACAGATTCCACTCATCACACCCACCCCGACCTTGCTCTGGTTCCACAGATAATCGGTATGTCAGATTCCCCCTCCCTCTGTGTTTACAGGAGATTTTAGAGATCTTATTTATCTCCATGACTTTTCATCCAGACCATCATCGCTACCCGAGGAGGGAGTCTGAACTCAGATTCTGATGTCCGCGTTCCTCAAATGTGCCTGTCAGACCACGGCTTCCTTCTCTGGGAGGGAAGTGGAATTGGGTAGAGAAGTTGATTAGGGAAGAGCGTGGACTCATTTAGTCAGGCAGTGCTTACTGGTGAGGATGCAGAGACGACTCAATCATAGTCCTGTCCTCAGCAAGCTCACCATGGCCTGGACCAGATGGTATTCTAGGCACCAGCTCTGAGAGCCCAACCACCCAGAAACGGGGCTCTTTCACAAGGAGGCATGGGAGCTGATGGAGGGGGCAGGGCGGTACTGACTCTCCAGTTGGCCGTCCACAACTCCAGCGACAAGTTCCCCATCACCTTGTCTCCTGACCCCAGCACGGCCTCTGTGGCTGAGTCTATCCATCTTGGAGACTGGGCCAGAACAGGCTCGGAGGCAGGGGAAGGAGAAGCAGACAGGGTGGCAGTCCATCAGCCTAGAGTGGGAAGCCAGCCTACCAGTCTCAGGAAAAAGACGTGTACGAGGAGGTGCAGAACCAAAGTGACGCTATCCGGGGCTCTGGTCTGGGTTTCTGCCATTCATGCTCCGAAGCGATGCTGACCACCTGGGAGCCACCATCCACAGCAGAGGCTGTGTCTCTGTTGTATCAGCTGGGGCCCCAGCAGGAAACAGAATTCAACTCGGATGGTTCAAAAGTAGAGGCTTTAAGGAAGGGGCTAGCGCCCGGAGACAAGCAGCCAGTTGCAGATGCATCCACGGCACCTCAGTGAAAAGTGCGGGCCTACGTCGCAGGCAAAGCAGTCCCCACGGCTCGTCTTTGCTAAGAGAACACACCCTGGGTCACACCAGCTGTGCAGACCTTAGCAGGAGAGGTGGTGAGGGCAGGACCTCGCAGCAAGAGGGCAGTGTAGGGCCCAGAGGGGTCTGTTCCAAACGCCACAGGGATAGGTGTTTCCCCTGCACCCAGAAGCCATCTTGGATAGGAAGAATGCAGAGGCCACATCAGTAGGGGAGAAAGACTCTCGATAAAGAATGGGAACTCGCAAGAGTATTTATTCATTAAATCCCAACAGGCCATTTTAAACTGGGAGAGACTGCAGTCTCTTTAAGTGGCGAGTTTGAAACTTCCTCTCTGGAAGCAACCTAAACGTCCATCAGTAGATGAATGGATAAGGAAGACGCGGTATATTTACACAATGGAATACTACTCAGCCATAAAAAAAGAATGGAATAATGCCAATTGCAGCAACTTGGATAGATCTAGAGATGATACTGAGTGAAGTCAGACAGAGAAAGACAAATATCATATAGTATCGCTTTCATGTGGAATCTAAAAAAAATGATACAAATGAACATGTTTACAAAACAGAAATAGACTCACAGACAAAGAAAACAAACTTATGGTTACCAAAGGGGATAGTAGTAGTAGTGGGGAAATAAATTAGGAGTTTGGGATTAACAAATACACACTGCTATATATAAAAGAGATAAACAACAAGGACCTACTGTATAGCACAGGGAACTATACTCAGTATCTCGTAATAACCTATGATGGAAAAGAAATCTAAAAAAGAGTATATATATGTATAACTGAATCACTTTGCTGTACACTTGAAACTAACAAAACATTGCAAATTAACTATACTTTAATAAATAAAATAGCTGCTATATATATATATATATATATACATATATATATATATATATATATATATAAATTCCTCTCTCCGCCTGCATCAGAGGGAAGGCAGCTCTTGAGAAACGAGGTCAGTCAGGGAAGCTAACAGAAGTTTCATCCGCATTGTGGTGTATACATCTGATCCCATGACATGTGCTTTGAGACCTCCTATGTAAGGGCATTGAGCCAAGACTGTGGGCGAGGCAGGCGGATGAGACCGTGGGGGAAATCTGGGTGGCAAATATGCATGAACAAATGAAAAGTTCCAGCAATGCAACTGTGGAATACAGCAATTCCACAACGGAGAGATGACATCAATACTTAATGATCTGGTATGGTTAACACAGCCTTGAAAATAGATGTAACTTTTATTGTCATGTTTTTTCTGACCATAAAAATAAAGTATACTTATTATTAAAAAATTGAAACATATTAAGAAATACAAAAAAGAGAATTGAAATCCACAATCCAACTTTCCCTACTAACAGTTCAGTGAATTTCCTTAATATCGTTTAAAACTTTTATATGTGTATTTAAACACACGTACACAACACACTCTCACGTATACACATATTTCAGTACAGTTGAGATCAGACTGTACAGTTATATTTCCTGCTCATTTTTCTTCGCATTCAACTGAGAACATTTTAATATCTTGGCACAGTCTTCCTAAACTAGTATGTTTCATGCCCAGGTGACAGTCCATTATGCCGATGTACTGTGCTGTATTTAAACAACCCCTGTTGATATTTAGACCACTTCTGATTTTCCACTATTAGAAACCTTTATCTGTATTTTTCCATTTATTTCCTTATGATAAATTCCTAGAAATGAAATTATTATTAGGTCTACAGGAACTATTATTTTTAAGGCTCTGTGACACATACAGCCAGAAGTGTTGACACGTATCACTGTAAATATTGTACCAAGTTTTACTATCATCAGCGGTTTGCTGAAGTGTCCTTCTCACCTTTGCCAACACTGAGCATTATATATTTTAAAATACGTGCCACACTGAAAAGGGCAACACGGCAGCTTGTTTTAATTTGCATTTTTGATTACTAGTGAGGTTGATTCTTGAAATAGATTTGTTTCAACTATTCTTCTTTCGTGACTCTCTGTCATGTTCTTTGCTCCTTTTTCTCTTCGGATGTTAGTGTTTTCTTAATGATCTAAAAGAGTACTATATTTGAAGGATTTTAATTGTTACCCATTGCTATATTTGTCTCAAATAATTTTTTTTTGACTTGTAGTTTGCCTTTTAACTTTTTTTTTTTTTTTTTTGCAGAACGCGGGCCTCTCACTGCTGTGGCCTCTCCCATTGCGGAGCACAGGCTCCAGACACGCAGGCTCAGCAGCCATGGCTCACGGGCCCAGCCGCTCCGCGGCACGTGGGATCCTCCCGGACCTGTGCACGAACCCGTGTCCCCTGCATCGGCAGGCAGACTCTCAATCACTGCACCACCAGGGAAGCCCTCCTTTTAACTTTATATACAGTATTTGCTGGATGAAATGAAGTGGTAGGTGTAACGTTTAAGGGTTGGGAAGACTGGCTTTGCACTCTGGCCTTCTCCCATGGCCATAACGGGCCAGTGCAGAGAGGGTCTATGGATCTGACCTGGTCTCCCTGTAACCCTCAAAACCTACACTGATGAACTTCCCTACCAGAACTTCTGAGGGTACCCCAGCGATCACTCTTGACCTGAAAACCATCCCATTCCCACCTTGCCCCCCAAAGAGGAACAAACCCCCAAACACACCCAATGAAGCAACCTGCCCCCTCAAGGAGGCGCCAGCACTGTCTGCATCTGGGTTGTGAAGCTGTTCCCAGCCAACAGCCTGGGGAGAGGAACTGTGGCTGCTTGCCATGGACTGTTTGTGCACGCTCTCCATGCCGACAAGACACTCTTGACCACTCTGCTCCTTTACCGTGGAGTCAACAGGGGATTCTCCCGCCCCCTTTTGTTGCTACAGCTGCATCTTCCGGTCACATGTGCTTCCTTCCCCTCTCAGCTACATATTACATGCACACCTCCCAGGGCCCTAGATGTTAGGTGCTGGGCGGGCGGTGAGGGTTCTTTTCTGGTCGTCTAAGGGATCGATGTGGCAACAGAGACCTCGTCAACAGCCATCTCTAGTTAGTTTCTGGGGTGACCTCTCCTCTCTCCAACCCCAAATGTGGTGACAGTGCATTGCTTAGCAGGAGCCAGGGCTGCTGGGGCCAGGCAGTGAGGACAGACTCAGAAGGAAGGGGTAGTGGAGGTGTGAGGTCTTTGACACAGACCTCCCAGAGGAGTCCGGTGTGCACTTTGCCTCTTCTTTTCTGTTTTTCTTTTCCCACTTAAAATAATCTTGGGGAGGTTATTCCTTACCGGTATGCACAGAGTCACCCCATTCTTTGTAATGGTTGCCCGGTATTCAATTACACACAGCTATATCCATTTATTTAACCAGTTCTCTATTCCTGAGAGTTGAAGTTGCTTCTAAGTTTCTGTAACTGCAGGTAATACTGCAAACCCCCTGCCCCCAGAAAACAACAAAACAAAACAAAACAAACAACAAAAAACCACAAAAAGCCCCAAACAAACTGGTAAGTAGATCTCTTTGCACGTGTGCTAATGGAGGCTTACACCCCTGCAGGGGGGATTCCTAGCGGTAGAATGGCTGAGTCAAAGGGCATGCACATTCCCAAAGTTTCTATCTCCTGCCAAGTTACCCCCCCAGGGAGGATATACCTGTGTACCCCTCTTCCCCACCCCACCTTCACCCCCAGCAGCACGGGAGAGAGCTTCTGCCCACACCGGCCAGCACAATTAGAAAAAGGCAAAGCTCTCAGCATGGCCCATGAAGCACCCCCAAGTCTGGCCCCGACCTGCCTCTTCTCAAAGTCTGCAGGGTGACGCTTCTCCCCTCCCTCCTTCCCTGCTGGCCATGGCCTCCGCATGCACCACTCACTTGCCCAGAACGCTCCTCTCTGCCTTCTCCTACGTATCCTTCAGATCTCAGCCACCCACCGCTTCTTTAGCGAGTTCATGAACCCCTGAGCTCTTGGAGTGCAACGCCCTATACTGTGGTTTGGGGGATTATTTGATAAATGTCTGTCTCTCAACTGGACTCTAAGCTCCACGAGGGCAGGCACCATGTCTGATCACCATGGTATTCCGTGAGCGGGATGCAGTATCTGGCCTACAGGAGATACCAACATATTTATTGGATGACTGAACAGAAGTCAAACCGACTCATCATTTCCCTCTGCTACACTTCATATCCTGTGCTCGTTTGCCTGGTAAAGATCAGTATCCTTCTAGTGCCTTGGCAAGACACGCTATTGTTCTCTTTAACTCCTTTCTCTCCTCCCTCCATACCCAGCAGTTGTCATACACAATTGTAGAAACTCCTCTTTCCTTTCTAGGTCTTTATTTGAGTCATTTCCTTCCCTGAAGTGCCCTCTCCCCCTTCCTTTACCTGATGAAGTCCTATTCTGCCTTTAAGACATATTGCATGTTTTGTAGGAAACTGCTAGCTCTCCTAAGTGGAATTTAACCTCGCCCACAACCCCGTAACACCGTCTCGCTGAAGGGCCTTTTCCTTGGCTGAATTTTGGAGTAGTTTATGAATTTTCCTGTCCCTGCATGGGATGTAAGGTCTTGGGGAGCCAGGAGCCATCCTTGTTCATTTCCGAATGCTCCTCAGCCCCAGGCACAGCGCTCTGTACACAGTAGGTGTTCAATAAACTCTGGATAGAATCAAAGCGAATGATGCTGAAACAAAAAGGGTCTGTCTTCGCTTCTTGGACGTCTGGGGAGGCTTTCCGGACACAGCTCCCAGGCCAGGCTGAGAGCCTCTTCCCTCCTTCCCCCTCTCCCCAGCACAGGCACGCCAAACCCCATGGCTCGCCAGATTTCAAACTGCATTATCCCCACCCCAGAACTCAGGAAATATCATCAGACAAGGCAGATGTTTCCCATCAGTCTGGAAGGTTTCTATTTTCATTTTCCACATCAGCATCATGCTATCAATCTCTTCTCCACCCTGCTTCCTTCTCCTGCTTCCCCACCCCCAGCCCTAACATGCCAACCGCTAGCCCTGCTGTGGATCAATTCCTGTGCTGCAGATACAAAGGTAGTTTTGCTTGACAAATGAAGCTGCCCTTCCAGGAGGTAATAAGGAGATCAATACTGGTTGGTTACACTGGAATGCTCAGGAGCGAGGGGCCAGTGACACCCCTGCCACGGTCTACCGCCACATGCCATGCCTCCCTCCTTCCATACCCTTGGCATCTGCAGAGGCTCAGTGAGCCCAGGACCAAGCCAGCCTGTGTCTCCTTGCAGAGAAGCCATTGTCCTCATCAAGAGGCGAGCATCCTTTGAATGCAGAGCCCCCTGCCCTGGGCCCTGTGGGCTGACAGCCTGGAGGGTGGGGGAGGAGCCTCTGAAGAGGCAGTACACGGCGGTGCTGATGGAAGAAGGATGGTGGGGTGAGGGGGACAGAGAACAGGCCAAGGTTTAAGTCTCGGTTCTGCCACTCACTGGCTGTGTGACCTTGGGCAAATCACTTTCCATCTCTGATTTGGTCATAACTTCTACTGTGAGTCAAGGAGGTTAGATTAGATAACCTAGGGTCCATGGGTGGGCTTTTGAGGGTCCACATACCCCTGAAATTGTGTTCCCATTTTGTGTGTACGCATATTTTTTTCTGGGTAGAGGGTCCATGTTCCCTGTCATCACCCACCTCCCCCCACAACACACACAAGCCCTTAAAATCAGATTCTTAAAAGAATCCTTGACCCTAGGTGGTCAAGTCGGTCCTAACATTCTTTGATTCCAAAGAGGAGACAGGCATTCTTGCAGTGCTGTTGATGCTGCTGGGGACACATAGCAGGCACCTCAGAAAAAGACTCAAGGGCACTTTTGGAGTAATGGTAAGGAGGGCTGGAGGCAGGTGGATAAATCTGGGAAGACTTCCTGGAAGAGGTGAATTTCTACAAGAAAGCAAAGTTCTCAGAAACCTAAAAGGGAAAGGGGACATTGAGAAATAACAGAGTGCTCTCTCCTCTTCCCTATGCTCAAAAAATAGGAGGCTTTGTGAGGCAGGGGGCGGGGGGACCCCTAATTAGCTGAGGCAGCTCACAGTCCTCCACCAAGAACAAGAAATCAAAAAGTCAAACACCAGCTCATTAAATGCTCGGGGCTGGCTAGCTATTAAAAGAATTTCCATTTCAGAACAGGATGCCTACCAGGGAATGCCAGACCTAAATATAAGCCAGCCCCCTCCCTGCCAGGAGACTTCACCATGTTAGGCAGGAGGGAGGGGGCACTGCGTGGAGATGTGTCATTACTTTTAACATCCAAATATAACCCGCCCCAGGGGGTCTGGGACTAAGGCTGCTCTTCCCAGCTGCCTCCTGCCAGAACAAGGGGAGGGTACGAGGGGAGGCTGGGAGTAGGCCCTGCAGAGCACTGAGGTTTGGGCTGCAGGCAGCCCCCAGGCCACCCTTTTCCTTAACCAAATGCGGGGAGTCTGGAGGGAGGGCCGCTGAGTTCTATGGGCTACATCCTGATCCGGATGCTGGGGTGGGCGGGGCTTTGGGGAAGTTTAGGGGCTCTCTGGACATTTAGGATTACTTTTCCTGCATGCTTCCCTGGAAAGAGCAGAGGGAAGGGGCCACAGGGAAGAAAAGACCCCTGAGATTCGTATGTCTCTGCATGTTTCTCCCACAGAGCATGCTCCCCGTGGGCAGTTCCGCACCCATTGGATGGTTATTCATCTAATGTCTGTTTTCTCCAGACACTGTAGCTCTTTGAGAGCAAGGGCCCTGTGCCTGCTCCCTTTTCCAGCTCCAGCATCTAGCCCAGTGCCCAGTGTGGATAGCGCCTTGGTGAGTGGGTTACCAGATGAACTGACAGTCTTGCCTATACCCCTCATGTGGTAGAGGACTTTACACCACTGGTTCTCAACTCACTGGTGCTCAGTGGAACCACCTGGATGCCTGGATTCTGACTGGTCTGGGGTGCGGCCTGGGCATCTGGAGTTTTACAAGCTCCCCAGGTGATGCTAAAGCAAAGCCGCATTATCTAATGAAAAAGCTTTCATTCTCTCAGCTGATTCTGGGTTCCTTCTCTTCCTCCCCCTTTTAATACCCTATTGTTGAGTCTTAAAACAATTTCCTGAGGTAGGCAGGGCAGGCATCATTATTCCCGTGGGATTTAAGAAGAACCTAGGCTCAAAATAGCTGAGTGACTTGCTCAGGGTCCCACAGCTGATGGACAGTGTTGCTGGGATAGAAGCCCGTGGCCTGGGGGTGCCCAGCCCAGGTTGCTCTCCCTGGCTGCGGCGGAAGCCACGGGAAGGGTCTGGACATTCAGGGAGTTGACCTGAAACAGATCGCGGCTCGTTTCTTGGAGTTGGGGGAGGAGAAGCCAAGGTGGCCAAGGAGAAGCCATGGATCACCACACAAGACCCGGCATCTGCCCCTTCATAGCCTGGTGGGCACTGGCTGTGCAGGGAGCTCGGCCTGGGGCAGCGTCAGGCTGGAGGCTAGGCTGGGGCGAGGGGGCGGCTCCGAGGACACAGACAGACAGAGGGCACAGCTCGTGGTCAGATCACTGTGCCCAGGAGAAAGCTGGCCAAGAACCTACAGTGGAACAGTGCCTCCCAGGCTGCCTCTGGTCCACGTGGCCCAAAGATCTGTCAATCTGGGGGGGAGTGACTTAGGTCTCCGGCAGTGCTGTTTCCCCCTCTGGGGAATGGGGACAAGAATGCCCTCCCGATGGGCTGCTGAGATGGTGAAATGAGAAAATGAAGGCGACAATGATGCTGAAATGGAAGAAGATGCTGCCCCGTGCCTTTCATCCTGGGGAAGAGCTGCTGGCCTCTGTCTCCTTTTCCTGCACCCCCATCACACCCTGAAGTCGGGGACGCCACGCCTGCTGGGGAGCTAGCAAATGCTAATCCTATTTGCAACACTCATTGCATGAACTTCGGACCAGAATGAGTTTGCTTTCTTGAAGTTGGGGAAGATTTCATGGAAGCAGGCGTGTATACAGGGGAGTGGGTGGGGGAAAGTCCAATGACTTGAACCTGTTGGTCTTCAAGGTCAGTTTTAGGGAGAGGTGGGAGCAGGTCTCTCACCGTCGGGGTGGCAGCTCACCGGATGCCCTCCCTTCTCGCTGAGGCCATGTTGGCTGGGTTACAGAGAAGGAAGTACACCTGGGCATGGACCTCATTAAGCCCCAACCAAGTGGGTGGAAAGGCAGCATCCCATCCCTGGGAAGGAAAGCCTCACAAATGCAATTTCCCACACCTGACTAGGCCAGGTGACCAAGTAGCTATTGGCTAAAGTGTCCTCATCCATGACCCTTGGGTCATTGGTGAGTGTTCTTCTACTGAGTGTTACTCCCACCAGGGCTGGGAGCAGCGTGGGGAATCCCAGCAGAGCAGGGACATGCAGATTCTTTTTTTTTTTTTTTTTTTTTTTTTTTGCAGTACGCGGGCCTCTCACTGTTGTGGCCTCTCCCGTTGTGGAGCACAGGCTCCGGACACGCAGGCTCAGCGGCCATGGCTCACGGGCCCAGCCGCTCCACGGCATGTGGGATCTTCCCGGACCGGGGCACGAACCCGTGTCCCCCTGCCTCGGCAGGCGGACTCTCAACCACTGCGCCACCAGGGAAGCCCGCAGATTCTTGATAGAAAGCTTTGCTCACTTGGATGGAGCTGGGGTCAGCAGCCAGCTCGCAATCACCGTTTTTATCTAACCCACATGGCCCTGAGATTGTCCCGCTGCCAGGCTTTGTGGCTGCAGCCCTTTGTTTGGCCATTTGATGCTTGAATGTCTTTTGTAAGCAGCCTTCTAATGTCTACTTACATGCCTCTAGTGAAGAAGTGCTCACGACCTACCAAGCTTTCCACTTGAATTTACTATTCACTGTCTAATTGGACTGGGGCATTGCTTGGCACTCCCAGCAGTTTGAAAAGTCACCGGGACCATGGCCTGTGGGAGAGACAGAGCCTGAGAAACTGACCCTGCTGCTGGAGCTGACACGGGGGCTCAGGAAGGTGGCCACAGTTGGTAGTCCAAGAATTTCAGTGATCTCTGGTCAGTCTCAGTGCTGACAAATACTCCTCATGTCCTTAATGGGAAGGCCATACTGCCACTGGTGTATATAAGTTTGTTCCTTCCCATTGTTGTACAGTATTTCATTGTATAAATATAGAACAGTTTGTTTATCTATTCTATTGCTGACGGACATTGGAGTTTGTTCCAGGCTTGAATGAATGAATCTCATGAAGGCAACATGAAGGCAAATCACAAACATAAGGTAGAGCAAAAGAAGTCAGACCCCCAAAAGAATATACTTTGCATAATTTGATGTTGTGCTTTTTTTCAGGGAGGGAGAAGTTAGTGACCGGAAGGAGAACACAAGGGGGTTCTGGGGTGCTGGTGACGTTCTATTTCTTGAGTAACAATGATTACACAGATATGTTTACTTTGTGGAAAATCAGCAAGCCCTACACCTGTAATCTATGTCCTTTGACACACATATGTTATACTAGTACAAGTACATCAAACTAAAAAGCTTCTGCACAGCAAAAGAAAGAGTTAACATGGGCTTCCCTGGTGGCGCAGTGGTTGAGAGTCCACCTGCCGATGCAGGGGGCACGGGTTCGTGCCCCGGTCCAGGAGGATCCTGCGTGCCGTGGAGCGGCTGGGCCCGTGGGCCATGGCCACTGGGCCTGCGCATCCGGAGCCTGTGCTCCGCGATGGGAGAGGCCACAGCAGTGAGAGGCCCGCGTACCGCAAAAAAAAAAAAAAAAAAAGAGTCAACAAAATGAAAAGGAAACTTACAAATGGAAGAAAATATTTGCAAACCATATACTGATAAGGGATTAATAATCAAAAATATACGGAACTCATAAAACTCAACAGCAAAACCACAGATAACCTAATTATATAATGGACAAAAGAACTGAACAGACATTTTTTTCAAAGATGATAGAGAAATGGTCAACAGGCATATGAAAAGATCCTCAACATTACTGATCATCAGGGAAACACAATGAAAACCACATTGAGCGATCACCTCGCACCTGCTAGAATGGCTATCATGAAAAAGACAAGAGATAATTCCCCTGGAGGATGTGGAAAAACGGGGAAACCTGTGCACTGCTGGTGGGAATGTAAATTGGCAGACACTTTGGAAAACAGTATGGAAGTTCCTCAAACTATGTTTTTTCCTTTTTTTTTCAATTTTCCTTTTTCATCTCCCACAGTCTCTCCTGACAACAGATTGTTCCCTCTTTATGACTATCTGCCATAGTTTAACTGGCAGAATGTTTTTTGTTTTCCCCAGTCTGAATGGGAACATAAATTTAAATGTTTCCTATTAGTTGAGGAATTATTACACGAGAGATGTTTGTTCTGACTCCACAGATAGATCTGAATCTTTTTTAAAAATTTAATTAATTTTTTTTATACAGCAGGTTCTTATTAGTTATCTATTTTATACATATTAGTGTATATATGTCAATCCCAATCTCCCCATTCATCCCACCTCAAACTATTAATAATAGAATAACAGTATGATCAAGCAATATCACTTCCGGTATTTATCTGAAGGAACTGAAATCACTATCTCACAGTGATATCTGCACCTCTGTGTTCACTGCAGCATTATTAACAATAGCCGAAACACTGAAACAACCTAAATGTCCATCCGTGGATGAATGGATAAAAGATGAATGTAATACTATTCAGCCATAAAAAAGAAGGAAATCCTGCTTTTTGTGACAACATAGGTGACCTTGACAGCATTATGCTAAGTGAAATAAGTCAGAAAGAGAAAGAAAAATATTGCATGATCTCACTTATATGTGGAATCTAAAAAAGTCACAATCATAGAAACAGTAGATTTGTGGTTTCTAGGGGCTGGAGGGTGAGGGAAATGAGGAGATACTGGTCAAAGGTTACAAACTTCCAGTTAAAAGATTACAAAGTCTGGGGATATAACAGACAGACTGAAGACTATAGTTAATAATATTGTGCTGTTTACAGTAGATCTTAAATGTTCTCACCACAACAACAACAACAACAAATGGTAATTATGTGAGGTGAAGGATGTGTTAACTAACTTGATTGTGGTAATCACTTTGCATATCTAAAATCGTCACATTGTACATCTTAAATTTACTCAATATTATATGTTAATTACATCTCAATAAAGCTGGAAAAAAAGATAAAAAAATTTCAGCCCAACCATGACTGATCTTACAATAATAATACTATAATGACCAATATAATGGGACTTTATAATATCTTACTGTGGTATAACAGATGAGAGGAACTTTATGGGACATACTGACCCTTTCACAGAGTTATAATGAAAAGTCTAGCAATTATAAAGATATCCTTATTCACCAAAATTTGTTGACTATTACCACATGTCAGGTATTACTTGAAATGTTTTCTGTGTATTAACTCATTGAATCCTCTAGACAACACTAGGAGATTGGTATTCCCATCTTGCAGAGAAGGAAATGGAGGCTCAGAGAGGTTAGGTAGGCACTGAAAGGTCGCACAGCTGATTAAGTGGTGGAGCTGGGGTTCTGGAGTCTGCTGGGAACACCATCTGAGCTCCTGGATGTCTCAAATAAAAGTGCCCCAGGCAAATTCTAGGGAGGCTGGACCAGGTTGGGAAGCCCTCCGGGCTCAGCCACTGGCCCAAGTGTTTCTGGCCAACTGAGAGGAAACCCACCCCTACAGTGTGGATGTTGTCGTATTTTTAAAAAGAAGTAAATAAGCCTCCTCATTTGCATGATATTTCACGCTGACTTTGCCTCTCAAACTGTTATTCTGTCTACACATGGCACTGTGGGATGCCTGTGATATTTTATAAAGTTAATAACTTTCTCTTAATTGGATGAGTTTATAGAATAGTCTAAGCAATTAACAATAATTACGCCAAAGATTCCAAGGATGCTCCACAAACACTGGCGTATTAAGCCATTTGGGGAAAAAACCACAACCCAAACACACTGTCACAAGACAACACACAGGCACACGCACACGCACACGCACACTCATACACTCCCTGCAGTTCTGTGACCCAGAACAAGTCCCCATTTCCAGGCCACAGGATGGTGGGGCTTCTCTGAGATGCTAGAAAAGAAATGGCCCCTGTCACATTTCAGTACGCTCCCGCACCTCCCTCCCTCCGCCCCACCTAGCTAGGAAGAGGGCTTGCAGGGCCAGGTCCTGCTGGACTTGTTGAAGGACACACTGTCTATCCATGCACAGGTGACCATGCAGGACAATGTCCCCTGGGCAACTGGCAAAGACTTTTAATAAACTAGGTCTACAACAGTATAATAGCCTCCGCCTGCCTCTCCCCCGCACCCCCCCCGCTCCCCCCCCCACTCTTTCTCTCTCTCATGCTACCTTTGATCTCCACAATGCCTTTTCTAGGATGATATCTCATTCAAAAAGGACAACTGCCAAAGAGTGTGGAATTCAACATTACCTGAATCAAGTTTTTGAGCTATTCAGTATAGCTCCTTTCACACAGTTATAGACATGCAGGGTTGGAAGAGTCTTAATCTCATTCAGTGGTTGGATGGCTTCTCCAACATTCTACCAGGTGGTTGTTCAGTCTTTGCTGGAGCACCTCCACTGATGGGGAGTTCGCTACCCTCTGAAGGCATCATTCCATTGTAAGGTAGCTTTAATTATGAGAACCAAATTCCATATAATGGAACTTAAATTTATCTCCTTGGAACTTCCACCTGCTTGTTCTACTCTTTGGAGACTAAGTGAATTTCCTCTTTCATACAACAGCTCTTCAGTTTTTCATTACCTATGAGTCATGTTCCCCCAAACACCCAAGTCTTCCCTTCTGCAGGCTGGTGATCCCCTGTTCTTATGACCTTTCCTACCATTCCAAGCCAGCTTCAGAAACTCCTCCATCTCAATATAAACACATTCTAGCCCTAAAATAAAATAGGTCCCTAGTCTAAAATGTTCATGTGACTGTCACCCTCTCTTTTTTAGGTTTGGTTTGCTTAAAAAATAAATAAATAAAAAGAATCAGTCTTTGCAGGCAAAGAGATGCTTGCATTTGGGCTGGGGCAAATGAAGAGCAGGGAGGAGAGAGGCATATCAATAGGGAAAGGGGGAGCATGGGATTGAGAAATGGGACCTCTTGCTGCTAAGGCTGCCTTAGGCAGCCCAAAACTGATACCTGCAGGCATGTGCCTCAGTCCCCCCTTGGGATGGCCTTGAGTGCCACTACCATTCATTGGGGAGGGTGTGCGGGAAAGCGAGACTCTCCATACGGGGCTGCTGAATAACGCAGAAGCTGTGTCCTTTGTCTGCATCTTCCAGCATCAAGCCTGCCCCCAAAGCGCCTCACCCAGGCTGGCTCAGCGAGCCAACTCCTGACCCATCCTTCTCTGTCTTTCTCCCTGTCCCCTCCGCCGTTCCACTCTCGCCTTTATGTTTCTAGCTTGGGGGTGCCCGTGCCAGCCCATCTGTTCAGTCCCATATGCTGTCCGCGAGGGCTGCCAAGTCAGGCCCGGTGCTCAGTGACTCTACTCCAGCCTGGGCGGCTGGTCTGAGGCCTTCTCTGCCCTACCTGGTCGCTAGGAAACAGCCTGGCTGCTGCGTCGGGGCCGGGCCTCGATGTGGTGGCGTTGTGGCCGGGCCATGGCTATTGGCCCAGGACACCTGACGGGCATCCGTGCCAGCCTTCTGCGGAAACTACCCCTGGTCAGGACCCAGGTCCTTGGAAAAGTACAAAAGAGCAAGACCCTCCCAGGCTGGAGAGCCTCCTTCACTGTGAATTTGTAGACCACAGGGTGGAGAGCTATTCCGGAAAAATTAAGATTTGGAGGATAACGGAAAAGATGTTTAATCTTTTTTTGTGCCCTTTGCGAATCTGTAGTTCCTTTTTAGCTAAGGAACTTAAAAGTGGATTATGGATAACATATTTTGATTCCAAAATGTTCATGTTGGTATACTTACAAGGGTATAAATGAAGATTTGAAAAACATGGCTACATTTTGGGAAATGCAAAGTTTCTCTTATTTTATCTTACTTTTTTTGCTTGTGAAGTAGTTTATAGATACATCTTTATATGTTTTCACACATCCACAGCAGGGCATAGGTCATAGGGCACCTAACTTTCTTGCCCCTTCCTCAGCCAATTCTTTTGGAAGGGTACTGAAAGGCATGCTTCAGGGGAAATAATTTTTAAAACCTGAGTTCAAATTCTCAATCTTGTATTTATTATCTTTGTGACCTTGGGCAACTTCTCTGCGCCTCAGTTCCCCAATCGTAAAATGGGGATAATAATTTTTAAAACCTGAGTTCAAATTCTCAATCTTGTATTTATTATCTTTGTGACCTTGGGCAACTTCTCTGCGCCTCAGTTCCCCAATCGTAAAATGGGGATAATAATTTTTAAAACCTGAGTTCAAATTCTCAATCTTGTATTTATTATCTTTGTGACCTTGGGCAACTTCTCTGCGCCTCAGTTTCCCAATCGTAAAATGGGGATAATAATTCCAATTCCATAAATTTGGTGAGAAAATTAATTAAAACCAATTTGGTCACACACACAGCACAGCGCTTAACTCACTGGAAACAATAAATCATTGCTTGAATGAAGACTAGCCTGGTCAATTACAGCCTTGTGACTCCGAGGTGCCAAATACCGGTGGTCCTAAAACAGTGTCCTAGCTTCCCCAGAACAGCAGGTAAAGCCAGGCAACAGCTCTTAAAGTAGATGAGGAAGCATCTCAGACCAGCAGACGTGGGGACATGATCCAGCTTCCCTGCACAAACCAGAACTAGCTCTGAATTTCATCAGCCACCAACAGTGGAGAACTAACAAACTGCTCTCTTTACCCCACGAGTATGTGCACACACTGCCAGCTTCCTCTCCCTCCCTTCTCCTTCCCCCCTCTTCTCTCTGTCTCTCACACACACATACTCCCCTCCCCCTAAGATTAGACTGGATTCCAGTTTTATAAGTCCTTTCTGACACCTACAGCCAACCAACTGCTCCATTTAATAGGAAAGACACTGTGACTGAAATTAACTCCAGAGGGGGAGATTTCCAAGCCATTGCACAGACAGGCTTGTCTGCTTGCCACCCGTTTGGACTAGGGCCCCCCACTTTACCACACCTCCTCCCTTTCCTCCCCCAAGTCACAGAGGAAACACCCTTGCCTTTGTAGATCCATCTTAGGTCCAGATGGGGTACCCAACCCACAGGGGCAAGTGGAAACCAAATACACAGAATTTAGAATCAGTGTGGAAGCTAGACGGAGTGGACTTGGAGTCAGAGAGATGAGTTCCAATTCCATCTCCACTGCTTGTTAGCTGTGTGACCTTGAGGAAATTACTAAACTTCTCTGGCTCTCAGTTTCCTCAACTGCAAAATGGGTACAATAATAACTACTATAGCACGTGATAGTGAGAATTAAGGACAATAATGCATGTGAAAATATGTCATGTAGTACCTGGGATACACAGTAGGTGCTTAATAGATGACAGCCCAGTTAAAGTCTGCATTTCAGCTTCGAGGCAGAGATAGAGAAGTCTCCCAGGTTGTAAAAATGTCTTTATGCCAACCAAACAGTTTACAGTCTACGGACACGGCATCTGGGATAATTAAGTTGAAAATGGGAAATACTTGTGCTCCTTTCAAAGCCCAGCTTGAAATTTCCTTCCATTAGGAAATCTTCTCTGATCAGACCACTCAAGTTTTACTGCTCTTTTTATTGGTTGCCCTTCAGCACCTATAGACACAGATATAGAGAAAGCTCTATTATAAGTAAGCGTAGGGCTTCCCTGGTGGCGCAGTGGTTGGGGGTCCGCCTGCCGAGGCAGGGACACGGGTTCGTGCCCCGGTCCAGGAGGATCCCACATGCCGCGGAGCGGCTGGGCCCGTGAGCCACGGCAGCTGAGCCTGCGCGTCCGGAGCCTGTGCTCCGCGATGGGAGAGGCCACAGCAGTGAGAGGCCCGCATACCGCAAAAAAAAAAAATAATAATAATAATAATAAGTAAGCGTAATAGGTGGATGCTTAACTTACAGATTGTTAGGAACAAATTTATTTGCTGATGTCTGAAAACCTAAGGTTAAGTAATTTTCAGATGGCTCAGCAGTGACACCTATCTGTTAAGTCTGGTGCTACAGACCAGCTCTATTAGACAAATATTTTAACCAAAGGAGGAAAGCAGGGAGAACAGTGCTTCAAGAGAGAAGTCAGGGGATTCTAGGCTCAGGAAAAGGACCTATTTGGATAGCAGCAGGAAAATCTTCTTTACAAATATTAATGTATCTTGTTGCCCAATTGGACTCTAGGATCCCAAGAGTAGGGCTGTATCTCTTTCTTTGGGGAAAAGAACATGGGATATGGAGTTAGAAGCTGGGCTCTGCCACTTTGTTGGCTGTGTGGTTTTGGGTAAGTTACTCAACACCACTAAGCCTCATTTCCTTATTTATCTGCTAGAGATAACACTTACCTCAAAGGATTAAAGATTAAATGAGATAATGTGTGAAAGTACTGGCCACTTACTAGCTGTGCATCCATAGGTAAGAAATATAGCTGCCCTGAGCCCCAGTTTTCCAGTTTCAAAAGTGGGGTCATCATGAGGTTACCATGCGGATCAAATGAAAGGATGTGTTTTGTGAAAAGTGCTCTATACACTGAAATGCTATTTAAACATTTAGTTATTACTATTGCAAGCATATTACAAGGCCTGAAATTTAGATGACCCTCATTCCATTTTTGCTGAATGAATGAATGGTGGATTGAGAGACCATTGCCTAGTCCAGGCTCAGATGTTTGCCAAAATGAGGACTCCCTCAAAAGGAGAGGAGGTCTGACCAGACTACTACCAGACTGGTTTTTCCCACCAGATCCATATTTAGCTTTGCCCATGCCAGAGGGCCAGCGGCCTGGAAGCTCTATGGAAACAAATGAGGCGGCTTTGTGCCCTTGCTTCACCGTGGAGATACATACCCTCTTTGGTGTGAGACAAGGAAGCTGAAAAGCCACCATCTATAAGATGTGGATTCTGACTTGTCTTCTGGGAGAAGGGACAGGCTATACAAAGTTGCCCCCCCTTATCTTCCCCTGTGATGGATGGTGTGCAGGTAGGAGGGAGCTGGCTGCCAATGGGGGGGAGCCTGTCGAGCTGATAGCTCACATGTGGATCAGACACACCCCCAGCCCAGGTCTCGGAGAACACTGTCTGAACCAACCCAGCGCCCGTTCCCTCCATCCTCGCCTGGAATATTTTCATGTGTATGTTCTGGAACTCCACCCCACTGCTCAGTCCTGGGTGAAGCCTCCCATTTCATGTCTGGGTCATCCTACTATTTTCAGTTCTGAATGACCAGAGCCCTAACCCATGAGGGATGAGGGGATACCAGGACCCAGGGCCTTCAGCAAAATCAAGTTCATCTTAACAGCATACACTTTGGCACTCCTCACTCTTCCAAGGCACTCAGCATGCACAATGTTTCCCAGGCTGCACTTCTACAGGATCCTATGGGTAACAGATTCAGTACATCATATGTGTTTATATAGAAAAAAATAATATTTACTGAGTCCATTCTGTGTATCAGACCCTGAAAGGTGTATACACACACACACGTAAGCTCTTCCACTGGTAGAACAGTGTAGACATCATGAGTGCTGACTTGACAGTAGGCTAGTTTGAGCTCAAATCCTGGTTCTCACTAGTTGTGTGGCTTTGGGTATATCATTTAATATCTTGAAGCTCTAAGCCTACCCCCTCCTCACTCTTAAAGGACATGAGACCCTGGTTTTCATCAACTAACATCAATTGGAAACCCCTGTGATGTTAAAGGGCATCCGCTGGTCTAAGATGCTAAACTCTTCCAGTAGAAGATGCCTTAGTGTGGGATCTGGGGTCAGTTTGTCTTGGCTCCATCACTCACCAGTTCTGGGACCTTGGGGAAGTTAAATAACCTGAGAGTCAGTGTCCTTGCCTCTAAAATGGGGATAATATTAATACTGATCTCACTCTATTGTTGTGAAGATTAAATAAGACAAATGACCCTAAAACACTTAGCCCAGTGCCTGGTACACAGTACATGTTCAATAAATCTTAGCTATTATTGTTAACTAAACTCCTAACGGAAGAGGAAGCAGAGGCTCAAGAGGAGAGATAAATTAGGAGCTTGGGATTAGCATATACACGCTACCATATATAAAACAGATAAACAACAAGGACCTACTGTACAGCACAGGGAACTATACTCAATATTTTGTAATAATTTACAAGGGAAAAGAATCTGAAAAGGAATATATATATATATAAAAATAACTGAATCACTTTGTTGTACACCTGAAACTAACACAACATTGTAAATCAACTAACTTCTTTTTTTTTCTTAATTGAAGTATAAGTAACTTGCCAAGATACCCACCTGGCATTTGAAGCCAGGTCTCTGGCACGAGACCAGTGGTGGCGTAATAGGGACGATGGCTTACTGTTCCCATGCATGAAAACTACAGATATGGCTACAGTGTCTGCCAAAGAGCACGATGGTGGGCATTCAGGTACCATGGAGGACAGGCGGAGAGAGCTCTCTGTACAGAAGGTAGAGTGAAGAGATAGAACAGCTTACCCTCAATTAAGCGACGAACTTTCTTTTTACCATTTGTTGGTTCCAAATTAAAGCGAGTCTAGCCAATTTGCAAAGCCACCCACCAGCTTCAACTTGATTGAAACGAGCTGGACGGGAGTGACAGCCTCACCAGGTGCTCACAGAGAAGGCTGAGAAGGGTCAGAAGCAGAGGCTTAGTGAGCAACAAAGGGCGGGAGGAGGGACTGTCAGCAAGGCCTGGAAAGACGGGGTGCCTCTTCCTCAGCCCCCAAGGAATGACCGGAGCCATTCTTGACCCTGTAGCCCTTGACAGAGGGATGAATAGTAAGGGGATCTTAACCTGCAAATCGAACGGGATTTGGAGGTTCCAAACCGATCTGTAAACAGGCTACAAGAGAGACAGGGTGGAAAGTAAGTCCATTACAAGTTCAAAAGAAGGCATCGAGTGCACCTGGGTTTTGCCCTCTTCGTTCTACATTTTGGCCTTTTTATTTATGGTTTGCTCATGTCTGGGTGAGGTAATCATGACAGGCATTTGCATGTACTCTGGTGGCCCAGAAAACAGCCCGCAGTCACTCCCTGGCCCTTTAACTCCTTCACTCCCCAGCCGGGTGCTGGAGGCACCCACATCCATCCCTCACGGAGAAGCTTCATAAACCTTGGGTCCAAATGCAACCTTGGCTGGAATCACAGCTTTGGGAGCCAGCCTGTGGGGCAGAGAAGCCTTCTAGGCAGGGGCATGGATGAATGCGGGGTCTGGCAGGTGAGCGAGAACCGGAGTTCGGGAGGCAGACTTGGTTTTGGGTCAAGGTCAGTGGTTCCCAAAATTGTCAGCAACTGGAACCACTCGAAGAGCTTCCAAACCCACCAGTGCCTGGACTCACCCCACATACTATAATGTCATTAGTCTCCGTGTGGCCTGGGTTTTGGACGTTTTAAACCCCCCTCCCCCAGTCGAGTCTGGGAATCCCTAGGACCCCCTGGGAGAAGGAGTCCTGTTCACACCCAGACTCCACCTCTCCCACCGCAAGCACACAGGTCATCTCTACGGGGCCTCACAGGTTGCTGGGCTCAGCACGACTGCTTTATGAGAAGGCAGTGTCTGAAGAAAGGGATTTCAGGGGCCTGGCAAAATGCCCTCTGGCTTTCAAATCACCTCTCCCACCTACTCCCTGACACCTGCAGCTCCCTTAGCTGGGACAAAGCTCTTTATTCCACAGTGAGAGATAAGGCTTAGAACAGCAATGCCCTTGGGAGGCTTAGCCACGTTGCCTGCCTGTGGAAACAGGAAAGCTAGAGGGGGTCCCCTCATTTTAGAAATGAGAAAACGGGGCCCCAGAGGTGTGATGCGATCTGGCCAAAGCGATCTGTTCAGCAGGTCAGCCGTAGAGCCTGGGGGTAGAGTGGATCCTTTCCACACTCAGCACAGCTCGGTGTGGGGCTGGCCTTGAAGGCGCATCCTATAGGTGTCTGTGGTGGATTTTTGTATCAGACATCACGCTGCCCCCTACACGCCGTGTGGAAGTATGTCGGGGCGTTTTTTGATTGTTAACAATGCCTATAGGTGCTGCTGGCATTAGTGAGCGGGGTCCAGGGACACTAAATATCCTGTAATGTGTGGGCCGTGCTGCCCAAGGAAAAATAGTCCAGCCCCAAGTGGCATCGGTGTCCCCTTGAGAAACACTATTCAACCCTGGGCTGCAGCAGCTTCTGAGGCCCTTCTTCCCCTAAAACCATTACAGCAATGCTGGTCCCACGTTGCGGGCTCAGCCACGATGCCGGCACAGGAAGCAACTACCCCCAGGTAGGCTCCACGGGCACTGTGTGCCCAGTACGTGGGCAGCGGGGTTTTCCACAGCTGCCACTCTGCCCCATGATCTGGAGCTAAGCCCTGGGTTCAAGGGAGGCTGGAGACCTCCATACCAGCTTCAGGTCAGGGGGTAAAAATGCCCCGTGGGTGGCGTTCCACAAAGCCCGCTCCTGCTGGGACCATCCCCTCTTCTGGCATCAGACCTAGACAAAGACTCAGACCAAATAACCATCTGCCCTGTGCCCAGCCCGCGTGGCCCCAGTCCCCTGTGGATGCTACACACAGCAAAGGGCTTGCCAGCGAGGGCTGCCCTTTCTTGAACAGATAGGACACTGAGTGGTGAATCTGGGCATCCAGGCTGCTGCCTGGTTGTCTACTGGGGGTACCCCTCTCCTCTTAACCCAAGGTGCTTACCCCTCTCCTCTAGATCAAGGTTTCTTGATTTGATAGTGAGGTGAGGTTAGACTGATGGACGGGCCATCATCAGGTACTTAAAGAGGCCGAGGCGATTTCATTTGTTCACGGGGCCATCCTGTGTCCTCTCGAGCCTCAGCTTTCCTTATCCATAAAGTGGGTCATCCAGCTGCTCGCCCCACTGCAGTGAGGACCAGATGAGGTAGAGCATGTACAAGGGTGTGGCAGACTCTAACTCTATACAAAAAACCCCCTCTACACAGGGGGCACTTATGTTGTCATCCTTTTTCCAGGCACCCAATGCCCCTCTGTTGCCAGGGCCCACACCTGCACCCCTCAGGCCTGGCAGGACCCAGCTCCCCTGGCCTGCTGTCCCCAAGGACTGTCCGCCACACCTTGCCCACCTGGGGCAGGGCCCCGAGGGCCTGGCAACAAGGAGCAGGCATACAGTAGGGCAAATCTCATAATATACTCCATGGTGTTTGTTACCTGCCCACGAGCAGCGCCCTAATTCCCTAGGAAGAAAGAGAGAGGGGGGAAAAGAAACCTGCAAAAGAAGTCAGCCAGGCCTGTCGGCAGCGGCTCCCGCGAGACTTTACACGTAGGAAGACGAGCTGACATTTATGGTGGGAAGTTTTATTTCTGTGGTAAATAACCTCTAATGGTGTAGGCCATTACACTAATTACAGCAGACAATTAATTTTCTAATTCTTTTTTTTTTTTAGGTGACCACATATTATAAGAGAAACATAATTTATTCCTTTTCTTCCTGGGCGGATATGACAGGGCTTATCCTGTCATCCTGCCCCACCAGAAGCTGAGATGGCAGGGGAAGTTTTCCTCCGCAGCCCCTGCTCCACCAAGAGGTTCCCAGAGGGTCCAGGAGCTCCCCAGCCCTCCTCTCCCCCTTAAACATTGTTCTCACGCAAAAGCTCTTTCCTTGCCACCATCTGAAGATGATTTTCCTTAGATCAGCCCAGTTTCCCTGAGGCCTTGGGCACATGGGCTGGTGTCGATCTTCAAAGCTTTGATTGAAGGCCTGTCTCATGTCCTTCATGGGGGAGCATCTGGTAAAGCCAGCCAGGCCGCCATCACCACACGCACTCCCGCCTCTGAGCCGCAGGGCTCATGTTCCCTACCGCCTGGATTCCCAGGTACCCCTTTCTATGTAAACCCCGTCCAGGACCGTGGCTTAACTCAGCTTTCAGCTCGATATAAGTCTTTGCATGAGCGTATCCGTGCAGCGCCCAGTAGGGAACGTGGGCAACTTCTGCACCAGGCACGCTGCATACATTAAATTTTCGAAGGAGGTTTCCACATCCTTATTTCGGAGCTGAGGCTCAAAGAAGTTAAGCGCCTTGTCCAAGATCACACACCTGGGGGTGTGGTCAAGTTGGACAGGCATCCGGCACGGAGCCCATGCATTTTCTCTTGCTCCCCTGGGCCCATGGTTGACATTCTATCAGGCATTAGGCCCCTTGTATCCCTCTCAGACCTCATGAGTGCTTCATTTTCCAAACTCCTCCAGCTCCGGGCAAGACCACTCTTATTCCCCGAGGGGACCATAGGCCCCTCTGCACGCTCCATTGCCCCAGATTCCTCACAGAGACCATCGTGGGCCTGGGCACCCGGGATTTCTCAATCATTATCCTGATATTTTAAAGGGATTTATGTTTTACAAAGCCTGTCCATCCCATACTGCATTTGAACCTTACAATATCCCTGTGAGGGAGACATCCCTATGTCATAATTCCAATTCTAAAGATGAGAGATGGAGGCGTCCAGGGTGACACAGCTGGGTGGACGTACAGACAGAACTAGCGTCACGTCTTCTTCCCCTTGTCCAGGGATATTCCTGCCACAACACCGGCTTATGCAACTGAGTACAGGATGGCATGAATCCTTCCACGTACTCGCTGCAAAACCCACAGGGCCAGCCTCTGCTCATGGCCCCTTCCCAGGGTGGGAGGGCAGATGTTCCCCGTAACCTCTGAGTTGAGGAGGAAGCATCAGTCCTTGGCGGCCCTGCCTTCCCTGCCCAGGTTCCTGGTACAGTTAGAACCACCGGTTTTAGAGCAGGACAACCTCCCCATCTCAGCACACGCTCACCCTCCTGGATCTTGCCCTCCCAAGGCTTCAACGATCACCATGGCACTGTCAGCCCCTCAACCTGGGCCCAGCCCCAGCCTCTGCCCTGGGCTTCAGCCTGTCCCTCAAACACATCTCTCCTGCTATCTCTCCCTCACAGCTCCTCCTCCAGACTTCATTCATTCACGCATTCACTCAAAAAAGTCCTTATTGACTCATCAGATACGTGTACACTCACGTTCGTAGCGGCATTATTCACAACAGCCAAAAGGTAGAAGCAACCCAAGTGTCCACTGACACTCGGATAAACAGAATATGGTATATAAATACAATGGAATATTATGCAGCCTTAAAAAGGAAAAATAACTTCTGACCATGTGCTACAACAAAGATGAACCTTGAAGACATTATGCTAAGTGAAATAAGCCAGACACAAAAGGATGACTATTATATGATTCCACTTATATGAGATCCCTAGAGTAGTGAAATTCATACAGACAGGAAGTAGGATGGTGGTTGCCAGGAGCTGGAGGGGGGGGGGAATGGGGAGCTGCTGTATAATGGGTGCAGAGTCTCAGTTTGGGACGATGAAAAAGTTCTGGAGGTGGATGATGGTGACGTGATGGCTGTACAACAAGGTGGGTGTACTTAACGCCACTGAACTGTACGCTTTGGTTAAAAAGGCGCACTTTAGGTTACGTGTATTTTACCACTATTTTTAAAAAGCTTTATTGTGTGCCTATTATATGTCAGGCACTGTTCTAGGTTGTGGGGACGTGGCAGTAAACAAAATAGAGGAAAAAATTCTTGCCCTCATGAAGCTTACATTCTAATGTAACAGAGACAATCAACAAGGAGACAATCGACACGTAAGGAAGTTGGCACTGTAGGTCAAGTGGTTGATAAGTGCTATGAAGAGAAATAAAGGGGGATAA
Organism: Pseudorca crassidens; assembly: GCF_039906515.1. Taxonomy (NCBI): domain Eukaryota; kingdom Metazoa; phylum Chordata; class Mammalia; order Artiodactyla; family Delphinidae; genus Pseudorca; species Pseudorca crassidens. The sequence goes on from NC_090304.1 coordinate 94,964,102, forward strand.
AGAGGGAAGGAGAATGATACGGGGGCTGCTATTTCACACAAGGGTCAGGGAAGGCCTCTGTCATAAGGTGATGCTGGGGCACACACCGGAAGGCAGGATGGAGTGAGCCACGTGGATAGCTGGGAGCAAGGTGTTCCTGATGGAAAACTAGCAAGTGCAAGGGCCCTGAGGCCGGGGCCAGTGTGTCTGGACCAGAGTGAGCCAGGATGACAGAGAGAGGGGCCAGATCATGCAAGGCCTGCAGCCTGAGCTTTGGAGTTCATTAGCATAAACTTTTTATTGTTTTTCATGGTTTTCAGACCTTGGACTAACTTAGCTGTCTTGATTGAGAGCTTGGACTCTGACGCCAGTCTGCCTGGGCTCACATTCCAGCCCCTACTTCCCAGAAGCATAGACTTGAGCAAGATACTGACCATCTCGGGCCTTATTTTCCTCATCTGTAAAATGGGGATGATGATGCCAATGCCTCCTTCACGTAGTAAGCCCTCAATCCGTGTCAGCTTTTATTATTCTGGCTTGCTTTGACTTTTCCTCTCTTGCCCTCGATAGCTGACCTGCTGCCAAGTTCTATTTAAGTCCACCTCAGTGGGCCCAGAGTGGCTCCTCACGTGGGCAGGTACGCCAGCAGCCAGGCCACATTCCTCGAAGGACAGCTAGGCTCCTGACATGAGACTCCACCTGTGCCCTGCATGGACCCTCTCCCACTCACTTTTTCCTTCCCTTGACCATTTACTCCACTTGTCTTGGTCCTAGGCTGGGTTCCAGACCTGCTGCTGCTCCCAGATGGGACTTGACTGCCTGCCCAGCTTGGCGTCCCCCTGGCCACCTCCCTGCAGGGGTTCTCCCAGCCTGCACACCTGGCCTCCCCACAATGCACGCCTCCCCAGAGCCTCGCCCGTCCACCCGTCTACATTTTCTCCCACTTTCCAAGTTCAGGCCTGTCTTCTCCACACCTAGGTCACCACCCTAGCTTCCCAGACGGTGCTTCTGCCGCTGCTTTCCCTTTGGTCTGATGTGCCCATGTGGCTGTCACATAATACCTGCTCCCGTTCCATCACTCCAAGTCCCTCCACGTGTGGTCCCAGCCTGGCCCCGAGCATGGCTAACCCACATGGAACATGAATTTCCCAAACTCAGATAGAAATTAGAAATGGCAGATTGATCAGTATTAATGAGGCTTAAAAAACAGAAAACCAAAAACCCCCAAACCCAACGGATCTAGGGATTAAAAAAAAAAAAAAGATGAAGAAGAATCAGCTCTACTTCAAGTGTAAATCTGCTCCACAGAGAGGCGGTCTGGGGGTTTTCACTGATACATGTCACGGTCTGGAGGGGTAGTATGGCTGTGCTGGGCACCCCTGGGGTGTGAGGTCTGGTTTGGAGGCTCAGCAGTGCTGATAGGCAAGTGCCGGTGACCAGGCAGCTTCCCTGGTGCCGAGAGCCCAGCACCCCCAGCTATCCCTCTGGACCCCCTCTAAGAGGCCTGCATGGCTGCTGGGCTGACCGGGCCAGGAAGCTCCAAGGTTGCTCCTCCCCGCGCCAGGGACCTGCAGAGCTGATGGCTGCCAGGCTGAGCCCCGGGATGGGAGTGCAGGTGGCCTCAGGGTCACGTGACAGCGGGAGGCTTGCTCTGGGATCTGGGACAGCCCCCGGGGAGCCCTGGGGACAGAGGACAGTGTTCTCTCCTCCCAGGAGGAAGCAGCCGGAGGGGCCTGGATGGACTGGGCAAGGCTGATGAGAAACTACTAGTCAGACAGGCAGAGAGAGCAAGGGAAATGGCAAGTGACAGACACAGACAGTGGGAGAGACAGAGAGACAGTCGGTGAGGCTCAGAGAAGGCTTAGAAACTGGGGGAGGGGAGGGAAGCCAGAAAGAGACGTAAAAAGAGAGGAGAGCCCAATGCGGCCTCACAGGGCCTGAGAGACAGCACACTGAGGCAGAGCGACAGTGGCTGCAGACGGTGGAGGTTCTGTGGGGCGGTGGCCAGAGCGCCCCTGCCCCGCACGGCACTGCTGTAGGGCACAGGGATGATGCCTCCCACCCCGGAGCCCCTTCCCCCTTCTTCTCACAGTTCCCTAACTTGCTGGAAGGAGAGAAAGAGAAGCAAGACAGGCCAAAGGGGGCCCGGCCACATGGCCTGTGGACGGGTCAGTGAATGCACTTAATATGCCCACTGCTAATCGGCCTAACAAACAGAACACACATCTGCTCAGCTCAGAGGCCTTGGAGCCGTGTGTATGCATGTGTGTCTGTGTGCAGCTGTGTGGACACGTATGCATGTATGGGTGCGCATGTGTGTGCGTGTATGTGTACAGGTATGTGTGTGTGAGTGTGTGCGTTCGGGTGTCCATTACTCCTTAAGCCAACCATCTGCCCATCTAACCATCCAACCACCTCCACTTTGGAGCCTTTTCCCTGGGCCAGGCCCTGAGCTAACCTCTGGGGTGACAGAGGACAGCGACCTGGTCCCTGTCACCGGGGAGAAGCCCCCTAAGCAGAGGGGAGAAGGTCTACAGACGGGAGAGGCTGGCTGAGTCACAGGCTTATCCCAGGCCGGAGGGGCAGCAAAGCCTCTCACTTGCTGATGAGAATGTCGTAGCCCAGAGAGGGGATAGCCTCGGCGCCCCATGGACTGCTGGAGGGACACTAGCAGTAAACTAGCTGTAGCCTCCAGCCCATAAAGTAATGTCTTCTACGGCCGGGTTATCAGAGGCTATCCACATGCTGGGGGAAGGGTTGGGAAGCTCACCAACGTTCCAGCGCGGCCACTGCGTTCTCAGGCCACTGGAGCTGTCAGGTTATAGTAAACAGTCAGGTCTCTCCAAACCCCATCCCTTGGCACTAGTTCTGCTTCCTCCTGGGCCTTTAGGCAGCTGAAGGTAGGCACTGTATTTCCTCAAAGCCTTCTCGTCTAAACCTTTCCATCCCCTTACCATCCTGAACCCCCTCATCCTAGGAGGGAGCAGGCCATCGAAGGGATTGGTTCTGGGAGCTGAGATGCCACCAGACAATCTGGTCAAAAGACAAGTGCTTGTAAAGTCACTCTAGGGGGTGGCCAAGACTTGCACTGAGTTTTATGACACAGCCCCAATATTTGGTCTGCAGTTGGATTTTGTTCACGGGAATGAGCCCAAGAATTTTCCCTATTCAGAAAATTCAGGCTCACATGAGTCTCTCACCCATTGATTTCTCCATATGTAAGAGCTGCACTAATTCACTCAGAATAACTCTCACTACCCATTTATTAAGCGTTTATTATGTGCCAGGCACCATGGAAAGGGCTCTACGTGTATTATCTCATTTAATTCTCCCAGCAAAGCTAGAGGTGGACACTGTCTACTAAGGAAAAGCAAGCTGAGGCTTATAGGAATTAACTCGTTTATGTTTACACAAATAGTAAGTGGTCACTTCAAAGCCAGACTTCCTACCAGGAGGCCCCGCAGCCTCTCGGGAGCGGGCTGGTCCAGGTGGGTGCTAAGTATCTTACCACGCCTGGGACAGTACCACCTTGGCCTTCAGCCTCCTGATCAGGAAAGACAACACAAAGCAAGCTCTCTTTATCATCTGGAGTTTGGGCTGACAACTGTACCGAGAAGGGTGGACTCCCGGGGACAGTAAGCGTCTCCCCGTGGCCTGTGGGAACCCATGCATCCGCTGGCTGAGAGGTTGGGCAGGAGACACCTTGGCCAGCCCGGCTCCAGCCACCCTTCAGAGAAGGAGACCCTTGTCCTCCCCATAAAGACACGTCTCCCAGCTGAGAAGGCCCGAGGGGTAGGGAGGAGACAGATGCAACTGAATCCAGCCCTTGCTGCCTGTCAGCGCAGAAGGAGGGCTCTGAGTGCTCTAAAAACTGGGTTAAAAATGGCTTGGCTGTACCTATCTTATCTGCTTTACGCTGAAAGCCTTCAGCGCATGGCAGGTTTTCACATAGAATTTTCCTTGCTAATCCCCCTTTGTTAGCTCTGATGCCGACACTGCAATACCAACCTCGTCTGAGCGATTTGAGAGGGATTACAGACCCTCAATCCTTCAGCGCGTGGGAGAAGAATGTTTTCTCAAATCAAATTTTACACAAACTTGTTTTCAAAAATAATGAAACTGCAAATCCCTCCTCGGGATTGAAGGGTGGGGGGAGACACTTGTCTCTTCAAAATTCAACACGGCAAACGGAAGCCTGTCCTCCTGGAGGGCAAGGAGAAGGTACAGAGCCACCTACCTGGCTGATTAATGGCATTGACCTTTCTCGTCCTCCAGACTGTCACGCTTGCTAAGTGGGGCTCTGTGATAGCAGGAAGGGTCAGATGCTTTGGCATGGGTTGGCATTGGCCATGACCCTGTGCTCCGAGTGGTACCATGATCAAGGCAGAGAAACAATGGGGCAGGTTCAAATTCAAGTTCACCAAATGTATGTTAATAGTCTATCATGTGCCATGCGTTGTGCTGGGGATTGTGAGGGATGCAAAGATGAGTAAAGTTTGACCCTTGCCTTGGGGAAATCACAGTCCAGCAGGGAACCTGATATGGGGCAGATTGGGATAGGGGCTGTAATAGAGCAGCAAGTGACAGAAAAAGAGGTGATTCCGCTTTCTTAGAAGGCTTCCTGGAGGTGTGGGGGAACAGGGATGGGGTTGTGTTTCATGTGGGCTGGAACCTTGGATGTCTCAAAGGCTGTCCCATACAGAGCAGAAAGAGAGCCAGCGGGAATCAGGCAGACCGGTTCCGGGCCAGACTGTCACTAACTGTGTGACACTGGTGTATCACTACATCCTTCCCAGCCTCCGCTTCCATACTGTGGCATCAGACTGCAGCGGCACTCCCCTTCTGCCTGGCTTGGTAGAACAGGCCATCTTTAAGGCCCCTTGCAGCTCCTATAGGAGGCTTTAGAAGGTCAGGAAAAGGTAACAACAATATAAGATGCTGCGGGCCTGCGGGTTTCATCTAAGTTGCCCAGGGCCTCAGAGGCAGCCTGGGGTCTGTGCTGCCTGGAATTTGCCTTAGTGATTTCTCCTTAATGCTCTGGTGGCAGGAGCTGATCAGCTGGGCCCCGAGGCCACATCCACTTGCAAATCCTCCTCCCTCTCGCCAGCCCCTCCCATCCCCTCCATGCCCACCCACACCTGGGCCCCCTGCAGGGTGGCCGCACCTGCCCTTCAAGGCTGACCTTTGTCACAGATTAGAGTTTGGTGGATCCCGAGCCTGGCTGGTCACAGGAGCTGGGCTCTCCTTCCTCGGTGCCAGAGGGAGCCGACGTGGGACGCCTCTAAGGGGCCAAGGCCTCTGGCTAGAAATGGGCCTTGAGATGGGATTTTGCCTGCGCTGTGGCTAGGCACAGGGAGCAGTGCGCCCAAGCCATAAACCCTCTCCTCCCTTGGCACGGCCATGCCTGCCACCCACCAAGCCCCCGACAGGCTGCTCAACAGGGAGCACATCACCTTATGGGGGCTGATTAAAGATGGATGTGCAGTCCCTGAGGTTACTTGAAGCTCAGGCTGCTCTCAAATGCATAACCCCAATATTTTCCTCTTAAGCAATTCTTCTGCTCTTTGATGTTCCGCCGCAGCAAACAATCACATTCAGTTTGGTGCACGGAAAGGGGAGGAGGAGAGGGGGAGGAAGGGTGCGGGGATACGGAGAGCGAGCCCAGCTCTGTCTGCCCATTCTTTCCGGGAAAATTCGGTTTCACCATTTCATCCCTGGCTGGTCAGGAATTCAGTAAGCTGTGGGTTGTCTTCTACAGCGCCAGAATCACGGGTATACGAGGGAACTGGTGCCAGTGGTTGGGTTTTATGGCTTTAAATGCAGAACTTCCCAACAGCTTTTAAAAAAAATTCTGTGACTCATCTGTCAATTTCCCTTTGCCAGGGTGCCCCCGGGGCTCAGAGGAAGGAACAGGGATGAGCCTCGGAATCATTTGTGTCTGGGAGAGGGGAGAAGGGAAGGAAAAGAGGAAAAGGGACGACAGAGGGGTCACCAAGAAGAAGGGGAGGAAGAGAAGGGGCAAAGGAGTTGGATCGAGGTGCGGGAGGAGAAAAGAAGAGCAGAGTACATGCGAAAAGAGAAGGAATGGGAAAAAGAAGAATCCATCCTTTACGACATGCAGAAGAGGAGGCGATGATGTAGCAAAGTCATGATGCTGGCTGGGAAATGTCGCTTTAGCCAAAACTGCGTTAAAATCATGGAAACCTACTGCTGGGGAACAGGGGAGGTAGTGGAGGCCCAGATCATTTAAACGACTGGTCCAAGGGTTGACCTCATTCTCTGGGCTCCCTTCCTTTCATCCCTACCCCTTCCAAAGAGTGGCCCAACCAAACTGTATTCCGACGCAGGGGTTTTGGTAATTTCTCTTCTGACCACGTCCAAATCACAACCGGTGTGCAGACCACCTGCCCTGCTCCCTGAAGCCAGGGACCGTGTCCTGGCAGGTGAGCGGGGTCAGAGAAGGGTTAATGTGCTGATGTTGAGACACTGTGTCTGAGGAAAAGCTGAGCCCTTCATCGGCATTATGGCTACAGTGAATAAAATTATACCCATACTTCTCCTGGCCAGACATCTGGGGAATAGGCATTCCTTTTTAAGAGTGAAGCAGTAAGTTTCATTACCATATTTTAATTAAAAGGAAAAATCCTGTTAAACAATTCCCAATGTATTGGGATTAGCAAAAACCAGCACCTGAGACCCAGTAACTCAGCATGTAGGAACACACTAACCAGACGTATTTTCCTCAGAAATTATCTCTACACCTGCCCCTCCCCTCCCAGCCAAGGAAATGGCTTCCAGCGGGCTCCATCCTGGGTGGGCCACGATGGGAGTTCCATGCTTCCCTCACTCCCTGAGGGGGAGAGGAGGAAGCCATATCTCCCCAAAACTTGTTGAAACCCCCAAAGCTTCCTACTCAAAGCACTGCTGGCAAGAAACCTGCTTTAGAAGATGGGGTAGTCCTGGGCTTAAAACCCACGGTCCCCACTTCCTAGTTCTGCAATTCCTTGATTTTTTTTTTAGCTTCAGTTTCCTAATTTGTAAAATGTGAATTGTACATCTACGTTGTAGGGTTGTTGAAAGGATTAGAACTTATATGTGGAAAGAAATTGGTACAGCGCTTAAGTAGTGGTTAGTAAATAAAGCGAAGCTAGTATCATTGCCTATTATTATTTTATTTGTGGACAATATAGAGGAACCACTTCCAGGAGATCCTGATAAAACACACCCTGCTTCATGAGCACGTCAGTGCAGGCTGGTCTCTCCAATTAACTGTCACAGCGGGCAGGTCACGCTTTCTCTTGCTTCCTGGCCTTTGCTCGTGATGTTCCCTGGCTGGGAACCCACTTTCCACTCCCATAGCCCTAGCACTTTGCCTGGGTAACCCCTGCTCACCCATCAACTCTGGATTTGGAAGTCGCTTCCTCGGAGGAGCCTTCCCTGTCTCGGGTGGAGGCCTGCCACCTGTGCACCTCGGTTTCTGGGTCACTGCAGTTCCAGAGTTTCTCTCAGAGCATCTGAAATGTCTGTGTAAGGGTCTGGAAATCTCCTTGGAGGCTGTGAGCTCCATAGGAGCAGGGACCAGGCCTTGGGTACTGTGATGTCCCCCACGTCACTGTCCATAATAGATGCTCAAAAAATAGATACATGAGAGAAATGGGAGAAAATGAGATACAAGCAGATAAAAATAAGTAGGGAAAAGTGGCAACGGAAGCGACAATTTCACACGTAAAGCACGTAGGGACCTTACCAGGACCACACGTTAATATATGGCCCCCCCAACCCCAAAGGCAATGCAAGGGGGTTGCATTCATAGGGAAATAGTCTCCAGACAGAAAGGATGTCGGCTCTGCTCCCCTGCACACGGGTAAACCAGCTGGGGTGGTGGGTACTGCTCCAGCCCCCTCTGTTAAACAGCCACCTACATGGCAGAGCCCATTCTGCAGAGACCACCCCAAATGGTGAGGGGACCCCAACTGAGACATGGCCAAGGGGCAGAGGATATTAGCTCAGCAGAGGTGGTTTGGGCCTCTTCCTAGGGCTCTCTTCAAGTCGAGCTGTCATGGGGCAAGGTAGGGACTGGACGTATTCTGGGTGACTCCAGGGGGAGACCCCAACTCAATCAGTGCACATTTGGGGAAGGCAGATTTGGTTCTGCGTGGAATGACTCACCATCCAGTTTGCCCAGGTCTATCCCAGCTTTAGTACTGAAAGTCCCACATCCTGGGGAAACCCCTTAGTCCTGGGCAAAACTCTCTGTCCCCCAGCACTAATCTACTTTCTATTTCTATAGATTTGCCTGTTCTGGGTATTCTGTATAAATGAAATCATATAATACGTGGTCTGTTTTGACTGGCTTAGTATAATGTTTGCAAGGTTCGTCTATGCTATAGCATGAATCCATAGCTCACTCCTTTTTACAGCCAGATAATATCCCATTTGCATGGACATTCCGCCTTATTTACCATTCCTCTGATTTGCTAATGGACATTCGGGTTGCTCCCGTCTTTCTGCTCTTATGAACAATGCTGCTATGAACATCTGTGCACACCTTTTTGTCTGCATGTTTGTTTCCATTTCTCTTGGTAGATACCTAGGAGCAGAATCGCTGGGCGTATGGTACTTCCATGTTTAAGCATTTGAGGAAAGGTCAGACTGTTTCCCAAAGTGGCTGCACTGTTTTCTAGTCCCACCGGCCGTGTGAGAGGGTTCTGATTCCTCCACGTCCTCGACTCGTGTTATTACCTGTCCTTTCAAGTATAGTTGTCCCAGCGGGTGTGGCTGGCATGTTTTAACAATCAGAGCCCTGAGGCAATTAACTAGGCTGCTTGCAAAGTGGTGAGACCCCTGACATCACAAGTATCCCCACCGAACGGGATGAGCCGGGAGAAGGGCTGCCTATGTTGGCTGGGGGGTTGGATGAAAACAGGTCTAAAAGTCTTTCTTACCCTGCTCTTGGGGCTGAGGGGTTTGGAGGAAGGCTCTGGAAGGGGGACGGATGGTGAAGGAATCCAAAGGGGAGCGGAAAGTGGGGTGCAGACCCACACGCTTGCTCCCCGCCCCCCCAGATTGTGCTGCAGGCCTGCCAGGGGAAGCAGAGACGGCTCAGGAGCTGCTGGCTGGGTGCGGCTGCTGTCCAGTGTGGGAGGACTGGCCGCGGCTGCAGAGCCCCAGAAACCGCAGCCTCCACTACCATGCCCTTTCCACTGCCCCACGTGCCTCCTGTCCTCTTTTCGGGGGGCTCTGCTGCCCATCCTCCCTTTGACACCTGGCCTTTCCGTTTCTGTCTTGTCACCCTAGAAGGGGCTTTTCAGCTACCCAGGAATGTTCTCCCGCGGAGAGGTGAGCAGAAGAGGCGGGTGCTCTAAGTTGGGTGGGAGGGGCGGGGGATGGTACTCCAGTGCACGGGGCTGCTCGGGAAGCCTCAGAAGTGGCAGCCGCATCTCATTCTGCTGCCACCGTTCTCAAACGTGCAGCATAACCACGGCTCAGTTGCCAGTGCTTGGGCTGCGGCAGTGGCTCTCTCCTAATTTCTTCCTCACTCCCCATCCCACACACGTGTAAAGCCCATAGGGCAAAGAGCTCCTTCCCTGCCCAGGCAGCCCATTCAACTGCTGAGCACCTTGCTGGCATTGTCATCCTAACACCATGCTGGCAGAGAATCCTGACATCCAAGATCTTGTTTAGTCCTTAGGAAAATCGTGGGAACGAAGTAGGGGAGGCATTGCTGCTCTCACTTTACAGACGGGCTTGAGTTTATATGAATGACATGCTCTAAATCCTATAGGGCAAGTGCCCTGGTCAGGACTCAAAGCCAGCTTCTGGGTTCTGGTCCAGTCATATGCTTTCCAGCTGCTCAAGCCAAAAAAAACTTGGGCATCATCCTTGGCCCATCTAACCCATCAGAAAATCTTCCTCGTTCTATCTTCAAAATACATCTTGATAAAGCAACTATACCCTAATTTTAAAAAAAGAAACAAAATACGTCTTAAATCTGATCACTTCTCATCCCCACACCATGGCCCCAACCCCCAAATCCCTATTTTCTCTCACACGCACCTCTTGCCCACGTCTACCCGCAACCCACCTCTGGCCTCTGAAAACAGGCCAGGCACGCTCCTGCTTCCCCCTTTGTGTCTGTTTCAGTTTCTTCTCCATCCTCAACTTCCCCCAGCACAGTGTGGGGCCAGAGCTGCACTCACTGAGATGTGTCACGTAACAGAACTGAGATGAGATTTGTTTCCTGCTGTGTGTGTGTGTGTGTGTGTGTGCACATGTGTGTGCATGAACACAGATGTGCTCTGGCTTCAACCAAAAGGATACAAAACCCAGGCACATAGCCATACTCTTAGCAAAAGCTTATTTACTCTACCCCTACTTTTTTTCATAGAGAGAGGGGAATACACACATTACATTGTGCAGCTAATCAGGTTAGAACCACTCCAACTGGCAAGATGAGATGGTGTGTTTCCAGTCGGGGAGAGGCCACATCTCAGTTCCCCTGCCATCCTGCCAAGTAATTTGGGTTTGATCGGATGCCAGGACCGGGAGCTAGTTGACCCAAGGGTCCCAGATAGAGATCATGTGTGACACAGATGGCTAAATGTCACCTTCTCCCCAGCCCTAACAATGGAGGCTGATCGCTCCGAAGGCTGCAGGGCTGCTGGGGAGCAGGCAACCTCGGCCTCAGCTCTTTATCTTTCAAGACTAATTTCGGCATTCTCTGCGAGCACATTAGTGCGAGAATGCCTGTTACGGTTAGTTGTCTACATCCAAGATGAGGATATAATGACCTCCCTGGTGTCTCACACACGCATACACCCAGCCCCCCCCACAGACACCCACTCTGCATCCGCACACAGCTGCCTGTGACTGTAGCAGCCATCCCATGTGACCCGGCCAATGGGGACTCATGTGGAGGCTTTTTAATTGTCTAGGAAGAGATGGAGGGGGTCCGGTCAGCATTAGCTCCAGAGTGTCAGAGCAGAACCTCCTTAAACTCCCAGATGGGAGGGTCCTCAGAAGGGGGAGACTTGGAGAGAGGGAAGAGGCTGAGGCTGGGAGCAATGTCACCAAGGGCTAATTCCTGCCCTATGCCTCACTGCAGGGCCTGCCACTCTCACGGAACTACAGGAGAAGGAAACGAGCAATTGCTGCTTATCGTTCACAGCTCGGCCCTTCGTGTGCCGTGGAGAGCTATTATTGAGTCCATTTTACCAACGAGGTAGCCTGAGGCTTCGGAGCCTAACGTTGCAGAGCTGGTAAAGTGGTAGAGCTAGGATTCCAACCCATGTCTTTGGCCACCAAGCCCGTGCTCTCCTGCCACACCGGCCTGCCGCTCTCTCCCCAGCAGCTTTCCCCACTCCACCAGTCCCTCCTCTGAACTCCTACTGTGTTCCTTCCCACCTCCCACTTAGCCCTTGTCATTGCGCTTGAGCTGCTTCTGGTTTGCAAACCCCACCCCCAAGCCCCCTGGATCATAAGCTCCTAGAGGGCAGAAACCATGACTTGGGGTCCTGCCGCATCTGAGTCTTACGGTGCTCTGGACGTCACAGTGCTGTTCGCTAAGCAGACTCTGGGCCTTAAACCAGCTATCAGGTAGGGTCCATGGTGCCAGCCAGAGCGACCCAGGTCCAGTACGTGGGCATGGCCCCCCTAGCAGGGCTTGGCCAATTGCTGGTGGCTGGGGCCCTGGCAGGCTACTTAACCTCTCCGACTGGTATGGTTCAATGAGACTTAGCACCTGACTTAACAAAGAGGTGATAAGGATAAACAGCAATGTGTTTATTTATTTGTTTTAGCCTTTGGCCGTGCAGCGGTGGCTTGCGGGATCTGAGTTCCTAAGCCGGGTATCGAACCCGCGCCCTTGGCAGTGAAAGCGCCGAGTCCTAACCACTGGACCCCAGGGAACTCCCGAAAGCAATGTATTTAAAGTTGGGGGAATTCAAATCTGGATTGGGTATCAGATGACACCAGGTCATTGTTGTTAGGTGTGACAAGGGCCTTAGGGTCAGGTAAGAAAATGTCCCTATTTTGTATAAATGACTGCTGACATATTTAGGGGTGAAATGATAAAACGTCTGGGGTTTGCTTTAAAATAAATGAGCCAAAAGTAAACATAAAATGAGCAATAACGTAGAAGATGAAGTTAGTGTGGCAAAATCTTGGTAACTGTTAAAACTGGGTGATGGGCATAAGGGCGTTCGTTGGGTGGCCTCTCAACTTCTATGTATATTTGAAATTTTTTTCATAATTATAATACCAAAAAAGGTAAAAATAATACATGTGAGAGAAAAGGATATACTAAAAGGATCTCGGATTTTGCCCCAGCACATATGAGGCGCTCACTATATCATTTTCAGTTTTGTATTTCTCCTTTTCCATGCTCCCCAGAGACGGAATTTCCTTCCCCTTAGGAGGAAGCCCACATCTTACAGCCCTGAGTAGCAGAAAACAAATAGGAAGTAGCTGAGCTCACATGACCGAGGCCGGGTGACACCTCTAGGGCTCGAGGCTACTGGCAGCCATTCACTAAGCACTTACTACAAGCTAGCCACTGTGCTAAGTCCTGTAAGTGCATTCTCTCTTTAATCCCCACAGCACCCCTAGCAGGTGAATAGTACTATTATCTCCATCTGTCCAGCTCTGAGCTCCCTTCCTCCTTTTGTCTTCCCTGAGCTCTGATCCTACCCGCAAGAATCTGCGCTTCCGTCCAGGTCTGTGCACAAGCCTTGCCCCCATAGGCCACCTGGGCACAGTCTAGGGAACAAGAATGGGAACAATCTGGCCCCACTGCCAAGATCCTCGGTGGGACCCCAGGTTGGCAAAGCCACATAGACAGCTGCTGGGACAGCAGGAGCACCATGGTGCCAGGTGGTGGTTTGGTAAGGAGCAACTCTGAGACATCGGAGGGTTGTGTCCCTGTGGATGGGAATGAGCACCTGGGGGCCATGGCTGTGGTGGCCCAGAGTGGGTTCTGAGGGTCCCGCTTCCTTCATGGGCCAGTGGATTGCCATGATCCCAGGTCTTGCTGCTGCTAAGATGAGGACATCAGAGTGGAGGGGCTGAGAAGCACCCCTTGACGATGCCCATTCTGCTCTTGGATTCCATTCTCCTCCTTCCATCTCCGACCCTCTGTCTGGAACACCCTTCCTGGCCCAGGTTGCCAAAGCCATCCCGTGTTCAAGCAGCTTGGGAAACGTTGCCTCCCCTGGGGTGCCCTCGAGGAGCGAGAGGAGGAGAAGGCAGGACCATTTCCCCAAATTTCCTCTCCAGAAACGCAGAACTCCTTTGGTTCGCCCATACTAAGCTCTCCACTAAAACCTTTAACCCTCCACCTGCAGGGATTTCAGACTTCGCCTCTGGTGTACTTGTTACCTAGTTCTGAGTCTGAATTTATCCACCTTGTGTTCTCTTTATATCTGCTTCTTTCCGTATAGTTCCCTTTGAAGCTTTTACGGGGCTAGTTTAAGATTGAGAGAGAAAGTGTGACTTCATACGGAAGCTTGTAAACTTTGGGAACATCTGACCCCAAGAGGTGGGACAAGCTGAGAAAATACAGTTTCTGAAAGGGTTGAGCTCATTTCATGGATGTCAGACCATGATAGATAATTGAAGAAAACCAAAGTGACTGCCTGTATATCTGATTGTGAGCCCCTGCGTGTATGTGACGCGGGAGTACATGCCATCCCCCCCAGTAAATATTCCCATGTCTTTTGGTTCACATCCCTACTCTTTGAGGCTGGTGTTGGGGAGGAAAATTCAAGGCTGATCCCTTAAAGAATTCTGCAAGTTTTCCTTTTATTTTAGTTTTCCAGAGGGTGGAGGATTCTTCTCTGCAGCCTTTCATTCACCAAAGAAGAGCTGCTGAATCATTTGTAAAATACGGATCCTACCCAGTCTAGGCCTGTCCAGTTTCAGGTGAGTTGGGTGGCCCAGCCTAAGCCTCAGTACTGACTCAGATGCTGCTCTCTGCAGGGGAGGGCACCCGTGGTGTCTCCACTCCATAGAAACGATGCTTGGGTAGTCCTCCCATAGAGCCTGCCGACACTTACGTTGATCACCCTGCAGCAGGCTCAGAGCCCTCATGTACCTCGGCTCCTGTGATCTTCCCCCTCGCCCCACGGGGTAAGCTGGACAGGCGTTATTTGCGTTCCACAGGTGAGGAAAGCAGCTTGAAAAGTAGTAAGACCCAAAGCACGTCTATATGTTTATAACTGAGTCACTTTGCTGTATGGCAGAGATTGGTACAACATTGTAAATCAGCGACGCTTCAATTAAAAACAAAACCAAAACCAAAAAGTAGCAAGGCCCACCCACAGGCAGGTGGGGAGGTGGCAGAGTGAAATGTAATATACAAGCCTGTCTAGGCAGGGGGTGTAGAGAGGCTCCCTTGGGCTATGAAACTAACATCTGGGTAGAGGCTGGTCAGACACCTGTCTGGTTCCCCCAGTTCCTACCGAAAGAGCGCTCCTTATCTGTGGGCACAGCTCTTCAAGGAAGCCTGCAGAGCTGGGCCCTGTTGAGGACCCGTGGTCATGTGCTGTGCTCATGGCCACCCAGTTCTATCTGACCCCTGGCCTTGCATGCTTCCTCTCTCCCGAGAGAAACACACTTGGCAGCCACAGCTCCCACATCTTGCAGGGTTCCCGGTGCAAGATGCAAAGCCTCCTCTTGGGAAATAAAAGGGTGATTTTAGAATCCCAAAGTTCCAGTCACCGACCATCCACTCCGACCCTCACTTTACAGGCCTGCGTGGAGAAGAGTTTTCCAGGGCCTGCCTGCTTCTCTGCGCACTTGTCCTGGGCACTGAGGTGAGCACGGGCAGTGTAGCCTAAGGCTCCTGGGAATGTCCAGCTCCTGCCGGGGCCGCAAGGACGCTTCTCCTCCCCTGCACATTGCCGCATATGTGCTGGCATCCAAAACACTCCCTCCAGACCGCTTTCCTTCCCTAAATTGAGCCCATTTAGAAAGTTTTCTTTCCTCTCCCCACTGAAGACATCCATCACTTTCCCCAGCAGAGGCGAGGCGGCCACAACTCCTTCCTCGGGTTTATTAAATACGTTCGAGAGCCTATTTGTAGCTGTCACGGAGAAGCCGCGGGGGAGGCTGGGAGCCCTCTCAGCCGTGCAGCCTGCATCTCAACCTCTGGGTCGGGGACCCCCTTTACAAGCGTTTCTCTGTAGCAGGCAGAGCTGAAGGGGCACCGCAAGCTCTCACGCACTTGGCACCAGGGACCACAGTGGGGGGGGGGGTCAAGGAAACTCAGCGGGGGTTGGCCGGTCAAGGGTGGAGCCAACACAGCAAAACATCCACCTGCCATGCACTGGACTCCACCTCAAACGGCGCAGTGAAGAGCAGATATACTCCCTCTCTGTCCCAGACCCCACAGGGCCACCTCAGAGTCACAGACGGGACCTGGGAGCCTTAGGTGTGGGCATCACCATCCCCACCATGTGGGCTGTCCCCGCTCGGACAGGCAGGGATGTGGCTTGAGAGATCCCTCCAGCTGGTGGGTCACATTGGAGTGTGGAAACACTTTCCACAGAAGCCTGCAGGGCTCATCTGGCCCAGGGAAGGAGGTTTGGAGACAGTGGCTGCAGCCCCAAAGGACCTAAAGGGACCTCAGATGCCCTGGAAACTCCTTCTCCACTTGATGATGAGGACAATAAATCCCAGAGAGAGAAGGGGTTCGCTTGGGGTTCCCCACCTACCTACCCAGTAGGACCCACCCTACCCACCTACGGGGACCCAGTGTGCCCTCTGTGCCCCTTTATCTGAGGATCCAGGACAACTGAGGCTACTTTTTCCCCACCCATGTGATTTAAAGGGGTGGGGAGAGAAATTCCTGGGAGGATTGGGACTGAAATTAGGAGAGCCAAGCTTCTTGATTTCTTGAGTCATTTCATTTTCTTTTTTATTATGAAATATCTCTAATGTACAGAAGAGCATCAAGAATTATACAGCTAATATCTATGTAGCCACTATCCAGTATTAACAAATCCTAATAACTTGAACGATTTCTATTTTCAAATATGGTATTAGCTGCTATACGGTTAGCTGAATTTTTATAGCTCTATTCAAATGTAAAATAATTTTTATTCTTTTTAATAAAGGCATTTCATTAAATGTATAACCAGGATTTAATTTTTAGACCCTGGAAGACTTCATTTAAATACGTTCAAAACCAGGGGTGGGGAAAGCCCTCTGTCAGAGCAGAGGGTCCTGATTTTTTTGTTGGAGAGACAGTCTCTGGGGCTGTGGTCTGGCACGATTGGAGGGAAGGGAAGTTGCTACAGATTCCCCAGACTCCGGAGAGGCAGAATCTGAGGGAAATGTTTTGTTTCAAGATGGACGCCCGCCCCCCCACCCGCCACCGCCCCACCCCCCCACCCGCCACCGCCCCACCCCACCCGCCACCGCCCCACCCCACCCCCAGCATGTTTGCTGAGGAAGGAGGAGCTTGCGAGGAAGGAGACAAGGGTAGAAAGTTCAACCTTGGGTGAGTTCTGCCGGGTCTCCTGTCCCGCCTCGACTCCCTTCCCTTCCCTCACCCCCGACCCCCAGCCCTCCCACCTCCCCCACTCCATGCCTCTGCCCCCTGCTTGCAGGCTGTGCTCCCCGCTAGTGGCCACAAGTCACTGAGTGCGCTGGAGCCGCTCATGCCAAGAGCCCATTGCGCCTCTCTTCCCAACTCCTCGTTCAGTGATATACCTCCAGAGGGGTATCTAAGTCATGAAAATCAATCTGCAAACGCTACCCATCGGGGCTTCCCCTCTCCCGGAGAGCTGGTTATTCACCGTTGGCCAGCACACCACTGGTCAAAGGACACTCGCCTTTAAGGGTCTCCCCTAGACAAGCAAAACACTCAACAGCCAAAGGAATGACTCCCACATGGTCAGATTTCAGACACGAGACAGAGTGAGAGGATTTCACCTCAGCAAAGCAGCCACTGGCTAGCATTTGGTGGCTAGGCAGGTCCCTAGAAGTTATCTTGTCCGGTCCCCTCACGTTGGAAAGCAAAACAAAGTCCAGAGAGGCGATGTGACTTGCCCAAGGTCACAAAGCTCATTGATGTCACAGGTGGGCTTACAATTCACAGCTTCCTTTCCTAGTACTTTTTACACCGTATCCTATGCCTCATCCTGAGCCTGCTCAGCTGGAGATGGAGAGGAGGTCACCTGAGGCAGAGCCCAAGTGGTGTCAGCAAAGGCACGGCGATGGGAATGGCGAGGCACTGAGCACTTCCTGCCCCTTTGCCCTCACCCTGCTTTCCCAGGAAAGGGCTAGTAGGGGCTTAGCAAACACTTGAACAGACTCAGGCTAACGAGGCGGTGAGCAGTGTCGAGACGGTCCGAGCAGGGGTCTGCTCCCCAGACCTAGGTGTGAGCCAGGAGGTAGAGGGACATAAAGAAGATGGGAGCAAGCACACTGGTGCCACCTCAGGCTTTTATGTCATTAGGGCACAAGCATGGTGCCCATGCCTGGGAAAGAGGCAGATGCTTAGGTAAAAACAGAGAGAGAAGGCGAGAAAGGAAGGGAATGGGGAGGGGAGGAGGGAGAGGAAGGACAACTGGAAAAAGGGAAGGCAGACGAGGAGAGAAGAGCCTTCTGGCTAGTGGAAAGCAAAGACAAGGTAGGAGCCTGAGAGAGCGAAGCAGAGCAGAGAAAGTGCAGGAGGATGGAGCCGGAGAGGCTGAGGGAGTCCCGGGAGAGAAAGAGGGGAGCAAGGGAGACTTGTCCCCACGGAGCCTTTCTTGACCTGGCTCAGATGTCCTCCCCTCCCCCACGGCAGCTCGGGTGACGCTGTGCCTGAGTGCCCTCCCTGTTGGGGCTTCCAGTCCAGCGGTCCATGCAGAGGCTCAGAGAGGTGCCCTGACAGATGCTGGGGCCCAGAAGCAGCCCACTGGGTGGTCATGCCACCCAGCCCTGCATGGAGGCACTGTCCAGCCCACACCCCCTCCCCAATCCCCTGCACCCCGTCTCCCCGCCAGCACCATCTGTGCCCAGCTTCACGCTCTCGCCCTCTGCAGCGGGAGCCGCAGTGACCTGGAAAGCAGGAGGACTGGTTTTTCTGCCCAGCTGTGTGTCCCTGGGGTGAATTAGTTCCACTCTGGAAACCAAGGGGAAGGTTAGGGGTGGCGGTGTGAGGGGTGCTCCTGGGCTTCCCCAGAGGCGCAGGCTCAAGGCTGAGCTGGCAGCCACTGCCTGAGCACCAGAGCCCTTTCTGAAAAGGGCTGAGAGCAGAGCGGGACAGGCTTCCGCGCAGTTCACCTCAGCCGGCCATCGGTCTCTCAGAAGCTGAGTTCAATTCCTCACGCGTCAGAAGAAATCAAACGTGAGAAAGGAAGAGAGGAAAGGACTCTGCGGGGAGCCGTGGCCCTAGTGAGGGAAGTGGCATGGGCTTTGGGGTCAGCAGACATGGGGTTTGTGGCTGGCTCTGCCCCTTAATCCCAGGTCATGGAGTGACCCATGTGTGACTCACCTTCTCTGCAGGATGGGGGCAGTGGTGACCCCTGGCTGGTGGTTGTGTGAAGTGAGAGAGAAATAACACACAGCAGAGGCCTGCTGCAGACTCACTCCTGGTGGCCACTCAATAAGTGTCTCGCCCCCTGCTCTCCTGCCCCTTCCAGCCTCCGGCAACCCTGGGGGCCCAGAGTCCGAGGCAGCCGCCTCCAGAGACAGGGGGTAAAATCTTTGCAAAGTCAAAGGCTTGATGCTTTCTGGGAAGGTGCGTCTGCACTGGGAGAAAATCAACCGAAGTGGGGGATGTGAGAGTCCCACAGGCTCAGACTTGAGCTGGTGGTAGAACAACAAACAACAACAAATTCTTGAGCGTTTGCTCTGGCCAGGAATGGTGGCTCATGGTTCACGTACATCATCTCAGCTGAGCACCCAAAGGAGATGCCTTTCCCTTAAAATCCATCTCCCCCGCCGGATAGGTCTCCCATCTACACTAGTCATACTTCCCGACACGAAGGTTCAAACCATCACATATATACATATATATATTTTTTGGCCGCGCCATGTGGGATCTTGGTCTTAGTTCCCCGAGCAGGGAGCGAACCTGGGCCATCAGCAGTGAGCACATGGAGTCCTAACCACTGGACCGCCAGGGAATTCCCAAACCATCACATCTTTGACCCACCATCACTTGCGGTCTCTGGGCCTGGTTCCTGGGCCCACTGCAGCCACCACGTGCACACGGGGCACGCTGGGGCTCCCTCCTCACTGATCTGCCTGCTCTGGGCTGGCCAGCCTTGAACCAATTGTTCTCTTTATTGTGACAGTAATTGTCTTAAAAATACCAGGGGCCAAAAAACCTTCTCAATGCCTCCTGAATAATGTATGAGTTCCTTGGTCCCAAATTTGCCCCCAGTCTACTTTTCTGGACCTATCTCTTAGTTCTTACGCCCCCATCCCACCCCGAAGGCCCAGGGAATTCTCACTTTGAGACTTTGGCCCCCTCCATGCCCCCCTGAGCCTACAAAGTCCTTCCTCCTTCCTCCCTCTGAAACACAGCCCTCCCAAGCTCTGCCTCTCGGGAAGCCTTTTAGATGGTCCCTCACCAGAGCCACTTGCTTGACTCATCCCTTCCTGCCTTTGGCTGGCAGGACATCCTGGAAAGGGCACTGAATAGGGGTTCATGCCACTGACTGGGCGAGTTAATCAATCCTCTCTGGGTCTCAGTTTCCTCATTTGTGAAATCAGAGAATGGACTCCATCAGGGGTCCCTGGACATGGCTCCCCGTGGCATCATCTGGGAACTTTCAGAAAGCCCAGATTTCCAGGTCCTACCCCGGGCCTTCTGAGTGTGGATCTGCAGGGTGGGACCCAGGAATCTGTCTGAGAACACTTCCCAGGTGATTCTCAGCCACAGCCGGTTTGGGGAGTCCCTGGACTAGAGAACCTGTACATGTGGATTGGCCTAGTGTAGATGGCTTTTGCATTTACAGACGTCAAGAGGACGGGACCCGTGTCTTATTGCAGGTTTGCAAGGCCTAGTTGTGGAATTCAGAGGATGTTCAATAAATGTTACTTGAATGAATGAATGAATGAATGCCCTGAAGAGAAGCAGCTGTAGCTCTTTAGAAACCCTCCCCTCCAGCTTTTTCAAGACAATTAGGTAGAAAGCCAGAAAAGATCACACGCAGGGCTTCCCTGGTGGCGCAGTGGTTGAGAGTCCGCCTGCCGATGCAGGGGACACGGGTTCGTGCCCCAGTCCGGGAAGATCCCACATGCCGTGGAGCGGCTGGGCCCGTGAGCCGTGGCCGCTGAGCCTGCGCGTGCGGAGCCTGTGCTCCGCAACGAGAGAGGCCACTGCAGTGAGAGGCCAGCGTACCGCAAAAAAAAAAAATCACACGCAGCTTCATGCAAAGGGGCTGCTGCAGCCTGTGACGGTCTGAACAGACACCTAAAGGAAGGTCATGGCGCTGAGCAGTGGATCGGAGGCTGTCCTAGGAGCTGGTCTCAATCATCCTGTTTAAGGGGTGTGTGTGTGTGTGTGTGTGTGTGTGTGTGTGTGTCTGTGTGTGTGTGTGTGTGTGTGTGTGTGTGTGTGTGTGTGTTGGCGGGTAAGGCTTGGGGTTCCAGGTGGGTGGCCTGCTAGGATTATCAAGATTACTGGGACTGGCGCAGGGCTGCTCAGGATGAGGCAGCTAATCGCCCAGCTTCCCACCATGGCTGTGGTCACGGGTTCGAGCCCAAAGGGAACCTGCAGTGCAGGGTCACAGTGGCTTCTCTACAACAGCCCAGACCGGCCCCAGGAATGTACAGGCAGTGAGGATTCCCCAGGGACCTCCAGGGAGAGAGCAGGAGTGTCTCCGGTGGGTGGGTGAGGGATCCTGGAGGTCAGCCCCGTGACTGTGTGCAAATAGAAATGGCCTGGTTTGTGGGCCATTTCCCAGAAGCCCAGGGTGCAGACTAAGGCCACATTTTGACCGAAGCCTCAGCCCAGAGTGCTTTGCTCTTACAGCCTATCACAGCTGTCTCTGTCCCCAGCTGCTGGACCAGCGTCCCATGGCCCTGGTCTTGGCCCTGGGAGGGGACAACGAAGACAAATGGATGCTAAGATCCTGGCAGGGGCTGCAGCGGCAGCACTTCTGTCCCGTGGCCCCGTTTTCCTAGCTCCAGCACTCACGGATGCTCCGCTCAGCTGTCTGAGCCCTGCTTTGCATCTGAGCAAAGTAAGAATAATTAGACCCTTAAAATGTTGCTGTCCCTCAGAATTTCAAAGTACTGTTTTTTTGGGTTTTTTTTTTTTTTCTCACCGCTGTGGCCTCTCCCGTCGCGGAGCACAGGCTCCGGACGCGCAGGCTCAGCGGCCATGGCTCACGGACCCAGCCGCTCCGCGGCATGTGGGATCCTCCCGGACCGGGCCATGAACCCGTGTCCCCTGCATCGGCAGGCGGACTCCCAACCACTGCGCCACCAGGGACGCCCTCTAAGTACTTTCTTAACATTATCTAGTTTTAGAGTCACAGCATCCCTTCAAGGCAGATGTTCATTCCCTCCTGTAGCCCAGAGAGACATCAGGGACGCCAGTGCCTACACCACGGGCTAGTTGTGGCTACCACGATCCCTTATTGCCCAGGGCAGCCCCGGCTTGCCTCTGTCTGTCTTCAGGGTGGTTCCTCTAAACCAGCAAGACCCGGACTTTGGGCTCTCACTCCTCCTTTGCACCGCCTTCCTCATCAGAGTTCTCAGATTACAAGGCTGAAAGCGAACCCTCGGACCAGGCTGGACTCCAGCAGGGAAACCCCCAACTTTGAAACAGATACTCGACAGTGTCTTCTCCTTTTTGGAGACATTAGCATCAGTGGGATTAATCTCAGGCGTGTTGCCTATTCTAGTCCCCAGGTCTCCCTCTAAATTATCAGAGGTCACCTGGGCTGTGGAAATGTGACTAGAGGCTGCCATGAGGTTACTCCTGCACCAGGAAAGGCAGCTGTGTGTGATCGCCTTACACGCCTTAGGACTGGGAGATGGAGTGGCTGACACGTGCCCACTCCTCCAGAGCTCCTGTCCCACCACTCCTGTGCCCTCCCAGCCCTCCCCTCCCCATCTGCGATGGAGGGGGTGGGTGAGGAGGCCTCTGAGGGCCCTCCAGCTGCACTACACTCCCATTTAAAGGTGAGATGCTCACACTCAAGGCAGCCACAGCTCTGGTCTCATCCAGGGTCGGTAGATAGGGTGGTGGAGAGATGGGGACCGGTGGAAGCCTGAACCTACACGCTCAGCTTCAAAATGTCATGAGACCCTTGCTTTTCCCTCCAGAAGCATCTGGATTAGCAGACGAAGGACTGGGACTAGTCATAAAATACTGTCATGTTTATAATCGTGTGTGCTGGGGAGATGGTGGGAAGCACCACCAGCTACACAGGAAACTGTAGTCACCCTTCTTGTGATTTTTCCCCAGACACTAAGTGAATCCAATATTCTGGCCTCAACACTTCGGATGATCTCCGTGGAGACCAGCTCTGGTCTTTGGTCAAGCCTGATACGAGGATGCCTTCTGCATGGCTGGACACAGTGCTCTCTAGAAGAGATTCCTTCTCCCTCTCCCCCAACCCACTCGTCTACCACTTGGCCTGAATCAGCTTTGTCTCATTTCATCCTCGCCTCCCCATGGATCCTCTAGCTTGCTTGTAAGCCAGGTGAAGATTTAAGAGAACATCAGTGTTGGCAAGGATGTGGAGCAATTGCAACCTTCATACACTGCTGGCGGGATATAAATGGCAGCCAGTTGGGAAACAGTCTGGCAGTTCCTCAAACGGTTAAACATCGAGCTGCCGTCGATCCGGCAATTCCGCTCCTGGGCAGATACCGAAGAGAAATGAAAACATATGTCCACACAAAAACTTGCGCAGGAATGTTTACAGCCACATTATTCTTAATAGCCAAAACATGGAAATAGCCCAAGTGTCCATTAACTGACGAATGGATAAATAATATGTGGTATAGCCATACAACAGAATATTATTTAGCAATAAAAAGGAATGAAGTAGTGATACACGCTACAACGTGGATGAATCTTGAAAGCATTATACTAACTGAGAGAAGCCAGTCACAAAAGACCACATATTACAGGATTCCATTTACATAAAATGTCCAAAATAGCAGACCCACAGAGATAGAAAGTAGATTGTTTATTGCTTAGGGCTTGGGCGGGGGGCGTGGTGGTGGTGGTTAAGGGTGCTATCTAAAGGGTAGGGGGTTTCTTTTTGAGGTGACGAAAATGTTCAAAAATTGTAGTCATGGCTATACGTATCTGTGAATGGACTAAAACCCACTGAATTCTGTATTTTCAATGCGTGAACTGTGCAGTATGTGAATCATATCTCAATAAAGCTGGTTTAAAAAATGAAAAAACCAGAACATCCAACTGGAACTGGGAGGTGTGGGCTGACGTTCTGGACACTCTATCTGTTTGCTCTGTGACACCGGAAAAGCCGTTTACTTCTCTGAGCCCCGTTGGCCCATCCACGAGGCAGGAGAGACTCATGCCTGCCACTGAGGAGCATCGGGAGGAATCAGGGGATGGCAGGTATGTTGCAAGTAGAACAGGAACAGAGGCATTATTTAAATGGACAAGATTTACTGTCGAGATGTCACTGCCCTGGGAAGCTGCGGCGTCCCTGAGTTACAGGCTCCGACTTCCGCAGAATGTTAAGTTGCAGGGGGCCTCAGAGACCAATCAGGAACACAGCTAGAACAGTCCTGTTCTTGCCCAGGTACACGTCCCTCCCGCCCCACCACCATCCACAAACATCGATCTGAGGCGTGGAGGGCACTGAACTGATGGAGAAGCGGCAGGAAGGAACAGCCGTGCTTTTCTTAGGGCGCCCTGGTGGGGCCACCTGGGACAGCATTTCTCCTCATTTCTACCCCAGGATGTAAAATATAGAATTAAACGCAACCGCCTCCCTGAAACAGAAAACCCTCCTGCCACGCTTGCCTCCCAGCCCCAGTGCCAGGTGTCCAGGTGTTGTGACAGCTGCCAGCACACTCCCTCTTTCCAAAGCCTAAGTGCACAGCCCAGGGCTGAGCTATGGCTGCGAGCCTTCCTACCGTCCCTGGACCCAGCTCCAGTCCTGAAGTCCCAGCTGCCATCTTGATACCCTGATATGGGGACCCATCTGCAGCGGGGGGATCCACACCTGCTGGGGCCTGTGTATCATGGGGATCTGAGTGTACCCAGGTTCAGGACAGGGGTAGGTTTAATGTGGAGGCAGAAGAGGGCTGGCTCCTTCAGGGTTTTGAATTCTGGGGCAGCAGGATATGATAAGGATAGTGATCATACTAATAATAGAAACAATAATCATCATAATAAATAGCTTCTACTTTATTATAGGCATAGACTTGCAGGTATTATGATTCAGTACTTAAAACAAACCTATGAGGGACATATTATCATCTTCATTTTATAGATGAGGAAAGTGAGGCTCAGGGAGGTTAAGCATCTTGCCCAAAGTCATGCAGCTAGTAAACAGTAAACAGAGAATTTAAAACTAGGTCTGTCTGATGCAAAATCGGTGCGAAAGTCTCATCCATACCCTAGCCCCTTCAGGCTTCCCACCAGGAGCCCCAGTGACAGAAAGCTCAGGGATCCTGATAGCCATTGCTCTGCAGAGAGCCACCTCAACTCTGCCCCAGCCCCTGTGGGAGTTGGGTCCAGTCTCAAACCACATTTGTTAAGTGCCAAGAGGGGATTTTGTTTTGTCAGGATGGAGACACCAGGGAGAGGAGGTATACTTTGCAGGGCTGAGCCTGGAAGGCAAACGTAGATTCAGCAGGAGCCTGGCCCCAGCACTGCCCCTCAGTTCCCTGTGTCACAGCTGCTGAGACCGCTTTGGTCTCTCCGCATCCTGTGAAAAGCAGCTCCCGGTCAGGGCTCTGGAACAGAGCAGGCAGCGTGCTACAGGACTGCAGGACAGAGCAGGGTCTGCCCGTCATCTCAGAAGGTGAGACAAAGAGGGTGATTACTCACACTCTTCAGAACAGGGGTCAGGGTCCAGAGTAAGGCAGAACCAGATCCCAATTCTGACACCACACTTAGTGGTCTTGGCCTTCAGCAAGGAACTTAGCTCTTCTGAGCCTCAGTGCGATCAGCTGTAAAATGGGGATAATAACGCCTATGCCTCTGGACAGTCTGAGGAAGAGGATGAGGATGGCTGCGGGCTTATGTAACATTTACTCTGTGCCGAGAACAACTGTTCTAAATCTTTACCGAAATATCTCTAAGTGTATCTATCTGTCTGTCTGCCTGCCTGTCTACCTATCAATTTAACTTTTCAATTCCCCAGTAAGGTATTATTCTTCTTCCCCTTTTATAGATGAACAAGTTGAGGCTCAAAAGGGTTAACCCAGGACACAGAACCAAGTTAGTGGGGCTGCTGGGATCTGAACCCTATGTAGCCTGAATCTAGAGTCTGTGGTCTTAATCACCACATTATACGGCCTCCAAAGAACACATGTGGAGGGTCTAGCAATGGTGCCCAGACCGTGCCCAGTACAATGCCACACTGTGGTGGGGACAGTACATGGTCCTCAAACGCCCCAGGCCGCCCCAAGGAACTGGAGGCTTACTAGGAGGTGCCAGTGTTATGCCGCCTGGATCTAGCCATTGACTAATTAAATGAAGAATTAGAAATGTACTTATTACTCTAAGAGGAAAACAAAAAAACAGCTTAACTGTTGACTCATACAAGGAGTCACTATACCAGCTACTGGAGGCTGGCAGAACCCCCAGCAGGGTGGGTCTGTGGGCTGCACTGCCAGAAACACTGCATGTCACCCATGCTTCCCAGGGCTCCCAGGCTTCAGGGCAGCTGGTCCTTGCAGGCGATGCCCCTGCCCCTGCCCTGTCTGCCAACATCCACATCCCACGTCAAGCGGCTTCCTCCCAGATTCTCAAAAGCCTTAGAATTTCCAAAGGGGACCTGGCTCCTTAGGTTTTCAGGCTCACACTTAACTCAACGGGCTCTTGAAAGAAGAAATGGAGAAAAACAAACCAGTCTTAGCAAGCCTTGAGAAGTCATATAGACTCTTGGAACGTATGGCATCGGAGTAAGAAAAGGGAAAAAGAAACTCTAAATCCCAACCTCCAGGGTCATCTTCCCTGGCCAGTAAGTGACTGTGGCTTGCTTTAAAATTTAGTACCAGGGAAAAGACCGCCTCTCCTGCCATGAGTCCTTTTGTCAGACACCCGTGTAACAGTCATATTTCCATTTTCGCCTTTGCTGCCCAAAGAGCTCAGATTTGAATGTAACGTTCACTGTCGGTAACCATCTAATCCTAGGTCCCCGGCAGCACGAGCTCCTCTTCACCCCATCCTTCTATTGATATGGGATCTCCTTTTCTGACTTTATTTGTACCTGTCAATGGTCTCACTTCTCCTTTCTGGAAGCTGGTAGGACACACATCATAGATGGCCGCAGGATTACAGAGGGAGGTTTCAGCGTCGAGAGGAAGCTGGATGGGTGACGTCTTAAGGCCCCCTTTTCGCTCTGAGATTCTGGGACTGTGCTCAACAGTCTGCCACACCCTTCTTCCACAAAAAAAGCCGAGCCTCTTCTTCGCCTCCTGGAAAAGGGGGTTGGGCTTCTGGAATGTCAAGGAGTGACTGACTCTGGTGTGTGGTTGGCGCGGCACAGCGAACGCACACCTGCTCTTGCTGGCGTCCCCTCACAGCCCTGGAGCTGGGCTTGGTCACGGGATGCCAGCTGGCACGAGGCACAACGAGCTGACTACTTGAGAACAATGGTCTTTCCACAAAGCAACTGCCTGCTAGCTGGCAACACAGGCTTGGTGGGGACCGTGGAGTCACCGGGCTGTCTTTCCAACGAGCACAGAACAGGAAGTGAGACTCGGTTAGGACCCATGTTTAAACAGAAAGGGGAGACACCATGGCGTCCTTTGGTAGCCCTGGAGTCTTCGGAGCTTGTGGTCCATGTTCATCTGAGGCTCAGTATCAGATGGTCTTGGCTTGAGAGGTTTGCCGATGCCAGGCCCATGTGATGGGGTGCCACCTCTCTCTCGCCTTCTGGTGTCAAAGAGGCCTTCCTGATCCACTTCTCAGGGCGATGGAGTTCAATTCCCTCCTTTTACAGACTGGCAAGCTGAAGCCCAGAGAAGTTATGACTTGCCCAAGGTCACATGGTCAGCTTACTGCCAGAGCCAGAACTAAAACCCATATCTTCAGAGTGAGAGCTAAGATTACTCTTGGCATTGTCAGGGTGGCCACCTCTATGAAGAAGGTATAGTTCGAGGCCAGGCTCGTGAAAGGCTAGACCCCATGCCACGGCCCAGGTGAACAGCTGTGACCTGGACCGACAGAGGGTTAACATCTCAGGAGAGAGTGACAGAAGCTCAGACAATTCATTCCAGCCAGAGGAAGAGGCAATTAACGGTTCAGGATTAGGATAAACACAATTTCAAGTGGCACAGATTCTCCTTAGGTCAACCGGGCTGCTTAGCCCATAAACCAAAATGTCAATGAAACCATGTGCACCTTTTCCCTAGCATCCCAATGTCCAGATACTTCTAACTGGTGTTGTTCAGGCAAAAACCAGTTAACTGGGTCACCGGGAAAAGATGGGGACTCTAAATTCTCCGGCCAGCCTATCTGTCCCCAGGACCAGGCTGGGTGTAGCTCTGGCTTCCAGAGCTTTCCACCGACCCACACTTCCTTTCTGACTCCTAGGCAGCCTGTTCAGGTGATGGGCACCACACACGCCTCCTAGTCTGGGGTAAGCACTGATGCTATTTCAGAGTTCCTAGAGGGTTACGTGATTGGGAGTCAAGGAGAGCTTAGCTCAGCACAGTCCTGCGGTGACAAGGGACCAGTGTTTGAAAGACTATTTCTTCTTGTGCCTAGTTTACGTTCCCCGGCACCTGTGGGTAAATGTCACAGGAGAGCCTCCCTGGCAGAGATGATCACAGCCAGCCCTTGGACATTATTATGGTGCTTTTCAGTTTATGGACCATTCTCACATGTACCTAATATAAGTCTGACCACAGAATATGAAGCCACTAATACTATTCTCATTTAGTCGTAGGAAACCAAGGCCACAAGAGGTTAAAGACCTAGAACAAGGCCACCTAGTGAATGGAAAAGTCCGGACTAAAAATGTGATTTGCTGCCTCCTGAGTACAATAAGACTGTTTTCCAAAGCAGCTTGGTCGACCTAGCCCTTTGCCAAGAGCTTTTTATTGTTTAAGCACTGGCCCTTCTGAGGCCCAAAGGCCCCAACTGGTGGAAAAAGTTAGCTTTCTTAAGCATCCCCCAGGGGAGGAGAAGGCTTGGCTTTGCTCTGGGCCAGAGCACCTCAGCTTCCCCACTCGCCCAGCATTCCATCTTCTGCCCCACACCCTTGTCCTTATTCACCCAGAACCATTTCTCTCTTTTCCTATCTTCCTTTCCTGCTTCTCTCTTTTTCTCCTCCCTGACACGGGCTGTAGGAAACGGCCCAGCTACATAAGCAGAGTCTCCAAGTCCCCTCCCAGGGCTCCAGCCCCACAGAAGGAGCTCAGAATTCAAAGCTCCAGGAAGGGGAGACTGAAGCCACCAAGGGCCTAGTCCTTCCACTCTGGCAAGGAGCTGGTGTCACGGTCGAATGTCAAAATGCCAACGAGGAGCCAGGTCTGAATGCAAGGCCCAGGTCAGCCACAGTTCACGTGTCCTCGGGCAAATGGCTTTCCCCATCCAGGCCTCAGTTTCCTTATCTGAAAAATGACAGGTTGGATCCTATAATCTCTAAATTTCTTCCTGTTCCCTGAGTCTCTATGAGGACTCTTTGATAAACAGCGAGAGGAGAGCTTTTGTATAAATTCTACCCTCTGAGATGACTTTGCCGTAAAGGGGAGGCTGGAGCAGGGACTAATAGATTCCTGGACACTCTGGAGAGCCCAAAAAGGGTTTTAATTAAAATGTAAATGTTGTAAACATTCAAACTCGCTCCACCCTGGGAGCTGGGGCCCAGCTGCTGAGAGGGGTCAGGGCATCATTCGCCACTATTAGTGTTAACAGGTGCCCTGTATAGCTGCCAGTGCAAAATTCTATTAGGGATCTCAAGCACATGGAGCAGCCGTGCGAGGAGAGACTGGGTGTCCTCCAGCAAGCTGTATCTAGAGGCGATTTTGTGTCTTGATTTTGAGAAAGAGCCCCTGTCCCCAAATATCTTTCCATCCCATCATGTACACACATATATACATACTTTATAAATACATTTTATATAAAATCCTATGACTAGGGGTGAGTTAGGGATGGTGTTACTATTAGTTAGGCAAATAGCGCGGAAGACGTAATATGTTTTGTTACTGGTCACTTCCTAGCTGTGCAGTCTTGGGCACCGGTCCTGTTCTTTCTTTGAAAGAGTGATGAAAATGCCTAGGCTTCTTCTCTGGGGATGAGGGGGGCTACAGTGGCCAGGCCCCTGGACTCTCTTTCTTGGGACCTAGAATCCTAGACCTGTGCTCAACCTTCTCAGGGTTGATGACCCTGGGACTTGACCCAAATGGCAGGCGGAAATCCAAGGGCTGGAAACCCTTGTAAGGGAGGTGCCTCACAAGGACCGCAGACCCCGGCCAAGTAAAAACAGACCAGTGGAGGAGGTAGCCATGGCAATGGAAGGCCTTCCCCTGGGGGAGGAAACTGAGAACACGACAGGTGCGCGAGAACAGTGAATCCCATCACTGGCTGGGTTTTCCATTCATTCCACTTACTGCAACTTTTGGTGATTGTCTAATTATGGCTCATTACAAACATCAAGTTACACTTTGCAAGGTCGTAACTACAGGGGAAGGATACAATTATTGTAATGAACCTTCCCCAGCCCCAGACTCTCTCCCCCCCAATCAGTCCCAAATGCCACTGCTCAAATCATTTTCCTCGCCTGCCACCTGGTCCTCCTAGGTCTCCTCTCCTGCATCCCTTTTGAAGGCCAAGGTGACAGAGCACGATCCAGGGCACAGTCCTTTCTGTGGCTTGTCTCCATCAAAAGGTACTTTTCTCCCTTTTTCTTTCCCTGCTAATAAGCTGCTTTCTCCTGGTGTAGCCTTGGTGGGGGGGAAGAGCTGAGGGTGTCAGATGGCGATGAGCAGAGTCGTGGCGACTGGGTCTATGAAGAAGAGGGGCAGGATATGAACCAGGGAGTCAGCACCTTCCAGCATGGCCTAGGGTTGCAGCCCACCTGCTGGCTGAAGCTGGGCAAATGGCTCCTCAAAGGCTGGATGCTGTGACAGAAACTCTGGGCCAGCGAGTTTCTGGGAGAGAAGAAGGCTTGGCGTGGCCTGGATCCACTTGCTTCTCGCCTTCCTCCTAAGTCCTTCTAACCCCCCAAAAGTCATCCTATGAGGAATCAGCCTCCCTCCTCTAAGGGCAACTTTCCAGGGAAAGGCTGGTCTGTATCCAAAAAAGGAGAGAGGGTTTGTCTCAGTCCTTCCTTTCTGCTGGTCAACCTACTTCCAGGAACAAGGTGCCTCCCTTTCAGAAGGACAGCCATGAACCCAAGGACCCAGAGAAGGGCAGCTAGAAGGTGAGAGGTCCTTTAAGGGAACTGGTAGTTTCCAGTCCAAACAAGAGACTTCAGGGGACCATGAGAGCCGGCTGTCCCGTATAAGAGGGAGTGGACTTGACCTGTATATCTGGAGGCAGAATCGAGACCTGCAAGCCGGCCAACCATGGACTTGGCCGCCTCACAGAATAGTGAGCTCATGGACGGCCACTCCTCAGGAAGACCACAGAAGATGCTCTCTCTCTGGGTGGCAGATGGTCTTTGAGGTCCCTTCTACCCTAAGATGCTGTCTTTGAACCCAGGCAATAGCCCTGGCATAGCACCTTGTACACAGTAAGTACTCAATCAATGTTTCCAGACTGTCAGATGGATAATATTAACTTACACGGGGGAATCAGCTTTCGAGTAGACGGTAAAGACCTTCTCCAGAAAACCTCTTTCCAATCAAAGGTAATGAATGTAGCTCCTAACAGGGGTTATCAGATTCATGTAATTAGGAGTCCTGTACGTGCTTATGTAAACTACAGGTTCTTGGGCCCCACTCCAAATTTGGATTCAGTAGATCTCGAATGCGAAAAAAAAAGCCTGTATTTTAAAGTAAGCTCCAGTTGATTCCTATGCCTGGGATTGCCAGCCCACACTTTAAGAAATGCAGACCTACAATAAAAAGTCCTGGGTTCTTCTGGTTCCCTGATATCAGCACCATCAGAGCTGCCATTGCCTTTGACTTCCCCACATCCACTTGCTCCTGGAGATGGAAGAGGCCTCCATCTCATCTGACTGAACCCCAGGAAACTCTGTGGCCTGGAGCAGCCAGAGAAGATGAAGGCATCTTTCAGCATAAGACCCACCCCCAAATAATACATCTGATACCACCGAAAGGCTGGCCTCCAAGTACCCTTGCCACGTCACAGACTTGGTCCTGAGAGCTCACCCACCTCCTGGGTACTTCTGGCCTTGCAGCTTACGTTCCCAGCCAAGGCTCTACCTGGCTCTCCTACCTGCGTTCAGTCTCTGGCTCCCACCTTTCCTACGATCTAGGCTCTGCTTCTGGCTCCACTGCCTTTGGCTCCCCAGTCTGGCTGCCAGGCCCCTACACCTTGGAGCTGCCCCTCATCACCTCCTTTGTCTTTTTTGCTCCAGTCCTGCAAGCAGAACCCAGCCAGCCTCCCCCTGGGAGCTCTCCCACCTCCTGGGCTGAGAAAGGAAGATGAAAGGTCTAGAATCGCATCCCAACCCTCCTTCTCCAGGCAGCACTCTCTGCCCGTGGTTCTTCCTCTCCTCTCCCACCCCCGTGCCAGCATGAATGACACCCAACCTCTTCCAGGAGGTTCTCTCTTTCAGTCCCCAGATCACTGCCAAGGGCCTGGCCAGGCCAGATTCTCCCCTCGCAACCTTTCTCTACAGGGATTGATTTGTTTAGTTTCAACAGTTTAATCTTCTCCTTCCCTTGGAGGTGTTCTGTATTGGACTGAATAAATGGGGCGGGGGGACAAGGGGAGGAAGGTAAAAGGAAAAAAAAAGAAAGAAAGAAGGAAAACATACCTCCTGGCAAAACCCAGAGCACCACTTTCGCAACATCTTTCCTCACTATATTATTTATAGCATGACTGAAGCATTTATTCCTCCTCTGCTCTTCCAAAGAGCACCGGTGTTTCCACCGAGCGGTAACAAGTACAGCGAGGCTGCACTCAGCGAACACTGAGCATCTGATACACAACAGCGCACCCCGGAAAGGGCTGTGGCTCACAGCAGCCGGGAGGAGACGTGGAGCACAGGGCAGGGCCTGGGAAGAGAGAGGGCAAGATGGTGGGTCCTCCAGGCAAACAGCTAAGGGGCCTACAGGAAGCCGGGCTTGCAGAGAACCAGAGACCTGGACCCACGATGGCCTGTGGCCAGCCACTAGCCACATCAACAATGATGCCTGAGGACGCACTGGCTGGTGACAGGCTTTATGAGCAGATACTTTAATTTTATCTTACAATTTATATAAATAGGTATGTTTATACGTCATGGTGTGATGGAAAGGCTGTGGATTCTGGATTCAGACAAATCTGTGTTCCAGTGCCCCTTTTGATACCTCCCTGCTGTGTGGCTTGGGGCAAGTCACATACTCTCTCTGAGGTTCAGTTTCCCTTTCTGCAGAAATAGGGACACCCATACCCACCTTGCATTGCTGTTTGGGAGCCTTTAAGTTCACGTCTAAAAAGTACCCAGCACTTTAGGTGAATTTCACCTCAATTAACAAAACAGAGTACCTAGCACCCAACGGATATTCCAGAAAGATAGTCCAGTGGCTTTTTGGCTGGCAAGCATTGTGAATACTCACAGGTTCTGCAGAAATGTTTCCCGATGGCCTTGTGTACATGCTAATGAGAATACACAGTGCAGTGAGGGAGACCTGACATTCTCGAAGGCCTCCAGCTCTCTTTGAAATAATAAGCCCACGGACCCATGACAGCGGAGTTTCCCATCCCCGTGCACCCTGGCTTTACTTTAGCTGAACCAGCAGCTACCACGTCCCTACCTGGCTGCAAGTCTGCTGGGCACCGTCAGGGCCACGTCTATCAACAGTTGCTGTGGGTTGCCCAGTGCCCTAGGGACCCCCAGGCCTGACACCCTTTTCTGCCTTAACTACTGTCCCTCATACTTGCAGGAGGAGATGCTGATTCCCACCCATTTTTTTCAAAGCTTTTTCCAGCACTTGTTCCTGTCCAGGAGTGACCCTGTATCCAAACACATTTAAGTCACATTTATTTTTTTGTTTGTTTGTTTTTTTGGGGTTGTGTTTTTTTTTTTTTTTTTTTTTTGCGGTATGCGGGCCTCTCACTGTTGTGGCCTCTCCCGTTGCAGAGCACAGGCTCCGGATGCGCAGGCTCAGCGGCCATGGCTCATGGGCCCAGCCGCTCCGCGGCATGTGGGATCCTCCCGGACCGGGGCACGAACCCGTGTCCCCTGCATCGGCAGGCGGACTCTCAACCACTGCACCACCAGGGAAGCCCCACATTTATTTTTATAATTGCTTTACTGGAGAAGAAGGGATATGGGATCTAGCACCAGAAGATCTACTATTTACTAGCTGTCTGACATTGGAGCAAGTAACTTAACCACTCTGGGAACAAGATAACCACCAAACACCATTAGCATTTATTCTGTGCTAAGAGTTTTATACACATTATCTCATTTATTCCTACAACAATCTTAGGAGGTGGATATTATTATCCCTATTTTCTTTCTTTCACTTTTCATTTACTCGTTCCTTTAAAATGTCTACGACATACCAGGGATGGCAGCAGGAGTACAGCGATGATAAGACAGCTGTCCTCATGGGAGCTTACGATCCAGATGAGGAAAGGTTGGCTAAGGCCTCGTGATATCTTCCCCAGGTAGTGATCTCATGCCTCACACCTCTCGCAGGGTGCTTTGCAGTCTACAAATCCCATGGGACTATTTCATGCCAGAGTGCACACACACCGCCCCTCCCAGCCCCCCACCCCGCAGGAACTGGCTCATGCACACGGATGTGTAAAGGCTGGAGTCCAGTGGGTCCCTATGAGGCCAGCCAGGTCCCCTTCTAATTGCAGGACCCCAGCAGCTGTGCCCAGGAAGGTGCCTGGGCCAGATCCTGAACAGCACTGGGTTCCAGGCAGAGAGCGCTGGCCCTCCCCGGCCCTCCCTCCACCGCCCCGTCACTGGTTTCCATTTGACTGCAGGGCGACCTGGTCTCACACCAGCCACGTCCGCAGCTCAGTGCCATCTCCTTCTGGCTGTTCCTGCCGCTTCCACGCGTGGGGAGTAAAGAGGAGAGGAGCGTGGCTCGAACAATAGCCAACTTGCCTAAAACCCCAATGCTGGAGTTAATAAAAAGAAACGAGCCCATTCAGGTTAGCGCTGAAATTACAGTCTCGGCTTCACTGTGGTGACAGAAGGTGGGTACTTGAGCAAGGAGCTTGGCGTCGGGTCTGTGGGACGGTGGGGGTGAGGAGTGGGTCTCCTGCTGCAGATGGTAAACCAGGCCCTTTGATTTGTTTTCTCTCTTCCTTTCCAGCCGCCCCTCCTCTCCAGGTCCCAATCCTATGAATATATTTGTTTGTTTATTCCTATAGATTTCCAAAGGCCTAGGTGCCCCCGGGGCCTCTTGCTGCAGGTGTACCAAATGCAAATCTGACAATTATAGACAATCCAGCAGCAAAATACCCCCATAAAAGGAGAAAGCCAAAGGGCTCCCCGCTGGGGAGAGAAGCCCTCAAAGCAAGCCCTCCACGGAAGGGGGGCCTCGATGGCCCTGGCAGCACTGGCCTGGGCGGGCACTGGGGGTGGAGATGGCCGAGTAGGGCCCTTGGGCAGACTCTGCTGCACGTGGCTGGCTGGGGCATCTCGCCCCGGGAGAACTTTAGGGTCCCCATCTGCCCGAGCTGGACGAGCATGGGAGATGGAGGCAGGCGGGGCTGCAGTGGCTTCTCCCAGTCCAAGCTGTCTGTGTTGGCGCGTTTGTTCATTCAACAACTATTTAAAGGACATTCTTGGTGCCCAGCACTGTTCTAGGCCCTGGGGAAATACCAGTGCCCAAGACAGACAGAGGTGAAATGGAGCCCAATGTGAAGTGTGTAGGGGAAGGGCTTTCCAGGCAGAAGAGCGGCCTCTGCAAAGGCCTTGGGTTTGGGGGTGGAGTGGTGGAAAACCCTGCTTTGTCCGAGAAACTAAGAGATAGGTGTGGCTAGAGCTCAACGAGCGAGGAGGGTTGTGGCGTGAGATGGGGTCAGAGAGTGTCAAGGGCCAGACCATGGGGGCCTTAGGGCCCCAGAGTGACATCGGGATTTAACAATGGAACTGTCAAGCTTGGGCTGACAGCCCGGCCAAGCCTGTGATGCTAGACCCTCTTTAGAGGAGAGAAGCTTTCTGGCTCCTAGGTCTTCAGGAACCTTTGCCTGCCTTTCAGGAAGGAAATTAAGACAGCAGTTCTGATGCTGATTACCATAATTTTAGGTATGTTCTATGTGCCTTAACTTCTTGTAATTGTTCAAGACCAAACCTTCTCATTCACTGATTTATTCACTCCAGTAAATACTGAATACCCAAGTGCAGGGCAGAAACGTAGGTGGATAGGAGGCGAGTTCAGCTGGATCAGGATGGGCCTTGGGTGTCATGTCAGGGAGGCTGGACTTGATTCTGGACCCTGGAGACACTTTGAACAAGGTTTTGAAACAAGAGAAGTGACAACCTTGGGTTTGAACTACAAAAGGAGGCTCTGACTGCAGTGAGGAGGTGAGACAGGAGGGAAGGGGCAGGGTACAACCTTTAAAAGAGTGACAGAGGGCTTCCCTGGTGGTGCAGTGGTTGAGAGTCCGCCTGCCGATGCAGGGGACACGGGTTCGTGCCCCGGTCCGGGAAGATCCCATATGCCGCAGAGCGGCTGGGCCCGTGAGCCATGGCCGCTGAGCCTGTGCATCTGGAGCCTGTGCTCCGCAACGGGAGAAGCCACAACAGTAAGAGGTCCGCGTGCCACCAAAAAAAAAAAAAAAAGTGACATAGCCATTGAGGGTACGAGAAAAACTGGTTAGAACCGATTGGCCCAAGATGGCGAAAGATTTGACTTCCATTAGACTTTGAGCCTCATTATACACTCATTGTAATACATTAACATATACTAAATGACACACCCACAGATGCCATGACAGTTCCAAGGCTGACCATAAAAGGTCAAAAAGTTAGTGGTGGTCCAGTTCCTAGAAATGCCCACCACTTCCCCGAAATAGTTGGAATAATCCTCCCACTATTAGCCTGTAAAATTACCCAGCCCATTAAACACTAACCACTTCATATTCGGGGGCCTCCTGCCTTCTGAGACGGCCTGCACTCTGTCAGTGTAGTGTGTATCTTCCTAAATAAACCTGCTTTCCCACTTAGTTCTCAGGGCAGAGCCCTCTTGCCTGCCCGCTTGTATCCCTTACAAGCATCCTCTATTAATAAATCCTCTTCTTACCTATCCCTTTGCCTCTTGCTGAATTCCTTCCACACTGAGACATAAAGAATCTGAGCTTCCTTAAGTCCTGTGACCAGGTGTGCAGTTTCAGCTGGGAGATTGTGGGTTCAAGTCCCCTCCTAAGTCAGAGATTGTGGGTTCAAGTCCCATCTGAAGCGTGGTTGGGTTCGAGTCCTATCCAAAGGAGCGTGGTTACAAGATTGTGGGTTCAAGTCCCAAGTGAGGTGGGATTGGATCTGAGTCCCAATCTGAGGTGTGTGCTTTCCATGGGGACCCGACGGGTCCACCGAGGCTACAGTCTAAGGCCACTATGATTGCCCGGGGAGAGGCGGCACTTCCTCCTTGAGGCGTTTGCCAACTCCCAGGACAGAATGAAAGTTTCGCACCTCTATGCCTGGGGGACGTTTTGTTCCTAGCTTCTAGTGTATTCCCATTTCCTGTATGCCATAATCTGATCCTGCAATCCAACAGACAATCCAGGGGCCTCTGTTCTGGACTTTAGAATCCACTAAGGGTTTAGGCAGAGGACAGGGAAGGGACAGACCTATCCCGCAGTGTCATTTTGCCGATGTTGACAGTGAAATGAATTTGCCTTCCTGGGCACGCAAGAACTAGACAGAAGGGGAGGAGCCCAGAGGGCCTGCGTGGCAGAGGAAGTCGGACTGGAATTCCTTTCTCCATACTCGTGTCCACGTGGATAACCGAGAGGCAGCTGCACCTTGAAAGTGGCGCATGTCTGGAAACTGCGGGGCCGGTTCCCTGTGGCCTGCGCCTGGCATAAGGAATGGACTTAATGCTCACACTTCAAAGCACCAACTGGGTCCACATCTCCCCCAAGAGGGATAAAGCCTGGACAACCTAAGCCAGCAGCAGCATTTGATATGCAAATCTCCCATCTCTTTAAGCTAGATTGTTTGTGAAACAGAGAGTTCGAATCAGAGTTCAGGGAGTCTGAGCCCTTAGACATCATGACGCCCCACACACTCATTTTATAAACTGGCTACCAGAGGCATGCTGAGCTGAAATGACTTATCCTGAGACCCTCAGTTAGACGGTCTGAACCTCTTGCACTGGATGTCAGGAGGCCGTGTGGAGTCTATGTTCACATCTCAGGGCTTACCTGCTAAACCCAAGGCACACATAGAATGTCTCCCAACAGCAGTCCATGGATCTGAGAAATAAATACTTAGATAGAAAGCCGTTTACCAGGCTTCCCTGGTGGCACAGTGGTTGGGAGTCCGCCTGCCGATGCAGGGGACATGGGTTCGTGCCCCAGTCTGGGAGGATCCCGCATGCCGCGGAGCGGCTGGGCCCGTGAGCCATGGCCGCTGAGACTGCACGTCCGGAGCCTGTGCTCCGTGGCGGGAGAGGCCACGGCAGTGAGAGGCCTGCGTACCACCAAAAAAAAAAAAAAAAGCCATTTACCAAGACCCAAATGCCTTTTAACAGAGGCTATGTGCCCAGGAGGATAAGCCAATTACCAAAGGATTGTGTTCCAAATGCAGCCTGTCTCAAGGGCCATGTCAGGGGGAATCAATAAGTAGTTAATAAATGGATTGATTGATCGTTTACTGCTAGTAATTAAATTTTGAGAAAGTACAAATTCTATTACACCTACAGTCAGTCGAAAGCAATGCTCAGATCCTGGAACATGAGAAGAAATAAAAATAGAAGCCCCGTGGCCATAGTATTAGAAAGTCAGAGAGAGGAGGGGTGGGGATGGGGGAACTTTATCTTACGGCATCACAGGTCTTCAGAGTCAAAAGAAACTTTGGGGATCATCCAGTCTGACTCCCTCATTTTGGAGATGGGGAATCAGGGCTCTCAGAGGTCAAGGTTGTGCCCAAGGGAACCAGCGGGCTCGCATCAAAGCAAGGACTAGATCCAGACCTCCTGCCTCCCAGCCAAGTGTCCCTTAAGGGCGGGCAGTCCCTGTTGTCCAGTTTAGGGTGTGGTAGCAACATCATCAATGCCTTGCCAACAGCTCTTTCCTTAGGGGCACTCAAGAGATTTCCAAATGGCCATTTTCTCTCACCCCAAACACAGGGCTTGTCCATTAACACAGAGATTCACAGAGGCACCTTATATACCAATGCCCTACTTCTAGCAAAACTGGAAGGAAAAATGCTCCCAGGATGAGGGTTTGCCATCACTCAGGAAATTCAGCACAAGCGCATGTGCATGAAACAGTTCCTGGAAAAGCAATTGCAGCAACTGCAGAACAAGCCCACGGGCATCCAGGGCAATCCCACGAGCGGACAACTCACACAGATGTACGTGTTCTGCTCTGTTTGTCAAAGGTGTCTCATTTTCTCATACAGCCCATGCCATTACCATTCAGGGTTCTGTCTGACGCTTCCCCTGTAGCCCTTAGATTGAGTACCATTATGGGCCTGGCATACTTGGTGAACTGATTCAAAGACTTGAACGTGTGATGTGACAAACTTAAGGGCAATCATCCGTGAAGGATAGGTAGTCTTTATGCCAGCTAAGGAGACAAATGCCATTTGGTTTACCCGCATCTGGAGGTGGGAGGCGGAGGGCGGGGGGAAACATTTTGGTGAGCTGTGAGTTTCTGTACTTGTTCCCAAAGGTAGGTGGAAACTCCTCCAGGAAGCCGCCCTAGACCCCCTGCCACTTTTGCTCTACCACAGCAGTCCCCAACCTTTTTGGCACCAGGGACGGTTTTTTTTTTTTTTAAGCATAATTGCTTTACAATGGTGTGTTAGTTTCTGCTTTATAACAAAGTGAATCCGTTATACATATACATATGTCCCCATATCTCTTCCCTCTTGCGTCTCCCTTTGTGGAAGACAATTTTTCCACGGATGGGGGTTGGGGGATGTTTCAGAGGGTAATACAAGTGATGGGGTGCGATGGGGAGCGGCCCATGAAGCTTCGCTCACTGGCGCGCCGCCCACCTCCTGCCGTGCGGCCCGGTTCTTAACAGGCTGCGGATTGCTACTGGTCCTCGGCCCGGGAGTTGGAGACCCCTGCTCTAGTGTGTTCGCGCATCTCCCCAGGCAGTTTTCATTGCCTGTTTTTATGGCTCTCGACGGACAGGCTGTAAACTCAAAGTACCTTTCTCCAGCCAGCCAGCAGGATTCGGAGCCTCCTTGCCCCTTGCTGCCAGTCTAAATGTGATCAAGAAAGGCAAACACGTTTTTATTACTTGCTTAAGCTGAGTGGAATTAGGTAGGTAAATCTTCTGGGAGGAAAATCAATACGTTCCAAAGCCAAATATCAATGATTTGCGAATTATCCTCTGCTTGCGTAAGATCTGTGCGGGTGTCTCTGTTTATGTCAAGCGCTTTCCTGAGCCATCCCGTGGGTGGGCTTCTCCAACCAGTAGCTGGGCAGCTCCCCAAGGGCGGGAATCCTGCCTCATCCTCTGCCTTTCTCCGCACGGTGCTTGAGAGAGTGCTTTCACAAGGGCTTACCCCAAGTGCGGACGGTCGGACGCTCTATTTTCCTCCGGAGTCTGTCCCTACCCTCATCCCTTCTTCCCTACCCTCCCCCAACCAAATCCACCCTGCCCCCATGCCCAGCGTAGCAAATCAGAGAGATTAAGGATTACTGGACATGTTCTGGGCAGTCATTGGTAACGTCCAACCTCCCACTCCCCGCTAATTGGATCCGCTGCCGAGAAGTCTGATTTAATCAGCCTGTGATCACCGCTGGGGGGAGGGGGTGGCTGGAGAGAAGGATGGGCCTCCCAGGCCTCGGCTTGCTCTGTTTGCCGGCCCAGCTGTGTGTGTACAATCAGCTTTTATTAACTATTACACTTCATCCGGACAGCTGCCTGGGGAGAACATCGATTCATTCCCCAAGCTTTTAGGCTGCCCTGGAACTCCGTGTTTCCATTCATTTATCTCCTCTTTCCGTGCACTCTCACAAGGTAGACCAGGACTGGCGAGGCCGTCAAGCAGTGGATTCAATGAGAAGCATGTACTCCGCTTTCTTCCCTTACACTCCCACCTTTCCTTGAGTCTCACCCGTGTGGTGGGTTTCCCTCAATCCCCCCACCTTGCCAGCCCTGAATAGAAGCTTCTCCATGGGAGGAAGTGAGCGCGGCACTTACACCCAGAGCAATTTACTTTGTCGATTCTTGTCTGGGTCCTCTGTGTTCACCTGATTTCTGGGTGGATGTCGGTCTGCTCCCATCCACTCCCGATTCTCGCCCACGTGTGTGCGAGGCACGTGCTGCGGACAGTACCTGAAACAGAGCTAGTTTCCGAGGCTTCCCAGCTGGGCCTATCTCCAGGGACTGGGGGCTCCTAGGCTGGCAGTGGGGTGCAGTCACTCCTGGCTGCAGGATATTTTAGGTTCTTGGTGGAGGGGGAGGTGGAAGCAGTACCCCCATTCTGTGGCAAGGTAAGAGGGTTCTAGGTAGAGGCATTTCTGATGGACCAGATGGAGCTGCTGTGGCTCTCAGCGAATGGGGGCCTCCAAAATGGCAAGGGCACCGTGTCCTCATGCTTTGTGCCACGTGGCCCATGTGCCAAGCCCTCTCTTGGATATTAATGGGATATTCACCAAGGTAGTACCCCCGCATGTTACTGCAACCCAGATATCCCCGTCCAGATCCAGGACCCCCCATCCTCCAGGGGGGCCCCTGCCAAGTCCCCCTTTCTTCTGAATGGACTGAAGAGAGCTGATTACACCTACAGAGGGCTGAACAGACGGTACAAGAGAAAGAATATCTTCAAAGCCCTCAAAGAGATGACACTTTAAACCTCTCCTGCCTGCATGCTCTGAGTCTCTCGGCTGCTACCTGCCATGTGACTTTTGGGCAAATTAGATGACCCCTCCGAACCTGCATTTCCGCATTTGTAAAATGGGGCAAACCTGCCCTGGTTGCTCGCCCAAGAGGGATATTTAGGACCACAGGAGATGATGTGTGTATAGATTTGTGGAATGTAAAGTATCTCATCAGGCAGACAGTGGAGTGGTTAAGAGAACAGATGCCAGAGCCAGCTGCCTGGCCGTGCTCTGGCCCAGCTGTGTGGCCTGAGGTAAGCTTTTGCCCATTCTGTGCCTCAGCTTCCCTTTTCTAAAACGAAGATAATAATAGCCACATCCCTCATGAGGTTGTCACGCAGATTTAATGAGTTGTCAGACGTGAAGGACACAGAACAGTGTCTGTGTCAGTGTTAGCTTTTGTAATTACACACGTGGACAGCCCATCTCCTCACTGTGCTGCTCTCAAAACACACACACACACAGAACAGCAGGACTCCGAACACTTCCAAACATGCCACAAAACTTCAGGTTAAACTTTGTACCCCTGGCCAGGCAGGGGCCCTCTTTTCCATTCAGCCTGGCTCCTAGTCTGCAGTTGGGACTTATGGGAAGAAACCTTTAATGATGCAATCCCTAAATGCATGGGCCTGGTTTTCTAAGTGCCAGTCCTGTCTCACTCCCCAGCAGAGGGAAGCTGGAGTACCCTGGGCATCATTTCTTGTTTGTTGTATTAAGGTCAAGTATCCATCTGCTTTCAGCCCTCTGCCACCAGCAGCACCGAAAGCAACCCACAGACTCTCAGCTGCCCACTTCAGCGTCCATCTTATCAGTACTTCCTCCCAGCAAAATGCAAACTTCCTCAAACAGTTCACTCTCCTGATTATGATTCTCTCTACGTACTGAGTGATCCACACTCCGGGGACAGCTTTTTACAAGCGGAGGGCTAGGGGTCAGAGGGGGAGACCGGGAAACAGAGGAGGAAATAGGGCTTTCGAATTGTGATTCTGCTTATGGGTTCCAATGCCACCAGATTTTCTCAGAAAAAAGTTCATCGTGTGTCCATTCTCCCCCAAACTCCCCTCCCACCCAGGCTGCCGCCTAACACTGAGCAGAGGATACATGTATATGTATGGCCGAGTGGCTTTGCTGTGCACCTGAAACTATCATGACGTTGTTAGTCGGTTATACTCCACTATAAAATAAAAAGGTTTTTTTTTTTAAAAAAAAAAAGTTCATTATGATTGAAATGATAAAATAGAGCAGAGAGCCAAGTAAAAGGACTGGCAATATTATCACAAATTGGAAAAAAAAAAATCACTGCTAGTTTTGATTACAAAAAAAAAAAAATGCAGTTACAAGGGAGATAGGGAGAGGAAAGCGACACCATTAGATAGTAGAGCGTTTACAATTACAAGAGGGTCCAGGAAAGAACTTGGACCAGGGTTAGGAAAACTCTTCTGCCGGTCAACATCTTAACCCCGCATTTCAAATGCAAGTACCTCTGACAGCTATAGGGTACCATATGGGTCTCTTTTTCTAGTCCCATGGCCCCTGTCACAAGAACAGGCCCCAGACCCGCCTCTCACAGCCTAGGTTCCCTTCCCCACAAGGGTTCCAAGGGTTCGCATTTCCACAATTACACAGACAGGGCCGTCCCTAAGACCAGCCCTTCTCTGCTCTCCTAAGCTGCTGTTCCCCGGAGTCAGCCTCCATCACAGGCGTCCGGGATGGCCTGGAGCTGTCTGGAAGGACCAGCCTCTGCTCAGCAGACATCTTGTTAAACAAGTAGCCCAGCTTGGGGGTTCACGTCACAAGGCCAGACAGCAGGGCAGTACTCAGCTCCCCACAGGGCAGCACCCCGAGCCACAAGCTTTCCAGCGGGTCCCCGGCCACAGTCACTGGGAAGCAGAGGCATGTGGGCGGGCTGTGAGCCCTGCCCAGCCCAGTCAGCCCCCAGACAGTGTTCCTTCCTGAGGGACGGGGGCAAGCCCTGGGGACTCTTCTAACCAAAGGAGGGCCGTTCGCAGGGACAGAGTTGCACCATTCTGCTTGAGAGGCAGGTTGCAAAGCACTGACTAGTGGAGGACTCCTGGGTCCATCATTTCATCTTTCTGGGTCTTGGTTTCTTTACATCTACCCGGAAGGTCTGAACCAGGAGATCATCAAGTCTCCTTTCTGCTCTAACATCCCAAATTTATTACAATAGGTTGAAAACAGGCTGTTTCCCATGGCCTCAGAATTGCTCGTGAAGCCCAGAGCCAGGCATCACAGGACAAGGACGTTCTAAGAAGAGGCACTAGGCTCTCCACGAGGGGCTTGATCGTGGGTGGGAGAGCGGGTCCTGAGGTCCTGGGCCCATCATCACTCCAGCCCGGGCAAAAGCTGCACAGACTTCCTATAAGATGACAGAGTGAGGGTCTCTTTGAAGAAAGTGGGGTGCTCCATGGGTCTCCGCATGTGTCTGAAAAATGCATCCCACCCATGGTCCGAGCGAGGGGTTTTGTGAGCCCAGGGCAGCCCTGGGAACCTGGGATTGGGGGGTGGGACACTTCAAGATGAGCTAGACATGAGTTACAGGGCTGCAGGCAGGGGCTTGTGATGACCCTGGCCCAGGGCGGAGGCAGCAGAGAAGGCTCTGGAGGGCTGTGTTGGTAGCATGGGACTTCTGCTTACTGAGGGGGCCGTAGACACCATGGA
The DNA here is from genome assembly GCF_039906515.1 of Pseudorca crassidens. Lineage (NCBI taxonomy): Eukaryota > Metazoa > Chordata > Mammalia > Artiodactyla > Delphinidae > Pseudorca > Pseudorca crassidens. The sequence continues at coordinate 95,008,016 of NC_090304.1, forward strand.
GGGCACAAAGGACCATAACCAGGGATCACTTTTATTGAGCACCTCCTATGGGTCAGGGTCTGTTTTAAGAACCTCATACACAGCATCTCATTTAAACATCATGCTAATGAAATACTGCTATTAACCCCATTTTATAGATAAGGTAACTGAGGCTCAGATAGGTGCAGGGACTTGCCCAAGGTCACCTGAGCATCTGTGTCTGGCCTTACATTTAGGTCTTTAATCCATTTTGAGTTTATTTTTGTGTATGGTGTTAGGGAGTGTTCTAATTTCATACTTTTACATGTACCTGTCCAGTTTTCCCAGCACCACTTATTGAAGAGGCTGTCTTTTCTCCACTGTATATTCTTGCCTCCTTTATCAAAGATAAGGTGACCATATGTGCGTGAGTTTATCTCTGGGCTGCCTTTTGTTATTGAGCTGCATGAGCTGCTTGTAAATCTTGGAGATTAATCCTTTGTCAGTTGCTTCATTTGCAAATATTTTCTCCCATTCTGAGGGTTGTCTTTTGGCCAAAGCAACCTTGAGAACGAAAAATGGAGCTGGAGGAATCAGGCTTCCTGACTTCAGACTATACTACAAAGCTACAGTAATCAAGACAGTATGTACTGGCACAAAAACAGAAATATCGATCAATGGAACAGGATAGAAAGCCCAGCTTTCTCCTCCAGTGCTCTGCCCCCAGCCCGCCTTTTCTAGGCCAGCATCCTCTCCTCTCTCCCTCTAAAAAGAAAACAGAAAACCCACGTGATGACTTTATGAGTGGATACAGTTTCTTTAATTAATTTAATAAATGAATCCTTGGGCTTTTTCTTTACACCTCCTTGGGAGCGCTCCTAAGGCACCAGGCAGAATCACAAACAGCCACATAAAGCCCTCTGGCTCGCAGGAACCTCTTCTATTAATATCATTACAAAGTCATAGAATTATTTAAGTTCCTAACTGGCTGCCTTGCTTCCACCATCCCCACCCCGGCACCACAGTGAGCTTTCTGAGGCACAGGCCTTATCCTTCAGGGGCCCCTCATCACCTACAGAGTGGTCCTCAATGAAGGTGAGGTTTGGAAATTGGGGCGTTTTGGTTGTCACAAAGACGGGGTGCCTGGGTGCCAAAGGATCACCGTGTCCCAGAGCTGAGCCTTGTGGAGGGGCCTCTGCTCTCTGCAAATGCTAGCCGTGTCCTGTTGAGAAACATGTGAGAGGAAGGTGCTGCCCTAGCCTGCCCTTCTCTGCCTTTCCAGTCCAGTCTCCCCACGACACTGCCCGCCCCCCCACCTCTGCTGCCACACCCAGACTGGGGGTGACAGGTTTGTGACAGGCATGTGACTCTCCCTGGTAAGCATATGAAGGCCCGAGGCTGCCTGGAGTAGCCATGGAGGGAAGGGGCAGGGTAGAGAGCTCCCTCAGCAGGCTTCTCTGTCTTTCCACCACTGTCTCCTCTGTTCCTCAGATGAGGATGCTGAGGCTCAAAGAAAACTGGCAACTTGTCCAAGATCCCATTGTTATTAAATGGCTGAAATGGAAATCAGACCCATATCTGCCCCACTCTCCACCATGCCACAATATCTCTCCATTCCCCTGGAGAGGGTGTGCCCCTTTCCTGGCTGGTCTGCTCACTGAGTCATTCATTCCGTCTCCCTCAGTTATTCCTTCATTCCATCAGTTGAGAAGTATTTATTGATCACCGGCTATGTTTATTTGTTTGACTAATTTGTAGCTTAACCTACTCCAGTACGACTTAGAGGCAGCTTACAAAGACACCTGCAGTATCATATCTGATGACATGAGGGATGAGGTATGAAATGAGCGGGGATACTGATGTTCAAATGACCAGGACAATTGCACAGAGGTCAGAGCATGGCTGGTCCCCAGGAAATCCAGGGCATACAGGCCTAGGTCATTCCTAAAAATCAATGGAAATTGGACTGCATGCTTCTAACCGGAGAAAGTGATGAACCTACTGTGTGTAAAGCAAATATCAAGTATGCCGATCCCTTTGGAACATAGTGATGAAAGCTTGGGCTCAGTTATCCAGAAGTTACCAACATCCCTTCCAAAATCTGCAAAGGACATTGACATCATTTCTGTCTTTAGGTCTCCTAATAACCCAGTAAGGAAATGGATGGTCAGAGAGGTGAGTGACCAGCCTAAGGCCACACAGCCGCCAGGTAACACAGGCCTCTATCTCCAGGCCCTTTCCTATAGAGCACAGGAGTTAAGTATGTGGATTCCAGGGCTAAACTGCCTGGGTTCATGTGCTGGATCCAACACTTAAAAGCTGTGTGACTTTGAGGAAGTTACTCAACCACTCTGTTTCCCCATATAGAAAATGGGGGAAATAAGGTACCTCTCATAAGTGAGCACTGCACTTAAAACTCCTGGCTTACATGAGCTATCAGAAAAATGTTTGCTACTACTATTTTATCACACAGCTGGCTGTCTCCTGTCCATTATGCCCATCAAGGTCCCAATAGGGGCTTCAAAGAAGGACACAGAAGGGTGGGCACCAATGCACATAGATACATATATGCTGCTGGCATCCTCAAGCCAGACAACAGGAACTTTCTTATCCACCCTTGCCTTCTCTCCCTGGGAAGGGATACCAAGGAATACACCCTTAGGAGGATTTTGCCTCCTATGAAGGCCATCCCAAGTGTCAATCCCTTTCTCCTAAACCAGGGATGTGCTGATTCACTTCTGAAAGGGGTGGACCTTCCCCCAGTCCCTGTGCCCATGGCAGGGCTTGCACACGGGGAGAATTCAAGAGGACACATCGCACACAAAATTCTGTACTGATCTTTCCCCTGTCTTCCCCACTGCCAGCCAGCATCTCCTTCAGAACCTGCCTCTCCCTCCTACACAGAAAGGTACGAAACCCATCGGAGCTTACTTTCAACTGGGAACAAACTGTTCACACATTTCAATAACCAAAAAAAGAGAAAGGGGGTGTGTGGGGTGACGACGCCAGCATATCGAATCCATTTAACTAAATTATATACGAAGACTTGGCGTTAACCAGGAGCAGGGTGGCAGGGAGGGATGGAGTTTCATTAAGAAAGGACCAGGGCTTCCTGGTGGCGCAGTGGTTGGGAGTCCTCCTGCCGATGCAGGGGACACGGGTTCGTGCCCCGGTCCGGGAAGATCCCACGTGCCACGGAGCGGCTGGGCCCGTGAGCCATGGCCGCTGAGCCTGCACGTCCGGAGCCTGTGCTCCGCAACGGGAGAGGCCACAACAGTGAGAGGCCCGCGTACCGCAAAAAAAAAAAAAAAATTTAAAGAAAAGACCAGGTTCAGAAGGAGGTGGCCCATTGTCTTTGTGCTGGTTTTTCTGCGCTGATAAGATGTGTCTGTGTAATTTAGAATGTACTGCCGAATGTTACACACTTTTAGTCAATAATGTAAAATTGAAGGGTATTTGCGTGAGTGCTTGAGAACAGAGAACTTGGCGTTGAGTGAGTAACCCCTCTCTTCATATATCGCCAGGGCTTGCCGAGCTCTCAGATCTTTAGGCAAAGGGTGGGATTGGAATTTGCTTGCCTACTGCAGTTCTTCAAGGGGAGGACCGCTCAAAAGTCCCCTCGTGATAAAGCCCCACTGGAGGTCACGGCCAGTCCAGCCAGTGCCCAGAGCGTGGGGTGGGAAACTTGGCAATAGAGCAGGTCCTCCATCTAAAGGGAGACATCTAGGGATCTCCAGGTGGCTTCCTTCAACCTCTCAACATTAATTGGTGCTGGATCCTATAGTGGGTGATATCATTGTGGGAGAAACTGTAGACATCAGGATTTCAGATTTGGAAGGAAATTTAGGGACCATCCAGTCAGGCAGGCCCTTTTCTACTATAGATGAGGAAAGTGAAGCTCAGAGAGGTTATGTGACTTAGCCAAGGTCACACAGGAAATTAATGGCCAAAGCCAGAATCCAGGTCTTCTGGTTCCCAGGCAGGTGATATTTTCATCACTCCACCTCCCTCTCATCCCCACCTTTTCTGGTCAGGTCAGTGGATGCCAGGGTCATGGGCAAGGCATGCAGAATTGAGTCCAGGCAGAGTGACAGGGCACACGTGACCCTGGGGGCAGGTCTGAGGCTCCATCACCTCCAGCTAACGGGGCCTGTGGTGTGATGCCAGGCCTGCTGGCTGAGGGGATGAGGCTTCTGGATGGGTACCTACAGATGTTAGGTAGGTACTTTGCTTTGTACCCATGGAGCTGTTGTGAGCTCTGAGCTCCCCAAGCGGAGATGGAAAGCCCTCTTATCTCTGGGTGACTATGGGTAGCAACTCCACCTCTCTGAGCCTCTCCTTATCTGCCCTACTCCCAAAGTCGTGACGAAGTAGGTGTGGGTGGGAAAGTCTTGGGAGTTGCACAGTCCAGTCATTGTGAAGGAAGATGCTGATGGCTAGCAGTGGTATGAGGACGACCCCATGGGCAGTGAGCGTGGACGCTTTGTATTTACCTCGTTTTAAGTTTACTTTTGGAAAGCAGGACCTGGGGAGAGCCAATCCCCTGAAGATGTGCTATGACCTCCTTCCCTGAGACTGGGAGGGATTTTTCCACTGGTAGATTCTGTTTGCTGCTGTACCTGTCCTGCTGGTCAATGAGCATTCTTAGGCTGAACCCAGAGGCAATAGCTTGTCGGGACAGGACTATAGAGAAGCTGAGACCCAGAATCGAGGCCCCAGGCTCCCATCCAAACCCCCGAGGGGTGCCAACTCCTGGCCTGAGACTTGCAAGGTGGACAGAGCTGAGCCTGACTCTGAACAGCAGTCTGGGAGAGGGAAGGGGGGAGGGGGGACTGGCCTCGGTTGGTTGGCTCACTCCTCGGCTTAGAGCGCAGGAACTGGAGGAAATCCCCAATGCTGACCTGCCCCTCACGCTGGCAGAGGTGCAGCAGAAGCGCTCATACAGCCCTCCATGAGGATCAGGCATGAGCAGCCTATACAGCACAGCACAGTGCAGACGGGCTTCAACTCTTCCTTTTGGGAAAAGAGTAACTGGGCACCATCGTGCCACCGGTGGAGCCAAGAACAGAACCTAGTCTAGGGCTGTTCCCCAGCCTCCCCACTCTGGGTCCTTGCCCCCCTCTGCAGAATCCCCATTACGAGCTGCTCTGAAACCTGGTGTTTTCTTCCTGGGCAAAATTCTCTCCCCACTGCTTGTGGCCAGTTCCGGACTCCTCAGGTATAAACGACTATAAAGCTTTCCAGTAACCTTTCCTGGGAGCACATGGGTGTAAAGTGGATTCAGAGTTTTAAAGAAGAGGCAGGCATATACCTGGGGGTGGGAGAGAGAAGCAGCGTGGTCACCAGGACCCCAGGGCTTCTGAAATCTAACCGCAGCAGCAAGGACCACTCTGGCCAATGGGGGAAGCTCGTCTGGCACACCCTCCACCCGCCCAGCAACAATGATTCACTTGATGAGGATGGTGCCCCTCACTGATTTAGCTCGGTGTTTTCAAAGCCTTTATAAGTTGGCTCCAGGAACGGGTGATTCAGGCACCGAGTGGGAAAGTGGACGGTGACACACAGGATGTGTCTTCCACTCTTTAAGAGTCCGTCACTGCGAGGAGTTTGCTGGTTGAGGATAAATATCTTATTAAGCCCATCTCTCCAGAGGCTGCAGGCGTGGGGATGCAGGAAGTCATGCAGAATGTGGACCAGTGAGAAGAAGGTCCAGGACCAGATGTGGAAGAAAATGTACGGGAGGAGGAGAGAAATGAGAAGCGGCCACAGGGGGAGGAGGAAACCATAGAGCTCACAGTTGAAGAAATGAATGGAGGAGGGAGAGGTCAAGGGCTTCTTGGATTTGGGAGCCAACCTGAATTTAAATCGCCAATTCTTCTGCAGTACTTTGTTCCAATAAACATTCACTGGGCACCCACTGTGTGCCTAGCAGAGTATGGTAGAGTGAGCACTCCCCCGGACTCTGGGAGGTTAATATTACCACTTGGTTTGAAAAGTGAGGGAATCAAAGCCTAGAAGAGTGGTCTCTCTAGGCTGCAAGGGAAGAAACCACAGCTCTGAAAAATTAGCAAGACTGTTAAGGGAAGCTTATAGAGGCAGGTGGCCTGCATTCCCGCACAAAGGTCCCCAGGGACCTCAGGAAAAAGACAGCTGGGTGGCCTGGACTTCGGATCTAACCACAACTGTCCTTGTGGCCCGGCAGGCCCCAGGGTCCAAGCCACAAGGAGGTCTCAGGGAAGCCCTGAGATGGAACCCAGGCAGCTCCTCCTGTAGGCCCAGAACAGGCGCGGGCCCAATGCCCCTTCTCCTTGCTAGCTGTTGGAAGAAGGAGAAGCTCATTTGGAGCCATCGCCCCCTGCCACCAGCCCCCAGCCCCCAAGGGAGAGAAGGCCAGTGCTGGGAGAAGGGGAGGGAGGGATGAATTCTTAGCAGCAGCGACAGCAGGGGAAAAAAGAATGGTGTCTTTTAAGAAGATAATGACTCAGAGAGTTTGGAGTGTAGAAGTGCCTCTGAGGTGCTAACCCCAAGGGGCAGAGTGGGAGGACCAGGCTGGCTGTGCTCATGGAACATCGTGCGTGGCACCTGGGTGGGTCTGGCAGTCCATGATCCCCTCTCTTCTCCAGGCAGGGGAGTGTGGAGGCTCTGCTCTCTGAGCTGGGCCCAGGCCAGGCCCGTGTACCCCAACAAGGTCCTAAGTCCCAGCAGGACAATAGTTGGGAAGGGCTGGGGAGGGGAGTGGCTTCCTTTGCCCCTCCTCAGGCAACATCAAAGATCCACCCCCTTCCCTGCCCCCTCCCCTCACACACCTGCAGCCCCCGTCTTTAAGGGCAGCAGGAAGAACACAGGACCAGGAGGCAGGGGACAGGCTTCTGGGCTGGGCTTCACCAAAGACAACCGGTGTGGGGCTTCCCTGGTGGCGCAGTGGTTGAGAGTCCGCCTGCAGATCCAGGGGACACGGGTTCGTGCCCTGGTCTGGGAAGATCCCACGTGCCGCGGAGCGGCTGGGCCCGTGAGCCATGGCCGCTGAGCCTGCGCGTCCGGAGCCTGTGCTCCGCAACGGGAGAGGCCACAACATTGAGAGGTCTGCATACCGCAAAAAAAAAAATGACAACCGGTGTGACCTTGGGCAAGTCCCTGAACCCCTGCACACCTTGTATCGTAGCGTAGGGATGATCAATGCCCACTTTACCCGTCTTAAAGGGCTGCGAAGAGAAGACGTGGGAAGATACTTTGAAAAGAATAAAAGCCCAAGATGAATATACAATCTAATCACCAGCATCTTCTTCAAATCTATTAAGTGCTAGTAAGATACGCTAAGCTACACAAATAGTTTTTTGTTTTCTTTTAAATCAAGGTCAACCTAAGCAGACTGGGATGGGCTCTGCCCTGCTGGCACCCTCCAAACTCCCCAAGGAAGCTGAGTAACCTTTTCAGCACTTGGCCACCAGGTACCATTGAGGACTGGTCCACAGGAAGGATCGAACTGCAGAGTTGCAGGGATCCCCTTCCTACCTAACAGCCCAGGAAGCGGCATAGCCGCCATCCTCCTCCCTCCTTCCAGGGACTTCTGTTTCAGCAAGTGCTGAGTCCTCCCCGTCTACCTTAACCCTCATCACAGCTCTGGAGAGAGTTGTTTTACTGTTTCACTAATGAGGAAACCAAGACCCACAGAGGCTCAGGAATTTGCAGACCAAGAGTAGTTTTTAGCAGAAATGGAGATGTCTAAGGGACCATACAAATAAACTCAAATAAGCAGGGCTGTTTGTTTTTATGTTTGCTTTGCCTTCTCTCTGTCTTTTCCTGCCCATCTATTTTTTAAAGCCTTGCTACCTGAAGTGTGCTTCGCAGAACAGCATCACCCAGGAGCTGGTTGGAAATGCAGAATCTCAGGCCCTGCCCCAGAATCTGTTTTTTAACAAGATCTTCCAGTACTTGGTAAGCATCCTGCAATTTGAGAAACATGTATCTAAAGGAGAGCAGCACATCACAAGAAAGATTGTGTTTAACTGTAAAGAAAAACTTCCTGCCAGCTGGTCACAAAATATGCTTATGGAGGGGATGGAAGAGGCCAGGGCAGAGATGCTCAGCTTCCTGGGATGCTCAGATGAGTGATAGGGGATGAACATGATGACTGCTCAAGGCTCCCTTCCAGCCTGGGAGACACATCCTGGGCTCCTGAGGAGGAGCCGGAGGGGGTCCCATACACCCGTCGAGTCAGCTTCCATGACTGCTAGAGACCCGGATTCAAATGCAGCCGCCTCTGTGGAGCTGAGACCAGCGGGCTTAATTCACATTCTCCTGAAGGATAGGTATTTGCATCCGAGATTACCCTGGAACTTAATTCTGCATAATGTTTCTCAGACAAACAACACCCCTGAAACTCTTTGCCAAGGCCAATAATTACATAACTGCAGAGAGAAATAATGAATAGGAGCAGAGGGAAAGAGAAAATCAAGGAGGCGGGGGACGGGGGAAGGGGAAGGAACAGAGACTGGCTTCCAGCCAGAGGCGTTCTTGTCTTTTTGTAACATCACTCGCATGTTGCTAACACACAGTAGGCATTCAGTAAATAGTTTAAAAAACACAGACTACATTGAAAACAACAAAGTGAAGTGGAAGAGAGAGCTGCTTAGTTCATTAACTAACTAGTCTATTAACCAGTTCAGTTGTCCAACCAATCACTGTGCAAGATTCTATGGCGTACCAGCTATGAGTCAGGCACTGTGCTGGGCGCTGTGGTCCCTGCCCTCCTTGGCTAAGCGCACTGTGGGCAAACACAGCAGTGGGGGGGCCCCCGTCAAGGTCTTGGCCCAGGAAGCTTAAAGCCCAAGGGCAGAACGCAGGCAAGTGACTAACGGCCTCACAAGGTGTCGAGGCATCTACGGGTCTCCAGGGTGTCCCTTGCTGGCCTTTCAACACCTGTCACCTTGGATACTGCACAGGCCAATGTAAATTTTCTGGAGGTCTGTACACGGCTTAGATCTCAGAGCTGGAAAGGAGCATGAGAGATCATCTAGTCGTCTCGTTCATTTCACAGATGGGAAAGGGAGGTCCAGAGAGGCAGTGAGATTTGTTCAGGCCACCAGCCACTTACTGGCAGAGCTGGAGGAGGAACCCCTCCTGGACCAAGTTGTGTACCTCCCTGGAAGGCAGGGGACCTGGGACCAGTCTCTGGGACAGACAGGTCACATCTCTCTGGAAATCAGTTCTGTCATCTGGAAACAGCGAGGGGGGATCTTTCAGGAGTCCCCACACTGTGCTCCATAGAGGTGCCTCTGGGGACACCTGGAAGAGGAGGGGGCTGGCTAGGGGGTCTCTGGGCCCTTACCGTGCTTAAGTCGGAGCATCCCTCTTGTTCACTGGGCTCCCCTGAAATATTTGGTTTGAACCAAGGGTCCCACAGCTGAAAACCCAAACCAAAACAATTAACCAAAAATTATACACACACACACACACACACACACACACACACCACACACACACACATACATATATGGGGCTCCTGCAACACACATATTGTACACTTGGCGATTACACAAAGAAAAGAAGACAGATCTCTGTCCTCCAGATGCGTATACTACTAAAAGGGAGAACACACACACGTGAACAGACTTGAAAGCCCCAGGAAGCAGCATTTAGTCCCATAATTGTCCGTCCCCAGAGTAAGTAAAATCTAAAGGAACCCAATGCCAAAGGATGACGTGTAGGGGGTGGGGGCAGATGGCAGCCTCCCTGCCCACGGGGCTCCCAGAGACACGGGTCCCCCTGAAAACACACAGAAGCAGGAGGAGGAGAGACTAGCGACAGGGGCCCTGGGGCGTCCTACTTTCTGCCTTTGGGACCCCACCCAGTGCCCTGAGTGCCACCCTCCGCCCATTGCCACCGGCCTCCCCTCCTCCCACAATCTCAACCCAGTTATGTGTGTTTACATTACAGTTACGTATAATTCTGCCATTTACATTCAGTTGCCGGCTCCTCTGTGTGCTCATAAAATATTAACACTGGAGGGCCGCTTGTTACAGAAATGTTTATAATTTCTCTTCCCCATTATGGGCTTATTAATGATAATAATGCCGTTTCCCTGCTTAGGAGCTAGGGCTACCGAAAGGCAATCACTCACCAGAGCTGAAATATGACAGTGGGAAGTTGGATTCCGTTCCTTGCTCAGCATTTAATCTTAATAACATTTTATCTTGGACGACAAGTGTGTGTAATGTTGTTTAAAAGCCATGACTACACGGATACTCCATGTTCAGGAAAAGGGAGGGGGGAGGGGTGGTAAGGCCTGCCCTGCCCTCCCCTCCCCTCCTCCACTGCCTTTTTCTGCTGCTCTGATCACAACTTTCCTTTCCACAATCCCTGGCTTTCTCTGGCGGGCGTGAGACTGCCCCCTAAGTGAGTCAGGCTGCAGCAGGCTGCGGGGTACCTCCCTCCACCCGATCCCAGCTCAGCATTCCCGCCATGAAAGGATTTTTTTTTTCAACCTGTGAGAATAAAAAGTACTTACAAGGACATCAGCCTTTGAAAACACAGCTACCTCAAATGGGCTCTATTAAAAATAAATAAGTCCATTTCGGCTGGAGAGCTGGGCCTAAGGGAGTGTGAAGTCTTTAAGCTGTGTTGCAGAGGGACACGTGTGCTTTCCTCCTCCTTAGGCAAGGTTCCTAATGATACAGCCGCTGGGCACAGCTCACTTAGCCCCGCTCTGCTCTCTCTCCGCACCTCAGCCTCACCTCCATCTCACCCTTGCTTGGGGCACCTTCCTGCTCCCCTTTCCCAGCCTTCTTTTCACTTCCCTAATCAGCCCCCTTTGTCTAATGCTTGCTTACCGCGACTGGCCCTGTTCCCCTTCTGCCTGTCGCTTCCCCTGCCCCCGCCCATCTCATCCCTTGTCCTGGGATACAGGAGGGTGCAGGCCATTTCTTCTGTATTTCCCTCCTCCTTAGGGGGACACTTAGGGAAGGAAACTTTTGGAGAGGATGGATATGTTTACGGCATGGATTGTGGTGATGGCTTCTCAGGGGTATACTTATGTCCAAACTCATTCAGTTGTATACATCAAATATGTACAGCTTTTTGTATGTCAATCATACTGCAATAAAGCGGTTTTTTCCCCAACAGGCATAAGTATATATTTGCATACATAAATAGATACATGTAAATATCAATATATATTTAAGGAGAAACTGGTTCTATTTAAAGCTCCAAACTGTTTTTACAGAGAGCAGATATATACAAGATAATTTGGAAACCACACTGTACTTGCTAATAATTTCAGCCAATGCCAAAGTCGTCTTCCAGATGAGGAAATCATGGTGGCACAGAAAATCTGGGGCTCATTATAGTGTTTAATATACATTGTATAGTGGCCATTATAATTATGATCATCACTATTCACTTCATGATCAAATAATTATCTGTCAATGTAAGAGGTTTCTTGAGAAATTTCTAACTTTGAAGAAATAGGAAAAAAAAAAGCCACTATAAACAACAAAGATTCATTTGGGAATATCTTCTGTTCTTTATCTACTTAAGCCCTTTCCTCTATAATTAAGGGTTGTTTTTTTTAATAAAAAGGATCAACAGAAGGAAAAAATTATAGGTATAAATGTATAGTGTGCCTAGAACATAAATTATACTCTAGGTTTACAATCAACATTGTTTCCTTCCCTCATGTCTAAGTCAACTATTAAAGTAATTTTTGTTCAGCTGAAGAAAACAAAGACACTTAGGACTCTGTCCGTAGTAGGTGCTCAATGACTAAATGTTGGTTGGAATTTAAAACTAAAACTACCATTTAGCCTGGCGAATCCTATTGGGCTGAAAAAAGGAAGAATTGTTTTTTTCAAGTCTGGTTTTATAAAAGTATGCAGGGTCATAGTACAGTAGCAGCTAATAATTGGAAGGGACCCTCAAGATCACTTAAATCAACCTTTTTCCCAAGAGTGTCTGCTTCTCTGCTTCCCTAACAGAGTGTCACATCTTCAGCCCACGGAGCTCATGATTCGCACGGATGTAGGACTGGATGTGGAGACCCAGTTGGAATGTTTTCCCCGCGTGGAACCAAAATCTGCTGGCCTCCGGCTCCCAAGTTCTGCCCCCTGGAGTTCACAGAGCCAGTCCACGTGTCCTGCTACATAACAACTACCCTGAGTATTTTCTCAGACTAAGGGTTCTCATTTTCCCAAGTGTTGCTCATTTGACAGAATTTCTAGACGCAGCACCATCCTGAGCGCCTGCCTCCAGCATGTTCAGTTTGTCAAAATCCCTCCGAAAGTGAGATGCTCAGAGCTGGAGCCCTGGCTCGGATGTGGTCTGTACAGAGTACAGTAGAAGCATTACATACTCTGTTTTGGAATCTAACTTTTATTGTTTCAGAACAAGAACAGACTTCAGCACCTTGCTGTGGCTATTTCAGCAGCTAAGATGCCCTAAGATCCTCTTGTACTCAACTCGAACACACAGGTCTTTACTCTTGAACCTACATCAAGTCAAGGCTTCTCCACCCTGTACTTATGGAATTGATTTTTTGGAAACTTCAGTGCAAGACTTTCCATTTATTCCTGTTAAGTTTCGACTCCTTACTTTCAGCCCATCATGCCAGCCTGCAAGGTATTTCGGATCCTGATTCTGCAGTCCTACATATCAGCTAGCCCTTCTGCATCTGTGTCACTCACTTATTTGAAAAACATGCCTTCTGGGTTCTACTCCAAAACCTGATAAATTACTGAACGGGCAGATAGCATATCATGTGACATCTCCCGTCAGGTAGACGTCAGCCAGCGAGAAAGCTTACTTTGGGCATGATTGCTCAGCGCGCCACAAACCAACGGACTCCAGGAAAAGCCTTGTGTCAGCAGAGGCTCTGGAATTGCAAGAAGTAGACCATGGGACCTGTTATGCTACTAATAAGCTGTGTTTCTTTAGAAAAGTGAGCCTTTAGGGTCTCAGTTTCTTGACCTGTAATGTGAGAGGGTTAGATCGGAAGCCTCCAAGTTCTCTTCCAATTCAACACTTAAATGGATCAATGACTATCCCGCAACCATGCTTCTCAGCCTTGCCCGCTAGGAACAGTGACAGACTTTGTCAAAAGCCTTATTCAAGCCAAGGTATCTTGTGGCTCCAATATTTTCTTCTCCTACCAGCACAGTATCCTTATGCAAACAGGAGATGCGTTTCTTGACGTGACTTGTTTTGATTGAACACAAGCTGGTTCTTTTCTAAAGGCAGTGTGGCTTAGTGTGGAGGGGAGGGGCTTCCCTCCCCCTGTCATTTTTAGTCTCTATCTTTCCCACTTTTTTGCAAATTAGGCTATGAATCCATCTACAGTCTCCTGGCACCTGTTTATGTGTCAAAACAAAGGGAAACTAACATTTCGAGAGTGCCTAAGATGTGCTACATGCCCATGCCATCTACTTTCACAGCAGTGAGTGCTGTGCCCTGGGGAGGTCCCTGCGAGGTCCCTGCCCCATCTAGGCAAGGACACGTACACTTGAACAGCCTGCCATAAAACGGTGTGTAAAGTGCCACGTTAGTTGTTTGAACTAAGCTTGAGGAGGAGAGAGCCATCCATTCCAGTTGAGGAAAGCATGCTGGAGCAGGTAGATCTTGAACTGCCTGCTCTGTGATGCTGGCATGCATTTACGTTTTGCTCCCAAGGACTCATCAGTAGCTAATGTGAATGCAAGTCGGGGTGCAGGTGGGTGGCAGGTGGGGTGTGTTGTGGAAGATGAGGCCAGTACATGGGAGCCAGGTGGTGAGTAGCCTTGAATGCGGGCAAGGACTTAAACTTCAGCCTCTAGATGACTGGAAGACAGGGAATGTCCAGAGCATACTGCTAGACTACGATTTAGAAAGACCTTGGCAACTGTGTGGAGGATGGACTAGAGGGGACAATGGCAGAAGCAAGACAATAAGTGGTCAAGGGAAATACTGGGTTGGCCAAAAAGTTTGCTCAGTTAATGACTACGTTGTTCAATAAAGTTCTTGGTAAAAATGAAACATGTCTTTTATTTTTACTTAAAACTGAATGAACTTTTTGGCCAAGCCAATATTATAAGGTCTTAAAGCAGAGCAGTTGACATCAGCAGGAATAAAGAGAAAGAGGGTCCGTAACTGCTTGGAAAATAGACTCAAGAGGACTTGGTTATCCATTAGATTTAGAGACAAGAGAAAGACACCATAGGGGATGCTTTCCATGATTTCTAGCTTAAATGACTGCGCAGACAATGGTTTCACTAACCAGTCTCAGGAAGAAAGGAGTAAGAACAGATTTGAAGTGAGGGAGGTCATGAGTTCATTTACAGACATGTGAGGAAGGGGCGGGCTGCAGGTACAGGGCATGGTTATAATCATGAGTGGATAAACTCACCCAGAGAGCATGTGCCGAACAAGACAAAAGGGCAAAGGACAGAGCCTGGGCAGAGACTGATGTGTAGGGGATGGACGAGGAAAGAGGAGCTACTACAGATAAGCCAGAAATTGTGTAGAGGGGAGCCAGGCGAGAGTGGTATCCAGGGGCACAAAGGAGCAAATCCCCAGTGCTACATATTGAGGGAGGTACAGAGCTCCAGAGGGCGAGAACCACAAGAAGAGGCATTGAAGGAGTTGGTGGGGGTGACTGAGAGACTTCTTTCATGGCCGGAGGACTGGGTAGTTGCCATGAACCTGGGTTTAAATCCTGCCTCCACCACTTACCAGCCATGTCACACTGGGCAATTGATGAATTCACTGAGCCTGTTTCTTCGCCTATAGGATGGGGATAATAACAAGATCTACTTCGTAGGTTGTTGTTAGGATTAAATATGATAATATAAGTAAAGCACTTAGAACATACAACAGATGCTCAATAAGTGTTAGCCAAAAGTCCAGAAATTTGGAGGTTTGGTGAAAGGGGTAATAGGAGAATAGCTTTTTCATCACATTTCTTTTGGTGAGAGGATTTAAACATGGCTGAAGGTGGAGGGAAGGGGACAGTTAGGATGGAAAGGCTAAAGAGTAATCTGTAACAATAAAGGAAGGTCCTAGATGAAACGGGGAGATAGAAGCAGGAAATTTAGCCCAGGCTACGACCGCTTCTCTTTTTCAGACAAACAGAAGGCTTCCTTGGAGGCCGCAGACAGGAGAGTGGAGCTGGTCCACACCTGGGGTGCTTTCTCTTATCCGTGGTGGTGTGTTTTTGCTGAGGCCACAGCTGGCTTGGGGTACTGAGAGATGGAAAGGCCTGGAATGGGGCTGAGAAGAATGAAGTAGGGGTTGAAGACAAGAATTCCAAGAAGCACTGGAGGCACAGCTCAGGCTGGAAGCCATACATTTATAACGTGTTCTTGGAAGATTATTTGCTAAGGAAAAATAGAAGCTAGAGAGTTCTGCCGTTTTGGTTTTGATCACCCATCAGTGACACCATGTTCCCAGAAGAGGCTGCATCTGTCTTCCCTGAAGCCCCCCCCCCGGATGGCTGTTGACTCCATCTCACACTCCCCTCACTGCCTAGCCTGGGAGCAGTTGGTGGGCAGGACCCATCTCCTCCCATCTGTTCTCCCCCAGCATTTGCCACGGGGCCCAGCCCAGAGCAGAGGCTCCCAAGCACTTATGTAATTACTTTCCTTACAAAAAGGAAGGATTCACCTGGATTCACATGGAGGCTAGAAGTGCTCATCTCCCATAGTTATAACCACAAGCTTAATACTCACTATTCAGCTCACTTCCAACATGTTAAATTTCTGCTCAACACCATGGAAAAGGACATCTCACATGCTCGCCCATTAAGAGTACAACCTCCCTTGTCATCTGAGGCAGCCGCTGGCATTTAAACAGCCTGAAAACCCTACCTCCCCTGCAGAAACTTCAGGGCCTAATACAGAGCTAACATTTAACAAGGGCCTTCTATTTGCTAGCAACCTCCTTATGCACCCACCCCACAGACAGATTGCATTTAGGCTGACAACAGCTCTGGTGTTGTTAGCATTGTTGCCCTATTTTATCGGTACAGAAACAAAGGCTCAGAGAGGTACAATCACTTGTCCAAAGTCACACACTGCTCAGCTGGCAGCCCTGAGATGAAATCATGGTTTGGCGTGGTTCCTGTGCACAGCCTCCTGCACCCGGCTGCCTGCCCTCACGTAGCTCCCCTCCTACAGGGATGCCCTTTGGCACTTCCTCCTGGTTTCTAACCTGGATTCAGGACTTTGATCCTGCCTTGTCACATATCCTGATTTCAAGGTACAAAGTAGAGATCCTCCAGCAAACCTGGGTTAATCTATTTCTTTCTTCTCATGATAAATCATGACTTTTTTTTTCAAATTTTTTTTATGGTGGTAAAATACACATAACAAAATTTACTATTTTAAATGTATAGTTTAGTATAAGTACATTCATATTGTTATGCAACCATTACTACCATTCATCTCTAGAACCTTCTCATCTTCCCAAACTGAAACTCCATACTCTGTGAAATAATAACTCCCATTCCCCACCCCACCTCCCAGCTTCTGGCAACCACCATTCTACTTTCTGTCTCCCTGAACTTAAAGTACTTCTTATAAGTGGAATCATATTGTATTTGTCTTTTTGTGACTGGCTTATTTCACTTAGCATAATGCCTTCAAGGTTCATCCATGTTGTAGCATGTGTCAGAATCTCCTCCTTCTTCAGGGATGAATAATATTCCATTGTATGGATAGACCACATTTCTTTATCCATTCTTCTGTTGTTGGACATTTGGGTTGCTTTCACCTTCTGGCTATTGTGAATAATGCTGCTGTGAACACTGGCTGTACCAACATCTCTTTAGGACCCTGCTTTTAATTCTTTTGGGTATATACCCAGAAGTGGAATTGCTGGATCATACAGTAATTCTATGTTTAACTTTTTTGAGGAACTGCCATACTGTTTCCATTTTACATTCCCACCAACAATGCACAAGGGTTCCTATTTCCCTGCCTCCTCACCAATACTTATTTTCTGTTTTGTTGATAGCAGCCGTACTAATGGGTGTGAGGTGGTATCGCGTGGTGGTTTGGATTTGCGTTTCCCTAATGATTAATAATGTTGAGCACCTTTTTAAGCTTATTGGCCGTTTTTATGTCTCCTCTGGAGAAATGTCTATTCGACTCTTTTTTTTTTTTTTTTTTTGCGATACGCAGGCCTCTCACTGTCGTGGCCTCTCCCGTTGCAGAGCACAGGCTCCGGACGCGCAGGCTCAGTGGCCATGGCTCACGGGCCCAGCCGCTCCACGGCATGTGGGATCCTCCCAGACTGGGGCACGAACCCGCGTCCCCTGCATCGGCAGGCGGACTCCCAACCACTGCGCCACCAGGGAAGCCCTCGACTCATTTTTGAATCTGGCTGCTTTAAACCATGACCTGTAAAAAGCCCTGACCCTCTGCCTTCTGTATCTGCACACATATTCCCGGGACAGTTCATTGGCAGTGCTCTGAGGGAGCAAAAGAAATTCCTCTGTTCCACCCCATCTGACTAGGTTCGCAAAGCATAGAACACTTATGCACAACACCGCACTCTTTGGGGCTAAAGCGTTGAAAAGGTCTGTCAGCATGTGAATGTTACCCAGAAGAGGTAATTCATCACGTCACCATGACTCAGTAACACTCTACCTTAGATTCCTTAACCTGTGTAGCTACGTGGCCATCCATCACGGAAAGGGCCACTGGACAGGCAGCTCCTGACAGGTTGAAGGCAGGTCCTGGTGGAAATGAGTGGTGAAGAAAAGGAGAGGGAACCAGACAGAAAGTGTCTGAGCAAATAGGGCAGGTGTTAGCCAAGCTGGCGGGGCAGCAGACCTGTGGGGACAGCCCTCGCCTTGGTGAGCAGAGTGTGGAGGGATTGTTATATAGGGAACGGGCAGGAACGAGGCTCTGTCTCAAATGGGAAGAGAAGGTGAGGATGGGCTTAAGGGACAAGACCTTTGTCCCGGCGAGTGGATCGGAGCTCTCGTCTTCACCCCAGAGCATAGGTTTGGAAGATGCAGTGAAGGGGGAGCAGCCAGAAGCTCGAAGAGAGCCAGTGTGGGCAAATAGGATGCGGCAGCCACGGGAGGGTACTGCTTGGACCTCCCTTTGGGAGAGAAGTGCTGTGAAGAGCCTCCAGCTGCCGTACCTTTGCACCCAGCGTAGCTTTCATGCCAAGACCAGGCTCTCTTCAGGCTACTGTCAACCAGCGAGGGAGCACAGCCCAGGTTCTAGAGCTGGGTCACCCCCAACCAACACAGGACTCCTGGCTGGAAGAAGGGACCTTTGCTCTAAGGCTTCCCGCCTGTCTAGCTAAGGCTTTTTTTTTTTTTTTTTTTTTTTTTTTTTTTTTTTGCGGTATACGGGCCTCTCACTGCTGTGGCCTCTCCCGTTGCGGAGCACAGGCTCCGGATGCGCAGGCTCAGTAGTTGTGGCGCACGGGCTTAGTTGCTCCGTGGCATGTGGGATCCTCCCAGACCAGGGCTCAAACCCATGTCCCCTGCATTAGCAGGCAGATTCTCAACCACTGCGCCACCAGGGAAGCCCTATTTTTATTTTTAAGTGAGAAAAAAACTAAGACGAGAAACAACTGGGGGTAGGGAACATACGCTCCCTGAGTGGTGACACCACGCTGGGTGGGACTGTCCCCTGGAGAATAAACAACCGCCAGAGACTAACAGGCTTTGATCACCTGCTTATGGTCGATTAAAAATTCCAATTAACACTTCGACAAAGTAGTTCAATATTTGCCACTGAGCTCTGGGTAAGCTGCATCTGGCGGCAGGTGGGAGGCAAGGAGGAAGGGCCACCAGGGGCTGTGGAAAAGGCCCCCCTCTGCAAAACCAGTGGGGGTTTGGGAACAGCCTGCTTCTGCATCCTCCTTCCCGCTTCCAAATGGTTATTTCCGCATCTTCAAACAAAAATGCCACCTTAGGTGCCCACCCCTGCCATTTGGGCACAGCGCTCTGCTGTCCTGCTCTGTCACCTGCTCTGTTGCTTTAGCTCCTGGTTCAAGTCTACACCCCCCTACCCTCAGGCCTGGTGGTCTGGATGTCACCCCAACACCCAGCCTCCTAACTCCCAGGGCATTCACCCCATGCCAACCATCTGGAAGGCAAACCCTGCACGGCACTGGGCAGGGTAAACAGACAATGCCTGGCAGCTGTGATTACTGCTCTGTTGTTCCGGTAGATGTCTCCCCCTCCTTCCGTCCACACCCTCCAGTTACATACTGCCAAGGCCTCAGCCACCTTATCTGGTCCCGGAGCCTGCTTCTCCAGTCCTCTGACACCTCACGCAGGCCCCTGCCACTTCTTTTCCAGTTTGCCTCTTTCCCTTCTGGATCCATAATCAACCCCTTCTTGTGGCTGCCAGCGTGATCTTTCTAAAATGCCAATAGGATCACCTCAGTTCCCTCACTTGAAATAATTCAATGGCCCCATTGTTTTGGTCAGTCATGGAAAACCTCTCCTGACCTGGGCTGGCCTCTGCCCTCCTTCTTAACCTAATCTCCCTCCATGCACTGGTCACTGGAGTCTCTCCTAGAACATACCATCTTCCTGTGGGATGTTCCCTCTGCCAGAATTGCCCTTTCCCCTCTTCTTCAGCTAGCAAACACCGACTCTCCATAGCTTAAGTTTCCCCTCCTCCAGGAAGCCTTCCCTGACTGCTTCTCCTCCCGTTTGATATAGATCCTCCTCTGTGAGTCCACTGCATTTGCTTACCCTCCTCGCAGCAATTCCGATTCCACACCATCAGGGTTGATTTATTGTTTCTCGAAGCTTCCTTGAAAACAAGGACTATGTCTTACATCACATTTCCTAGCACACAAGTAGGTATCCAATATATGTTTGTTGCATGAATGCATGAACAAATATTTAATACAGCTTTATAAAAATTGTGTAATGATCAAGTTTTTGTGACTCAAACAGTATTTCCCGCTAAGCTTTGTTATAATGTCAGAGACGCTTTATATTCACTTCCAACTGTCGAGACATCAACAGTGGTTCTAATTCTTTAACTTCATGTGTCTTCCCCCAAAGCCTCTGTCAGGTAGAACTCAAGCCCAGAATGATCCAGTGGAGGCTGATAGTTAAAGGATTCTTGTGGTTAAGCCTCAACATAAAATAGGAGATTTTCTGGAATGCATATAACCACCTCCTAATTATCTACCTGGTAAATTTGAATTTGGAGGTTTCCTTAAATTAGCAGAGCAAACTTGCAGTTTCTCGGAAAATGTGATTGCATCTGTGGCTCATCCCATAAAGATGCAGATCAGGGGGCTCAGATCCAGTGCAGCAGCCAGTGGTGAGCGTGGAAACGGTGGGCAAAGGAGAAGGGAGCCTGCAGAGAATTCCAGGGCTGCTCAACAACGCTATTATGCAAACCAGCGATTTTGAAGGCATATTGCTCAGAGCTCAGGCCTCCAACTCTCAATTACCCCAGGGCTATTTCATCTCGACATTTTCCAGGCTGCCTTCACCACCTACCTAACGCTCTAAGCCGGGAACTGGGAAGAGATTTCTTGTTCTCTGTCCCATGGGAAGCCTTTTGTCTGTAATTCAGAGAGCGGCCTGTTCTACACTATGGTCCCTGCCTACCACCATCTCCCCTTCCCAGATGCTGACTTTGTTTACTCACCACTTGTGGCAAATATTGACACTGAAACCAACTCTGCTCCTGCGGTTGCTAGTTTTCTGGTCCCAGGAAACCTCAGTTCCCAAGTGACAAATGGATTTTAGGTCCATTAGCGATCCTATCACCAAAACACAAAATATAAATCTCTGTTCTACTCCTGACCTTTTCCAATACCTGGAAATCAAAGTTTCTTCTTCAGTCGTCAGCCTTACTCCATCTAGAATTTTCTCTCTCTAAAGGCAGCTGAGTGGAAGTGGAAGCAAACATGTTACCCCAGAAGATAGTGGTTGCCCTGAAGACAGGGACTTTTACTGGGTTGTCTATCTCCAGAGCCGGGCCTGGAACCTATAACTAGAGGCAGCGCAATAAATGATGGGAGGAAGAAGAAAGGATGACGACAGTGATGACATAAAAACAACAACTATTACCACTACCCCCCACCCCACATTAATTGAGCGCGTGTTATGTGCCAGGTCCTGTGCTAAATTCTTCACTGGTATTACCTAGGTTAATTCTCACAAGAATTATTATGCCCATTTATAGATGAGAAAACTGAGGTTTTGGAGGTTAAGTAATTTGTCTAGGATCACACAGCAGACTTCAAAGTTCTTGCTCCTCACTCCTATGAAGAAAGGAGAAAGAGAGAGGAAGAGGGAGAAAAAAGAAAGGATAGAAAAAGGAAGGAAGGGAGGAAGGAAGTGGGGAGGGAGGGAGGGGAAGAGAGAGAGAGGGAAGGAGGGAGGGAGGGAGTGAGGGAGGGAGGGAGGGAGGGAGGGAGGGAGGAAGGAAGGAAGGAAGGAGGGAGGGAGGGAGGGAGGGAAGGAGGGAAGGAGGGAGGGAAGGAGGGGAAGAGAGAGAGAGAGGGAGGGACGGAGGGAGGGAGGGAAAACAGGCTGACCTGAAGCAAACCAGGCGAGATGATGATAATGAAATTTAGTCAAAAAAAAAAGATAAAAACTTAATTATCATTCCTCAGGCTTATTCACTGAAAACCTCAAAGCATCCTCACATCTGCTCCTTTTTCTGCCTATAGCCCAACAAGGTGGGTCAGAGTATCTGCCAGTCTGTCTATTCCTTTCATTCTCCCTGGCCCCCGTCCCTACCTTCACCCCCCTCCCATACCATACACACACTTAAAAAATCTGTTTAGACTGATGGCAAAATTGACGTCTGAAAAAATCTTATGGTTAAAACGCGGACATCCCCAGCCCAGACGTCGCGGGCCGGGCCAGGCCAGGCAGTTTGGCGGAGATGCCAGGAGCTGGAGGAGGGGCTGAGATTCCGTACACTTTGCCTTCCTCCCAGTGACTGGGCTGGGAGTCCCAGTGATGAGAACATATGTTCTCTTGTTTCGCTCCAGCCAAAGGGAAAAGGTAGATGCCACGTACACCCACACCCCAGGAACAATGCAAGTATTAATAACTGTTTTAATTGTATGCGAGTCTCAGCATATTTCCCCATGGTGCCTCAAAAGCCATTTATTTTGGTACCTCATTGCGGGGATGGTACTATCCACCGGGGGCCCAGCCAGGCTGGTGGTGACTAACAGAGAGCTCTTCATTCAGGGGAACGTTGGAAAAGTGTTTCCATTTCCCCTTGTGCATTAGGTGGGTGGTGAAGGCAGTGAGCTAAGTACAGCACTGTCAAGGTCTGCCTGTGCGCCCCGGATGTGTGTGCGGTGTGTCAGCCCTCCATACCCACGCCGGGGGAGGGGAGCCCGGGGGCTGGGGAGGGGTGGAGAATGCAGACAACCCCCTGCAATGCATAACCTAAAAATAGTGTGCGTTTGCTTTTGACTGGCAATAAATGATTCCCCCCCACCCCCCGAGCAGAATCATCTTTCTCATTTTCTTTTGCTTCGGCCGTTATTAAAATAAGTTTGCATTCTCAGAGAACACTCAGATGGCTACAGAAGCCAGGTTAGTGCTGGGTGGCAGGTAAATCCAACCTGAGAGTCTAAATTTGTCTTGGACAATCCTAATCCAAAGGCAATTCACTCTAAGTAGGAATATTGTTTTCCTTTTAAGATAATTTAAAAATTTTAAGTTTTGTTAGAAACTAGACACTTCCACTCTTGAGAGACATGGAAGAGAAAGATTTTCTTTCCCTGCTAAAAATTCCTCTTCTTCTCACCCCCACCATCTATCATGATTAACATATGTTCTGTACAGAAGATACCCTCTGTGATAAACAAGGGACTTCTTCAAGGCTCTAAGTCATCATGGGAGCAGCCTGGAATTATCTCCAGTTAGGAGTGGAAAAATTGACTCAGCCAGGTAAGGGTCCGAATCACCTCAACCACATGTCTTGTCCATCCACTTGTCTCTAAGCAGAACCATAACTAAACGATCTCACACAGGTGGATGTCTTATTACTTCCACTCACCTCCTCCCAGAGTCTCAAAATGTTTTCTCTCTTTATTAGTGAAATTTGAAATTCTAAGTTCCCATGTGTTCAGTAGTGGGGGAGGTGGGAAGCAGGCTAGGGAGGGAAGCATGACCTTACACCAGTGCTTAACTTCTCTGAGGCTCAACTTTCTCATCCGTACAATGGGGTAGAATATATACCATGCAAGGTGATGCGCATGGTACCCTGCCTGGCACAGAAGGGTTGTGCTTATGAGTGGGACTCACCCTCAACCTCTGTTAGTAAGGTAGGCAGGGCGACCTCAGAATGCACGCTCCTTCCAATGTCTCACAGGTCCTGATATAGTTGGAAACATGAGGGTGTCTCGGCCAGTGAGCATTATTTTGGGGAGACCACTAGGAATAAAGGGCTCTCAATCAACCACTGACTTCCCTATCTCCTCATACTGATCCAAACTTCCCCCTGCTGGCTATGGACACCAAAATCACCCCTCTCCAGCAGGCTCACCTTTCCTCTTCCAACTTACTGCTTAGCAGTGAGCAGTTTCTGCTAGTGGGAGGTCTTGCCTAGGTTTTTTTGTTTGTTTGTTTTGCAGTACGCGGGCCTCCCACTGCTGTGGCCTCTCCCGTTGCGGAGCACATGCTCCGGACACGCAGGCTCAGCGGCCATGGCTCACGGGCCCAGCCGCTCCGCGGCATGTGGGATCTTCCCAGACTGGGGCACGAACCCATGTCCCCTGCATCGGCAGGCGGACTCTCAACCACTGTGCCACCTGGGAAGCCCTAGGTTTTAATTTTATTGGTTGGTTGGTTGGTTTCAAATCTGCCTCTATTTCATACTGGGAGGAACTGAAGCTTATAAGCAGATAGAGATCAGAGTTCGGATCACTCCTAACTCTCCCACGACTCAGTGCGGCCCTGTTCCCAGAGAGGAGAGCAATCAGAGCTCAGTGTTTAGAGAGTCCAGCAGGACTAAGGGCTAGAAGGGAGAGGTATGAACAGGAAGACCCTCTGTACGACGAATCCTTTCATCACACGCGTTCTGGGCCAGACTGACTTTTCTCGGTCAGCTGTGAGCCAGGAGGGTGGCAGCCATCCACAAAGGCAGACGCATCTGTGCAAACACTTCTGTGTCTAAGCAAACTCCCTCATCTGCACACACACGTGTAGCGTGCACAGAGGCACGAGGCCTCGTGTCTAGCCCCACTTCGGCCACCAGTGTCTTGGGGAGTCCCTTGACTCAGTTTTCCCAAACTCCCTCAATTGTAAATATCACCCGGGGCCCTTATTTAAAAGTGTGGATTCATGGAGTCTTCACAGAACTACTGACCTAGAATCAAATCCCATAGAATCTCGAGGGGTTCATGAACCACAGGCTGACAGCCCTGGCTCTAGGCCTTTGTTCTCTCCTCTACAAAATGAAGAGGGAGATCAAAGCCTTCCGAAGCAACATCATGAGGCCAGTGTTCCAGCTCTGAAGCCACATGCCTCTGTGACCAACTCACATGTGAAAATATATCGTTGCAAATGGGCCCAGATTCATGTACACGTGGGTGCCCCACCCGTGCACGGGTGCAAACAGAATCTAGTTCTCTTCCTCCTCCAGCATGTAGTCTTGCTTGGCTTGCCTTCCGGTCGTGACTGGGGGTATCTAGATTACCTACAAAGCCTGGACTTTGTGGGAGCCAATGCTCCAAGTCCCTGAAATGATTGACCCTCAGCTCAGCAGGTGCGTGGTTATAGGCAAGTGGATGCTTGTGACGGAGGACACTCGTTAGGGGCAGTCACTTCGCTGCCCAGAATCAGCTGAAATTTCAGGTGATTAAATAAATACCACCTTTTGAAAGCTAGGAAGATGGGAGAGCCATTTTCCTGGCTCCTAGAGGAAAGAAGAGAGGAATGATGTGGATGATCAAGAAGCGAATGATCCTGGAGGTACTCTTGGCTATCTCCCCTCTCTGCTCCTCCAACCTGCCTCCCAAGCCAGTCTTCCAGTTGTCTTACCAAGCCAGCACATTTAGCCCACTCCTAGGCATGCCAAAATGCAGGCGGAGGAAGATTTCTGAGTTGCCTGAAGGCAGGTAGACCAGATGCTTCTAAAACAGTATCGTGACGCCATCTTTCCAGTCTTGGGGAGTGGGCTCTAGTACCCTCTCCATCCCTGAGCGGTTCAAGCAGAGACTGGGCTCCCCATGTAGACTCAACAAGAGGTGAAGACATAGACTGGATTAGGGAGATGGTGAATTTGAAAATCGTGAGCTTCACAGAGCAAACCACATCTCCAATATATCCTGCCTCCCTTTGTGCCCTACACTTCCTGATCCACGAATAGGACAGCGTGACACCCAGTTTTCCACACTAATTGCACAGAATCAAGGAGACTCACAGTTGGAAGGGACTTGCAACCTGTCCGATTCAATCCCAACACCTAAAGCTACAGCTCTGTCG
Organism: Pseudorca crassidens; assembly: GCF_039906515.1. Taxonomy (NCBI): domain Eukaryota; kingdom Metazoa; phylum Chordata; class Mammalia; order Artiodactyla; family Delphinidae; genus Pseudorca; species Pseudorca crassidens. Next base: position 95,033,391 of record NC_090304.1, read on the forward strand.
TGTCATCCCCTCCACATCAGGGGAGTGTCTCCCTTCTGATGGACAACCTATAGTGACAAGAAACCCACTCCTTGCAAAGATGCCCCATCTCTTTGGACAGCCCTGCTGTAAAGTGGGCTTGATGTCAAATCTCACACTATCTTAGTTACCCAAAGTTCTCCTCCTCCTCCCAGACCAAGTAAATTCCGTTTGATTTGGGGGAGATTTCTTAACCTATCTCAGCCTCAATTTCCTTTTTCATAAAGTGGGGATACTAGTAATACCTAATTCAGAGGACTGCTGTGTGAGTCACATGAGATAGTAACTATTCAGGGCTTGGCACGTAGTAACCCCTCAGGAAATGTTAGTGGCTGATAGTTCGCTTTTGAGGAATTGATATGTTCCTTTGCACGAAGGCATTCCTGATATTTTCATCTTCAGAAGGGATACACACTGTCCAGAGAGTGGGTGTTCTCAGGCACTCTGGAGATGTGGGAGGGGGTGTGTGTCAGAGGTGGCACATGGCACCGGATGGAGCAATACCGTTCCATCAGGGCCCAAGGTTACATGGGTCCTGCTGGAGGGTGGGAGGGCCTCCCAAGGAGCAAGCCCCTCTATCCATCACAAGGCTTTCTCTTCATTCTCACTCCAGGGACCCAGACACCTAGCAGAGCATGAGTTGGGGGTGGGTAGGGGTGCAGGTTCCCATAATGCACCACCCAGTAAATCATCCTGATTTCGTCCAAGGCCAGAGTGCTATCCCAGGAACAGCCTGTCCGAGTTGGAGAACCTCCTTCCAGTGTCCTCACTAGCTCTTTGACTTGGGCAGGAAATCTAAACTCTCTGAGCTTCAGTTTCCTCATCTGTGAAATGAGGACATTGATAATACCCAGCTCATGGACTTTTCATTCTGGAATAAACTGAAATGATATACCTGACTGATGCCAAACTTGGTACCTTACTAAAGGACTTCAGATACAGCCTGAATCTGAAAATACAATCTGTGGTCCAGTCAGCTATTAGCCATCATGGAACAGGTGGTAGCTGTCTTAATCTGCTTGGGCTGCCATAACAAAATACCACAGGCTGGGTAGCCTAAATCTCAGAAATTTGCTTTCTCACAGTTCTGGAGACTGGAAGTCCAAGACCTAGATGCCAGCAGGCTCAGTGTCTGGCGAGGGTGGTCTCCTTGGGTTGCAGTTGGCTGCCTTCTTGCTGTGTCCTCACATGGCAGAGAAAGGAGAGAGCGAGCCCTCTGGTGCCTCTTCTTATAAGGGCACTAATCCTACTGAATGATGGCCCCACCCTTATGACATCATTTAACCTTAATTACTTCCTTAGAGGTTCCATCTCCAAATACAGTCACATGGGGGCAGTGGGGGCCTCAACATATGAAATTGGTGGGGAGGGGAACAAACATTCAGACCATAAAATTAGCCAAAAGGGGTTTTTAAGTGGCTATTTATTTCAACAAATTTCGTGGAGAGAGAGAGATGGTTGCATGACCACAGCCCACCCCTCCCTACCCCTAGCCTCTTCTTTCTCAGTGCACTGGCTCTGGGGTACGTCTTTGTAAAAAAGAAGCCAGTAGTCAGCATCTTTAGGGCAATAGGCAAGTCTCCTGACCCCTCAGCCTCAGCAGCAGTTGAGAGAAAGGTGAGACCCCCCCAGGTCCCTGTGAGGTCCAGGCCCCTGAGGAGTCAGTCCCTGAAGGTGACAATGACAATGGGACAGACCCAGACCAAAGGAGCAAGAAGCAGGGAGCTGGCTCAGTGTCTCTGCTCCCTGGCTGAGCCTTCATGGTAACACATATAAAGAATAGGTCATTGGACCTCACCCAGCCTCAGTTCGGGGCTGCCCTTGGTACAAGAATGGCTGTCCCCTCTGCAAGGGACAGGTCCAGGAAGGCCTCATCCTGCTGATGGATTACTGTTCTGATGGCCTGGGATTTGCATTTACTTTGCTTTCTCTAACACTGCCTTGTTTATTGCATGGAAAGCTCATCTCCCTGATTCATCTTGAGATCATCATTAAAGGTTCCTTCTCTGCTCACTGAGATGTCCCTGCTAATCATAAAAACCTATGTTACAATTTCAGATTAATTAAAGCTGTAAACTGGGCAAGGTAGTGACTGTAGGTCATATTCCCCACTTCTCTGTACCCTCTCAAAATCATATCATTTTATAATACTCTCCCTAAAAATAATTTTATGCCCCCAAACCTTCCTATAGCCAGCAGGCAGCCTTCTTGGACTGGGCTGTCCTCCAGTCGTGCCTTCTTGGCTGTGGGCAGTGGGATCTGACACATTTCCTGGGCAAGCAGCCCCCTCCCCCAACTTTAGCAACCCAAAAATGCATCCAGCACAATCCTTAGGGACTAGAACCAGTGAAGCAGACTCCTGGTTTCAAGCCCAGCTCTGCCATTTCCAAGCTGTGAGACTTAGCCTCTCTGCGACTCAGTTTCCCCACCTGTGAAATAGGGATAATTATGAAATGCATTTTGTAAAGCACTTAGAAAAGTGCCTGCGTAGAAAGAGTTCAGTAATAGACGCTGTTAGGCAGTGTCTACTGAGCCCATGTACTGGATAGGCTCCCGTGGACAATACCATAGATACAGTAGCATCTCTGGCCTCTAAGAGTCGACAATCTAATTGGGGAAGTGGAACATACTCGAAAGAAAGGGCATACCAAGCCCTGACCCACATGGTGTTTGTCATCAGCTCAAGGTCACGTAGCTGTACCCAGTGAGGGCTGTTCTCCGTCTACATCTGCCCCTGCTCCCAAGATCCAGAGATTCTTAGAGAAGCGTATCCAGTGGCTCAAGCTTTGCTGCTCCTGCCTTCTCTAGAGAAACCTAGGAAAACTGAGTGCACCCCTGAGTGAGCGCAGAGGAGACTTCCAGGACGACATTCTTGAACAGGCTTTTTCCTGTGCATCAAAGTTGTGGTTAGATTTCTGCCTTGCAGGGCAGGCTGAGCTCAGCCGGAGGCAAAGAAACATGAGGCTGGGAGAAGTTATGTCTGCTCTGCTTTGTGCCACCCTCCTTCCTTTTGAGAAATTAAGATGTGAATCCTACTACCCTCAAAAAAGTGCTATGAGTACCCATCCCGTTCTACAGAAGAGGAGAACTGAGGGGCAGAATAGCTTGCTGAAGTCCCTGAATGGAACCAGTGCAGGGCTTGATAAAGTAACTCAGAATGTCATAGAGCAACCTGGCCTGGGTGAAGGTCCAGCGCAGTTCCCATCCTCACCACCCCTTTCTCCCTACACCAGCTGCTCCTAAAACTGGGTCTAGGAGTCCCCACCCTTTGGTCCACCAGGAAGAGGTCTCCAATCCCTGGCACAGATAACTCCAGGGACAACACCCATGGCATCTGGAGGCCTCTTAGTTGAAACATCTGCAATTCCAGGCTCAAGAAAGAAGATTCGATTCTGTAGCTCCGTTTTTGTTGTTGTTGTTTTTCTTAATTTCATCACCATCACCTTAACAATTGCATCTCCAGATTGTTTAATTCCACAACGAAGCCCCTTCTGCTTACTACTGGCCTATCGTCAGCTAGGATTAAGATTTATTTCAAATAAGAGGGCTTCCCCCTCATTCCCCCCTCTTTCATTCGCAAACTAATTTGCATTACAAAAACTGAAACAAAAGCAGCTTTTTGAATCTCCACTCCTTACTCCCATTACATTTGTTAACATCATTATGCTCAACTGAAGACGGCAACTATTATCAAACGCTGTAGCGTTTTTGTGGACCTCTTGCTGTATTAGTTTAGAAAATTGCTTTAATGCATATGCTTTTAGAGGTTTAAAATCTACCATGGCATTATGAGCTATATAATGCTGTACATTTTTTAATCTAATAGTGCATTTATTTTATCTCATTTTTAAAAAGCATGTTGCACTGAAGCAAAATGTATACCTGTGGTAAGGAAGAATACAAATGCAACTGGGAAAACGCAGAACTAGGCTCCTGACAGGCAGGCTCTCTCCCACTCCCTTCTTCCCCTGAGAAGAAATCACTTCTGAAACCCAAGTCCTGAGGCCCTAATGGGTATCATGTGTGTGATGGTGGGGGTACTCAGTGACCTCATGATGGGGAAGGAAACTGTTCCATTTGGGGCTGTAAGCAAAAGCAAGCTTCTGCTAGTCATTAACACAGAAAAGCACAGTTTCAAGGGGCAATTATCAAATTTTTATATTCATAGAAATCCAGTTTCCCTGGAGAGAAAGGCTCAGGTTGGAACATTTATGAAGTGCTGGTTTCTTATGGAAATAAGAATTTTGGGTAATTACACAGGAGCTGCTCTCTATCTGCTTCTGCATTTTAATGATGGAGAATGGTATTTTTTTTAGTTTCTTTTTATTATTATTATTAAAGCACACACAGACCCACAGCATCCTTGCTGGTATCCCAGGGATCCATTCATCCTAATAGCCAAGAACGAGCTTCTGCGACCCTGCTCAGTCGCACTCAGTCACTCTGCTCACCAAACCAGAGAGAGCAGAGATGGAAAAGAGACACCGTCATCACAGCTCCATGCTCTGTCTGCACCTCCCAGCTCCTCCTCCGGTTCCTCCCGTCTTCTCCTTCCCCCCACCCGCCCCTCCCCGTGCCCAGCCCCCATCATGGTGCTGTGTGGAGCACGTTCATTTCTCAGGGAGTCACTTGTAGGGAAAAGAGGTTAAAGTATGAGAAATTCTGTTGCTTACACCCTTTTCTGCAGCAAACCCCAACCCGGGACTCAGAAACACAAATGATTAAGCATCACCAGAGTGGGGCTCACACAACAAGGCTCCCTGCCTCAGTCTCCCCATGGCTCCTTTCCCTTCCGCTCCCAATGCCCTGTTGATAGCTTCCGATCCCATCCCTAATCAGTCCCCTGGGACCCATGTCGGCCTCCTCCCTCCCCCTGCCTGGTACCCCATTTCTGAGACCTCACTCCAGGGAATGACCACTCCCTCCCAGGGAGGCCTGCAAAATGACACCAACCACCCTCCCAGAGCTACTTGAGCTGATTTTTAATGGTTATAAAAGAGGTCAGAGCTTGATTAAGCTTAACAGATCCATTAATTACACCAAACAAAACAAACATAATGAACATAAAAATTTACGGCCTCCGTCACCGGTTCAGATGTATCCCCTTGTCGGGCCTCGACAGATCCTGTGGAACTCATCCATCTCGACACTTTGTAGAATCAGTGGCCACAGGCCGTGTGGAGACGGTGGAGGTGGAACTACCCCAGTACCCCAGACTTTGCTGCTGAGGGCAGCACCTGGAACCGCATCCCCGGGCTGCTCATCTTTGCACCTGTCTCTCCCGCAGTCTTGGGGCAGCACGGGTTCAGGTCAGCACAACGGCCACAGCATCCTGGTTAGCACCTCAGCCTCTCGGGCCTGACTGCCTGGTCCAGACCCTGTCTTTACCACTTAGTAACTGCGTGGTGCTGGGCAAGTTAGCCCATCTGTCTGGGTCCGTGAAATGGAGATAGTGATAGCACCTACCCCCTGGGGTTCTTGTTGGAATTAAATGACTTAATGCACTAAGGGGTTTGGACTACTGCCTGGTGCATTGTACACGCAATGTCACCTGTGTTTATTTTGGCCTTATGGTTACTGAAGTTTGCATAAAGACTACAGACCATCTATAGCTCCAGTATATCTTGGGGAACTTCATCTTTCTCCCTTTTCGGAAAAACAGGGAAATCTGCCCCAAAGTCACCAAGTATTTATTAAAGTCTACTAAGTGCCTAACCCTTGGTTAGGGGCCGAGAGAGCATCTCAGCCTCGGCAGGTGGTACATGCCCAGAAATGATTTAAAACGTCAGCAAGAGCCCGGAAGTCTGTCTAATGGAACACTTCCGATCTTGTCATTTTCCCCAGTAGGAAAAGAAGAGCCAGAGAGGTTCAAAGGGACTTGCCTGAGGCCAGGGAGCTACGTAATGACACCACTGGACTAGAACCCTGGGCCCCTGACCAGCCCAAGTGTCCTTCTACCATACCATGCTTGCATGCAACCGTGCCCACCCTCCCACCACGTGGACTATCACAAACTAAGAAACCGCATGAAGGGTGGTTGGTAACGAAAAAGTCGTGTAAGAAAATATGAATTGAAATTGGAAACCATAAGTCTCTGGCTCGGCACCACTTTCTTCGAGACTCTGATGCTCTTTGGTTTCAGAAGCAGCCGTGCTACCTCCTCCAGGCCTTTGCGTGGGCTGTTCTCTCCACCTGGAGTGCTCTCCTTCCCTTCGTGGCCCCCTGACCACCTCCACTGCTGTCTCAAGACTCAGTCCAGGTTTCACCACTTCTTCAACTTTCCTACTCCTCCTGAGATCTACCGAAAACAACGGCATCCTCACCACTTCTCGGCTCCCCTGTGGCCCTGCCACGGAGCATCCTCTGTATAGCAGTTAATGTACTTCATTGTGACCTTCTGGGGGCCTTGGTCAGTCTCTTATTCACCCAAAAAATATACTGAGCACCTACTACGTGCCAGGCACTGTCCCAGGCATGGCAGATATAGTGGTGAACTAGACAGCCATAGTCCTTGACCTCAGGGAGCTTACAATCTAGTAATGCTAATTTTGTCTTGTGCATCTTTGAATCTCTGTGCCCAGCACGGGGCCTCACAAAGAGTCCCTCCACGAGGAAAGGATGCCTGGAGGAGGGGCAGAGGCTGTCTGTGGGTGGGCTGGCTGGGGAAGACGGCAGGTAGGTAGATTACTGGGATCTCTTTACAGAGCAGGGCCAGGAGTTATGGTTCTGCCTGGATCCCACCCACAGGGCTTGCGACAAGCCTAGGGAGTACAGAGATATCCACTCGGTGTGGTTTAACCATCTATAACCCTCCCCATCTATTATTCCATCCTCAGATATCAATCGCTGGTAGGTCACTCAGCCTACAAGACCCTGAAAATAGATTTAAATTATTGCTTTATTTCCCATCCAGCTCAGGGTGTTGATTTATGCTGCCCAAACAATCAAGCCTTTATCTCAGTCACCCAGCAGCTTTAGCAGCAATTTATCATGGTTTACTTCTCCGTTTACCACTCGACACCGGGGCCCGTTGGCTGTGTCCTTCTTTTCTCAGAAAGGTGCATCAAGTGGGCATGAGCGATCACAGTAGCAAAGGCCAGGGCCGCTTCCTGACAGCCTAGAGTGGGGGGACGAGAAGTTGCTTAACCTGGAGGCCCTTTTATCTTGTGTCAAGTGGAAAGAATCCAGGCCTGGAGGGCAGGGGTCCTATCCCAGCTATGCTGTGAACTAACTGAGCAACCTTGAGCAAATCACTTCCCCTCTCTGGGCCTCCATCGCCCCATCTTTGACTCCCTCTGACCACTGAGGTCTTAGGAAAGGGCAGAACCAGCTTGTAGAGCTATCACCCCACAAGGACTCTTTTTCTTTTTAAAAGCCTAACCCGGCCAACTCTACCCTAGCTTCCCTACTCCACGTTAGAGCGTGAGCTCCGCAAAACCAGCCCATCTGTGGGAACAGGTGAGCGCACGAAGCAAGAGTGGGGAGGAAGCCCAGGGGAGTCAGAAGTGCCAACCAACTTTGAGACCAGACGGTCCAACCGTATCAGGGGTCCAGGTTCTGCCTGCTCCCTGTTTTGTGCAACCCGGGAGCTAAGAATGGTTTTTACATGGCTGAAATGGTTTTTTAAAAAAGTCAAAAGAAGAATAACATTCCACCACACATAAATATTACATTATTAAATTTTGGTGTACATAAATAAAGTCTTTTGGGCACACAGCCACACACGCTGGTCCACAGAGTGTCCGGCTTTTGCCCCACACGGCAGAGATGAAGAGTTGCAACAGAGACCTTATGACCCTCAAGGCCTGAAATATTTACTCTCTGGTCCTTTACAGAAAAAGTCTGCCAACCCTTGGCTAGATGATTGGCGAGGCCAGAGTGCCCATCCTAGATGTGCCTGAGTCTGGGTTTGTGGCATTAGTTTTCTCTATAGTTTGGGAAGGAGACTCACTCCTAGCAGGAGGAAAGGATCTCCTGAGGTTTTTATCAGTGAAAGAAATCCCGCTGGGAGAAGCCAGAGATGAGAGACAGCCCTGAGCCTCCACCACTGGGACGGTTGGGCAGGCTGGCCCCTACCACCCGGTACAGCAAAAACAACCAAGGACACTGCTTGTCACTCCTGCCCTCGCCCTGCGTACTCCTGCCTCTGAGCCTTTGCCCAAACGCACCCTCTACCCGCGCTGTCCTCCTTCCCCACCCCAAAGGTCACCTCCTCCAGGAAGGCTTGTCTCTCTCCATCCCAAAGGGCTCCATCACCCACGCCAGAGCCCCTTCAGCACTTCATCAGAACTTCCCTGCTATCACTTATTTCCTCTACCGAAGAAGGCAACAAACTTTGAAGACAACAAACTGGTTTCCTCTCAGGTGGTTCCAGCTGACTTCCTGTGCGGGCTTCCTGTGTGATAAGCAGTGTGAAGCTGCTCAGAAATCAGCGAGAGACGGTCTTGATCAGCCAGCAATGGTCGCTCCCAGCACCAGAGGGTCAGAGCCCACTGCGGGCATCTTGCCTTGCCTGCTCTGCTGTGGGCTGGGCACTGGGGAACAGCGTCAACCCCCCTTGCGAACTGTGAGTTCCCGGCTAGCAGTGGCCACATCCACCCTGGGCGCCCTGCTGTGCCTGGACCAGAGCTGGTCTCACAGCATCCCCTACCCCACCGGGAGCTGCCAGTGACAATACCCTGACACCAGCCCTTTCAAAGGCCTCCTGGTAACTAGCACTGAAACACACCTATTTGGCCTGTTCTCAAAGAACTGCCCCGCGAGGCACTGCTGGGCAGGAAACTAACCTGCATCACCAATCAGGTCACAGGAGGAAAGGAGAGGCCAGGACAGAAGTGCAGGTTCCAACTTTGGGGAGGAATCCTTGGCATTTACATAGCAAACAACACCCAGGTGAGGCAGTATGTGAACAAGGCCTGGCTCAGCAGCTCCCCTGTCTGAGCATATTTTAAATGTTTGCCACATGCCAGACGTTAAGGTTTTAATGGCCGCACATCGCTGGCAGGCGGACCGGTGTCCCGAACACAGTATAAAAATCGAGTGATAACAGCCTGGCTGTACGTGAGGTCAGTGGGGCATCCCCTGAGCCCCACCGGCCCTCCCCGCGTGTGTTGAATTGCTGCGAATGGGCAGGGTTCTCCTGGCCTGTATGACCTCGAGGCAGCTCCCAGGACCCTTCACAAGCCCCTATACTGGGAGGATGAAGTGCGTGGAGGGGACCACAAACTCAGTTCTAAGCCCAGCGGCAGTGGCCTCTGTCCGATTATTCAGAGAGCTTTGGATATCTGAAATCCAGCAAGGGCTTTCCTGGGGGCAGGCGCAGAGGGGAATGAAAGTTCCCTCACTGATAGAATTCATCAATGAGGTGAATTGATTAATCCAGTGGCTCCCACTTACTGATATTCCTTAAAACAGAAAACACGTGGCTCGGGGGGGAAGGTGGATGGCTACACTAAATATCGCGCCCAGTTTTCCTTTCTAAAAATGCACACCAGCTGGCTGAACAATCAAACACTCCCCTCTGCCATATAAGACCTTTGGAAAAAACCCTCTCTGGCTAGAAAGTCTTAGAAGCTACCTGTTACTGCACGCTTGGCCTCCAAACTCCTCTGTGAAGCAGCAGGGGGATCACAATGACAATTACCTGTTAATAACAACAGCAAGCATTGATGAGCACTTACCAAGTTCTAGGCCAGGGGGTGGCTGTTTCTGTAAAGGGGGCAGATAAGAAATACTTCCAGCTTTGTGAGCCAGACTCAGTTGTACTGTTGTAGCCCCAAAGCAGCAGAGACACTCCTTATAGGAAAGAGTGTAGCTGTGTTCGTTTCTTTTTTTTTTTTTTTTTTTACAAAAACAGGTGATAGGCCTGATTAGGTCCATGGGCTGTAGTTTGCTGATTCCTCTTCCGTGGGGGGAGTGTGCTAAGTGTTTTAGGGACATAATCTCATTTAATTTTCATAATAACCCTAGGAGATGGGTACTGTTTTTATACTCATTTTTGGAAATAAATTCAGGATCAGAGTTAGATTTCTTGCCCAAGATCATAAATTTAATACGCAGTGTGGCTGGAATGCAAACTACTTAATTATATTGTTCTACTTAAAAGTCTTGTAAAAATAATAATACTCCTAGATGACATCTGTAGCGTGTTTCCTAGGAATCAGGTACATTCTGATGTTTTTATTTAATCCTTGTAACTCTATTATTATTCTTATTTTACAGATGCCAAAACTAAGTCCAGAGAGGTGAAATGACTCGCCCAAGGGCACATACTTTATCAGTGACAGAGATCTGAACCCAGGTGGTACAACTTCACAGCCTTGTCTCTTAACTGTTTAACTCTCCACGCATTCTTTGAGGCGGGTCAGTGGGTAGAAGCCTACTGTGTTCTGTGGCCTTCTGGCCCTGAACACATGTGGGGTTTCCAAGGCAGAAAGGACTTGAAATCTGGATATGAAAGTCCCAGCAGTCTGCCCCACCTCCCCTTCCAGGATGTATCAAGTCTCAGTCAATAGGTCCCTTCTGGTCCAGGCACTGGAGCCCTGGGTGGACCCTGGAGGGACAGAGGACCCGCCTGGCCCGCCGGTGCAGAGTTAGCAGAGAATAGGAGTCCCAGAATAGGAGTAGCCAGTGAGCGCCCGCCGCCCGCACACGCTGCTCAGAATGACACCCAGGCATCCAGGTACAGCGCAGATAGCAATTTTCCTTTCTACTTATTGGTGCAAGGCCAGTCAGAGAGCCTGACAGGGGCCCAAACAAGCTGTCAGGAACTTCTAATTAGGGCTGAACGGCATCAAGAGTGCGCGCGCCCTCCAGCCTCACAATTAGCAGGACAAAGTGTCAGATAGGCTGAAAGACGAATGCCCGCAGTGGGGCTGGAAGGGGATGGGGGCGGGGAGCCAGGGGCTGAATCACTAGGTGGGCCGATCTGCCCTCTCCAGGGCTCCAGGAAAGCACTTGAATGAAGAGGGAAACGTGGAGCATATCCCTTGCACCTTCAAACTCCACTCTGACTCCTTCTCACGCCCCAAATAATTCACTGAGTCCCAGGGAGGCAGCGAGTGGTGTTACGGTCCTGCACTTGAATCAGCCAGACTTAGATTCAAACCCGGGCTCTCCTGTCATCCAAATTCTAGTTTCCTCACTGACCTCGAGTGGGAGTTGTGAGGATTGAAGGAGAGAATGCTATCCATGGGCTTAGCATAGCTCCTGACACGTAGTAAGCGCTTGAGAAAGAAATGGCCGCTCTTACGGTTACTGTTCCACACATTCACATTCACTAGCACCTAGTGTATACGTTCGGCTTTTAATACATTGAATTTTCATCCTCAACAATGGTCTGACATAGGCCTTATAATCCCCATTTTACAGATGAGGAAACTGAGGCTCGGAGGTGAAAGGACTTGATCAGAATCATACACCTGACAGGTGGCAGATTCTGGATTCACATGCTGAAGTGAACCATCGTAATCACAATAATTGCTACCACTTTTTGCACACTTATAATGCACCACGCACTGGGCTAAGCCAGGTAGGTGATACTTCCCCAGACGATGCTCCAGCCACTGGCCCAGGGCTGACCAGCCTGAAGAGCTAGAAAGCGCTTCTTTGCCCTGGGCTGAAATGTACCTCTCCTACTGTCACAGCCCATGGGTCCTGGGACTCCCCTTTGGAGAGGTGCAGCCAGTCCACCCCCGATGATGTGCCAGCCCTCCGGGTGTCCACGGACAATAATCACCCCTCCCCCAACTTATCTCCAATTACTTCAACCGTCCCTCAATGGCTGACATATTATTTAGTTAGTTATTACACTCAGAGGTGACTCCGCTCTCCTGACCTCCTGCCTTTCTGCCATGGCCTGCTTCATTTTGTCAACGTCCTTTTAAACACGTGATCCTGTCTTTTTTAAACACATTTTGTCAATGTCCTTTTAAACACATGGTCAGTCCAGCTATGGACTGGCCGGACTGTTACTGCCCAGAGCTCCCTTGGGAGCCTTGTCACCCTGTTGATTTAGCCTGAGATGCAGCCAATCAAACCTCTCTGAGTTTTTCAGACATGCTGGTGACAAACCTCTCACCTCATCCTGTCTCGATACTTTTATTCTAGAAACAGTACTTCCCATGTTTTCCTATTAGATTTCATCTCATATTCTGCCCATAATTCTAGTCCAATGAAATTGCTTTGTATCATGTTTCTTTCACAGCAAGGAGTTAAGAGCATACACTCTGGGGTCAGATGGCCTGGGAGTAAATCCTGGTTCTACAGCTTAATCTCTCTGTCCTCAGCTTACATATCTGTAAAATGGGAATAATGATATTACCTACCTCATTGGGATGCTGAAAAAATGAAATGTTAACACATGCAACGTGTTAGAACAAAGCCTGGAACATGGTAAGTGCTATACAGTGTGAGCTATTATTTTTTATTACTATTATACAAGGTATTTATTACCCCCTTGTAGCTTTAGGTCATTCACAAATCTTATTTAGTATGTCTTCCACATCTTCACCCAAGTCACTGAGAACGCATCTCGGAAAGAACAGGGGGGTCCCCACGTCCTGAGAACGTTCCCTCCAGATTGATGGAAATCGTTAGGGATTCATTGTTCTGTTACAAATGCTCCTCGTTGGATACCATCCAGCTTGTCCACGGGGGTGCCATGAAAAGTTATGACAAGTGCCACACCGAAATCCTCTTCCTAGGTCCAGAATATTCTTTTGACCTACCCGTACTTCACAAAAGAAAAAGAGGTTTCGTGTCTGGCACGGCCAGTCCTCAGTCAGCCCACCCAGAACTTCCCTTTGAGTCCACAGTCATCCACACCCCGTCTGTGTTAGAAGCTTGCCCGGGGCTGGTACTGGGCCCCTCCGTGGACCATCTGCTGCCCTCTCTTGCCTTCTCCCTTGAAAAGCAAAGCAACATTTGCCCTTCTCCCCTTACGGCCCTCTCTCCAGTTCTGCCCAGGTCCCCAGGGAGGCCTGCGGTGATTCAGCAAGCTCACCCGAGCATCTCCCCTCAGCGCCCAGCAGGTGACCTCCTCAGGGCTCTGTGCCACCCTGGGCTCCCACAGACCAGGTCCTTCTTTCCTCGCCCAGCCATCCTTCTCTCAGACGGGGCTCTGCCGCCTGCCCTCTAACTCCCACGAATGTCACACCATCTGCACCCCTGTACCTCATTCTTGCTACGAAAGCCACTTTTTAAAGTTCCTTCTTAAGGTCTTCATGTCATTTTTTCCCTCCCGTCTCACTGCGTCTGCCGTTTAGCCCTCCTTACCCTTGCCATATGGGGAGCAATAGGTGGACCTCAAAGGCGCCTTCCTGTCTGTTGAGGCTGTGAATCCCTCAGAGGCTGGATATACGGTGCTGGGGCCATGGGGCAGGTTACCTGCACTCAGGCATCACCGCCGAGGGTGGGAGGAGGGAGAGACGCAGCCTGGAGCTGTCACACGGGCCTCATCTGCCTGCACACTGGGGATGTGCCACAGCTCCCCGCTCCGCTGGCCTTCCTGCTACTCTTTATTCATTAAAATGCTCAGATGCCGACTAACTTTATTTGCTCAGTATTTATTTCGCCAGCCTTGAAGCCAGAACAACAGGCAGCTTGATTGAAAGGTTGTCTGGTTTCATTGTCGCTCCTGTACGTAATTCCGCAGCCTCGGTGGAAATGGTATTTTATAACTCGCCAGAGCAGATATCCCTTAGTGAACTGGAACAGATATTCCTGTGTCACCTCAGCTGTCTTCTCCCTAATGCCCAGGCCTCTAGAACCACTGCCTGCCTCCCCAGCCCTACGGCACTGGGCTCCCCCAGGGGAGCTCGTCTCCCTGGAATGTGGCAGCCACACAGGCAGAGGGGACGTGGCCTAGAGATGCAGCGGGAGGGCTCCAGGTTAGACCTGGGCTCATTACAAGGGGTGCGACTCCGGAATGGAAACGTGGTGGGTGAGAGGGCGTGGAGAGGCAGAGGGACGGTGTGACTTCTCCTTCTTTGGACATCCCCAAAGGTCAGGCTGGCAGAGATGGTCCAGTCCTGCCTGGAAAAATGGCAAGCTAAGATGTGTTCTGGAGAGCATTAAAAGTAGGAGGAGTCAGATTCCACCAGTACTTCCCCTGCCCTCCCACCAACTTTGACTACCCCCCACTAGGGAGTCCGAGAGACAGAGCACTTCCCCAGGTACAGCTGGGCAGGGGTCTCCATGGGAGGAGGCGGGCTGGGCCCTCCCACTGCTGTATTCCCTTTGTCTGTCCCCTTGGAAAACAGAGGCTTATGGGGCAGAGCAGGCCTCTGTACCTCGGGGACCCCAACAAGCTCAGAGTGTTTCCAGGACAGCCCCCCGCCCCATCTCTGAGCCCACAGCACCTCCTTCCGTGGGGTGGAGCGGGGGGCTTTGGAAGGGGGGTGCAGAGCAGAGGAAGCTCCATCTTCTGCCCCCCGAGAGCCGATGGCGTCTCTGATCGTGGCTCGGCAATCGCCCTCTCTTTACTATTGTGACTAAATCAAGTTGGGTGATTTATTTCCCACTTATCTTTCCTGTTTCCGCTCCCTGTCTGATCCGCACTGTTGAACACACCAGAGTGAAAACAGATCATCCGTTCCGATCAGCTGCTGCGGAGTCGAAAAGCGCACCCCTCCTGCTGCCTTGGGGCACAGAGGTGTGCAGAGGCGGGGGAGACCCTCCTAGAGACTGGGCTGGCCCCAGACCCCAGCTTCAGCGGGCGGGAGGTGGAGTGTCAAGGCTCTGTGAGCCTCTGCAGAGGGAAGAGGCCGCAGTTATGCTGAAAACAAAGCGAGCGGGTGGGTGGTAGCTGGGAGCCGGCAGCAGACAGTAGGCCTCACCTTGCAGCAGTGCCTGCCCCCAAGGCTTCCTGCAGTCCAGGCCTCACTCACTGCTCCCCTCACCTGTCCCAGGGTGCCTTGTGCTCCCACAGATGCTCCGGCTGGGCCTGACCTGCCAGCCCCACACGTTTCCTGCCTCGCCCCTGGGTCCACGTTGAGGGAACCGAAGAGATCTAGCCATGCCTGACGTCCTCAGCCTGGGCTCCTGCAGCCAGGCTGGACACCCTCCCCGGGTGCACCACCCCCAGAGGGCACTGCAGCCCACAAGCCACGCCCCCACCCCTGTGAGGGTAGGACGGTATGGGGGTCCAGAGCATCGGCCCTGGGGCCAAAAGCCTGGGCAAACTGCCCGGCTTCCTTGAGGCTCAGTTTCCCTATCTGTTAGAAGGGTAACGATACCCACTGTTGGCAGGATTAAATGAACCCATGTGCATCCGTGGGTGCTTTAGGAAGCGGTGTTTAAACCAATAAGCCAATTCTTCCACGTGGGGGAAGGGAGAGGAGGGACATTACCTTGGGGGCCATTTGTTGTTGTTAGGATAGCAAAAATCACTTGGGTGACTTATTTATATTTATTTCATATTATATTTTGTATTTATTTATGTAAATATAAGGCCCCTGAGATGCTCTTGACCCAAGAAAAGGGTACATCAGGATGCTTTCTCTGTGTATTAGAAAGGCTGCCCCTCCAGGCGTACAGACTGTGGGAAGGTGGGCCATGTATAGGAGGAACTCGAGGCCCTTCTGGGAGGAAGGAGCCCAAGACTCCAACCCTTTCTCTGTAAGGTCTGAAGTTAAAGCTATCTGTTGTGTAAGCTAGGGCGGCACTGCAGAAGCTCTGACGGAAGGAGGACACCCTAAGAGCCACAACAGAGGACTCACAGTGAGGGAAGTGGGCAGCAGGGCTGGTGACCTGCTCAACCACCAGTATCAGAATGAGCTTTGGGAATAACGATGAGACCTCGACCTTGGATCCAAGGTGTGGGGGCCTCTGGACTTGTAAGAGAGCTGGACCAGCAGCAGCAACCTGTATGAACAGGAGACCCTGGGCTAGCAGCCAAAGCAAAGCTTGGTGTATTGTACCCCAGTGGCATTCAGCCTGATGTCAGGCACACAGCATTCAGTAAATGTTGGTTCATTAATAATGAGGCTAGTTGGTATTCTTTGAATGTGTGCTATGTGCCAGCTAGTTCCATAGCTTTAACACTCATTGAATCATTTAATTCTAACAAAACTCTATTAAGTAGGTACTATTCTTACCTCCAACTTTATAAAGATACAGAGGCACAGAGAGGGTCAATAATTTACTCAAAGTCACACAGCTGGGATTCAAATCTAGCTTCTCCGTTATCATTGTTGACAATAAAAGTTCTCTGTCTTCCCCCATTCCAACCACCAAGACCATGTCAACCCTTTGAAACACTGCGGATTAAGAGGATCCACAGATTACAGACAAGCCTCAGGAAAACAGCAGGTCAGTGCCCAAGGGCTGACAAGGATCCCAGCACCTTCCCTCTGCCCTTACCTCCCCCAGCACCCCAAGCAAAGCCCTCTCTCCAGAAAGGGTGGATTTACTTACGCTTTCTAGATTAGATGTGACTGCAGAGTTTAGCACATTACTTCTCCTGATGTATTTGCATTTTAACTTGGGACAAATTCTTAAGTCAAAGACATGAACCTCTAATGGTAGAATATCAGAGCCCAGTGAGGTGAGGGATTACAGCCAGGCAAACATTGGCAGGGATCAAGAGTCCCTTCATGCATGTATAGACACAGCCCATGTCAGAAGCAGAGCCTGGTCTGTTTGGAGAAGTTCATCCTGGCTTGTGCTGCAACAAGTTATGTGTAAAGAATGAAGAAGGGTGATAGCACAGGTGAAGGGGGTGGGGCTGGTAGTCCTACTGGGTCAGGGGGGTAGAGGGCCACTAGGGAAGGCTTCTACCCAAGATAATACCTGAGCCAACGCTTAAGGATGGTGGGCTCAGGGGATCATTCCCACTGTCATCAGTAAACAGTCCATGGGCTAACATGGGAAAGATGAAGCCAAGGGAAGGAGGATTCTTGAGGATGACTTTGTAGCATGGTCTGGGAAGAGGGAGCAGTGATTTGTTGCTCCCAGGGAACACTGACATCAGAATAGTTACTTAATACTAGCAAACTGAATCCAGAAACACATAAGAAATGATTCTATACCATGACCAAGTGGGATTTATCCCAGGAATGCAAGGCTGGTTTAACATTAGAAAATCAATTAATGTAATACACCACATCAATAAAATAAAGGAAAAAACCCACATGATCATCTCAATAGACAGAAAAAGCAGTTGACAAAATCAACATCCCTTCACGATAAAACCACTCAACAAACTAAAAATAGAAGGAAATTTCCCCAACTGATAAAGAGCATCTACAAAATATCTAGACTTAACATCATATTTAATGGTGAAAGAGCAGATGCTTTTCCCCTAAGATCAGGAACAAGACAAGGATGTCTATTCTCAGCACTTCTATCAACCTTGTACTAGAGGTTCTAGCCAGGGCAGTTAGGCAAAACAAAGAGATAAAAGATAAAAGGCATCCATATTGGAAAGGAAGAAATAAAACTATCTTCTTTCTATTTGCAGATGACATAATCCTACATAGAAAAAAAATCCCAAGAAAAATCCACTGAGTGTTATCAGAACTAATAAGTGAGTTCAGCAAGGTTGCAGGGTAAAAGATCAATACACAAAAATCAATTGTATTTCCATACACTAGCTATGAACAATCGCATCAAAAAGAATAAAATACATAGGAATAAATTTAACAAAAGATGTGCCAAACATATACTCCGAAAAGTACAAATGTTATTGAAAGAAATTAAAGAAGACCTGACTAAATCGAAAGACATCCCACGTTCATAGACTGAAATACTTAATACTGTTAAGATGGCAATATTCCCCAAATTGTTCTACAGATTCAACACAGTCCCTATCAGAATTCCAGCTGGCTTTTTTGTAGAAATTCACAAGTTGGTCTTAGAATTAATAAAGAATTGGGAGGGACCCAGATTAACCAAAACAATCTTGAAAAAGAACAAAGCTGGAGGACTCACATTTCCTGATTTCAAAATTTACTACAAAGCTACAGGAAACAAGATGGTGTAGTACTGGCATAAGAATAGAAATTTAGATGAATGAAAAAGAAATGAGACTCCATAAATACTCTCTTACAATTAAGGTCAATTGATTTTTGACAAGGGAGCCAAGACCATTCAATGCAGAGAAAGAATAGTCTTTTCAACAAATGGTGCTAGGACAACTGGATATCCACATGCAAAAGAACGGAGCTGGCCCCCTACCTTATACCATATACAAAAAACCTGACTGAGATCAAAGATCTAAACTTAAGAGCTAAAAATATAAAACTCTTAGAAGAAAACATAGGGGTAAATCTTCATGACCCTTTGCCCATATTTTAATTGGGTTATTTGTCTTTTTATTATTCAGTGATAAGAATTCTTTATATATTCTAGATATGAGTCACTTTTCAGTATACAATTTGCAAATATTTTCTCCCATTCTACTCGTTGTCTTTTCCCTTTTTGATACTGTCCTTTGAAGCACAAAACATTTTAACTTGATGAAACCTGATTTATCTATTTCTCCTTTTGTTGCTTGTGCTTTGGATGTCATATCTAAGAAACCATTGCCTAATTTCTCCGAAGAAAATATACAGTTGACCAATAAGCACATGAAAAGATGCTCAACATCATTCGCCGTGAGGGAAACAGAAATCAAAACCACAGCGAGATACCACTTCACACCCGTTAGGGTGGGTGTTGTGCTAGACAGAATAATGACCCTCCAAAGATGTCCACCATTCTAATCCCTGGAACCTGAGAACATGTTACCTTACATGGCAAAAGAAATATTGCAGATGCAAGTAACTCAAGGATCTTGAGATAGAAGAGGAGCTTGGATTATCCATGTGGGCCCAATGTCATCACAAGAATACTTTTAAGTGAAAGAGAGAGGCAAGAGGGCCAGAGTCAGCAAAGGAGAGGTGATAACAAAAGCAGAGGTCAAAATGATGTCCTCGCTGGCTTTGAAGCCAGAGGGGGCCACAAACCAAGAATTACCGACAGTCTCTAGAAGCTGGAAAGGTCAAGGAAACAGATTCCCCCCCTAAAGCCTCCAGGAAGAATTCAGCCCTGCCAACACCTTGACTTTAGCCCCATGAGATCCATTTCAGACTTCTGACCTCCAAAACTGTAAGATAATAAATGTCTGTTGTTGAAGTCAATTTGTTACAGCAGCAATAGGATAC
This sequence comes from Pseudorca crassidens, assembly GCF_039906515.1. Taxonomy (NCBI): domain Eukaryota; kingdom Metazoa; phylum Chordata; class Mammalia; order Artiodactyla; family Delphinidae; genus Pseudorca; species Pseudorca crassidens. Next base: position 95,052,554 of record NC_090304.1, read on the forward strand.
CAAGACAGCTACAGTAAAAAAAGTCAGACAATAACAAGAGTTGGCAAGGACATGGAGAAACTGGAACCTTCAAACACTGCTGGTGGGAGTGTAAAATGGTGCAGCTACTTTAAATGATGGTCTGGCAGTTTCTCAAGAGGAAAACAAAGAATGACCCAGCAATTCTACTCCTAGGTACCCATCAAGAGAAACGGAAGTACGTGTCCATGTGAAAACTTGTATATAAACGTTCACGGCAGCATTTTCACGATAGCCAAAAAGTGGAAACAAATCAAATGTCCGTCAGTGGATGAATGGATAAAAGAAAATATGAATTCATGCTACAACACAGGTGAACCTCAAAAACATTCGCAGTGAAAAAAGTCAGATGCAAAAGGCCACATACTGTATGACTGCATTTGTGGGAAATGTCCAGAACAGGCAAATCTAAACAAGTACAGATTAGTATTTGCTGAGGTCAGGGTGTGCATAGGAGGGGGAATGGGGAATAACTAATAATGGAGAAGTGGTTTCTTTTTAGGGTGATGAAAATGTCCTAAAATTGACTGTGGTGATGGTTGTCCAAAGCTGTGAATATACTAACACCATTTAATTGTACGCTTTAACATTGTAAATTGTATGGTATGTGAATTATATCTCAGTAAAACTCTTATTAAAAAAAAAAAAAGACTGCCTACCCTGTCCTACCTTAGGGAAGTAGTTAATCATAGAAAGATCCCTGAGATCCACTTTAGCAAACCTAGTCCAGTAGAAAAATCTGTAGCCCTCTGGTTTACCAGAGTTCTGATTCCAGGGCAGGGTAGGTGTTGCCCTCCCATGGCCCAAGGTCCCCAACATGGACATTGGAAAACCATCCACAAAGACCCCTGTTTATCTGGCCAGCTAGTCTCCCACTGTTCCAGCCTCACAGCACACAGGGCATAATTCTGAACTACTGAGGTTGTCTACACACCCAGGCTGCCCCTTCTCCCTGTAAGCCTCCTTTACCCAGCTCTTACACATCCTTCAAGACCCCACTCAGGTGAAGCTTCCCTAAGTGACGGCCCTGAACCTCAGAGTCTGGGCAATTTGCCCTCCCTCCTGCTTCCCCAGGCTCCCCAGCTCCTTGAAGATACTCTTCCCATCATTTAACATCACAATAAATACAACCATTCCATGTCTCTGTCAACACAGCTTTCAAGCTCCTTGAAGGTAAAAGCCATCTCTTATTTGCCTTCGTAGCATTAGTATCTAGAGCGTCTGGCTCACAGCAGGTGCTCAGTAATGTGGATTAAACAGCCTGACAGGCCATTTTTCCAGCCTGAACCTGGGAAGACCCAGCTGGACACACAGCAGTGGGGAAGGTAAAGCATCAGGACTGGAGGGAGAAGAGGGGGGCACTCAGCACAGCCTACACAAGGCCTGGATGGGGTGTCATCCTCCGCTTCCTCTCAGCAGGTACCCTCTGTGCTCAATGGCCTCTTTCTCCTCCAGCTGTCATCCAGCCCCAATGTCAGAGCCGCTACCCCTCCCAGGAATAGTTACATACAACCAGCTGACTCGAAGACTAAAGAGCTTTGGAAGGAAGAAAAGAAGAACACTGACTGAGCATCTCCTGTGTGCAGGTCCTGTGCTGGAAACTTTCACATAGATTATATACTTTATTCCTCAAAGTAAGCAAGTATCATTATTTCTCATTGTTCCAGATACAGAAACGTGCCCAGTTACCAGTAGGGGCGGGGGGCTGCAATATAGGGGTGGGGGAGTGGGAGATAAACTACTGGCTGTGAGATAGGCTACAAGGACATACTGCACAACATGGGGAATAGAGCTAATATTTTGTAATAACTGTACATGGAGTGTAACCTTTAAAAATTGTATAAAAAATTTAAAAATAAATTTAAAATATAATTTAAAAATTAAAAAGAAATCTTAAAACAGTTTGAACCAATTTCAATTTTAACATATATTAAAATTCTTTTAACTTTAGCCATTTTGACACCAACCCCAACATTCTTAACTAATTTAAAAAAAGAAAGGAAGGAAGGAAGAGGGAAAGAAAGAAAGAGAAGAAAGAATGAAGGAAGGAAAGAAGGAAGGAAAAGGGAGCGGCGGAGGGAGAAGTGTGCCCAGGATCCCACTGATAGTGACAAGCAGGACTGGAATTGAAATCTAGGTGTTCCTGGTCCTAAGGACCCTGCTCCCCTGTTTCGCACACAAAGACCTCTCTTTGGTTCTGTTATTAACAAGCTTTGTGACCTGAGGGGGGAGATCACTCCTCTGGCCCCAGTTCCCTCCATTATAAAAAAGAGGAGTGTACGTGACCTCTAAGGCCCCATCCAGCTCTGACACTGACTGTCGGATGAATGGTGGAATTTCGGTCACCGTGAGGGGTCCTGAGGATAGAGCACTGAACTTGCCCAGAACTTCTCAGACCACACACGGAAAGTCAGTTCAGCCCACATCAAACCCAGCACCCAGACAGGAAGGGCCAGGGCCTGGGTCCCTTCCCAAGGTCTGTGGGAGGCAGCTGGGGTTGCTCTCAGCTCTTTTGGAAAGTGCACGGTGACTGCCCAGCTTCCTTGGGAGCCAAGCATGAAATCCGGAAAAAGTCAGGAATTATTATTATCATTATTAGTTATTATTGCATGTAAACTGTGCATGACTAACTCCGAAGGAGGAGCACACTTTCTTTTTCCAGATCCTTCAATCATCGGTATGATAATAATAAAAAAAAATTACGTGCTTCAAAACATGCCCCCAGCACTGCCCTATGTTTTCTTCTAACGGTTCCCAGAGCTTCCAAGAGCCACATTTAAATAAAATGAAGCAATTATTTAGTCTGCAATTAAAGATCGCAGCGATTTATTTATTTATTTTGCGGTACGCGGGCCTCTCACTCTTGTGGCCTCTCCCGTTGCGGAGCACAGGCTCTGGACACGCAGGCTCAGTGGCCATGGCTCACGGACCCAGCCGCTCCGCGGCATGTGGGATCTCCCCGGACCAGGGCACGAACCCGTGTCCCCTGCATCGGCAGGCGGACTCTCAACCACTGCGCCACCAGGGAAGTCCAATCGCAGTGATTTATTTTTAAGTAGGAATATCATCACTAGGGGTGAAATGGCAAGAAAGGAGGACAGGAAGGGCTGTGGCCGAAGTGGGGGCAGGGAGGAGAAGCAGGGACCAGGGACAGCCAGGCTGGGGTGGGCAGGGAGCGGGGGAGCCGCTGACTTGCCAGAGGCTTTCAGGCCCAGCCCTTGGGAAACTCAAAATGAGTGGATGGGGAACTGGGAGTGGGGTCCATGGCCCTGCGAAACCTGGGAAACCCGAGCAGCCAGCCCTTCTGTGTCATGAAACTCCTGCTGAACATGCTTTAAAATGTTCACCATCTGGGCCTCGCACAGTGCCTGGCACACAGTAGGCTCGCTACAAATCATCAACGAATGGTAGAGGAGGCAGAGATCTGGACCCGCACGCCCTCGCTCAGAGGCGCCAGGTGGGGCTCTGTAAGCGTAGGCTCGCTCTTCATGGGTAGCTGCTCTCTACAAACGGCTGCTGCGTCCCCCTGAGCATCGGGGTGGTAGACTCAGGTGGTGGCAGGCTACTTGGCTGACGACTAAAGGATTATAGGTAAACTGCCAGTGACTGTTGCCCTAGTCCCGCAGGCACACGGTCCTCAGGGGAAAGCAGTCTGGCACGTGGTCCCTTGACGAGTCCTGGAAGGAAGTGTGCAGCTGGGGAGGGGACAGGGAGAGGGGGTGGGAAGAGAGCCCTCCTAGGTCTTGGGATTCTGGAGCCAAGTGTATGAGTCTTCCCTTTTGGGGGACCATCTGGAAAAGTCACCTCTTCTCCAACCTCCCCAAGCCTGTATGCAGACAGTCCCTGCAGCTGTGGGGACATCCCCCCAAAGCACAAACTGATTTACTTGGCGCTGAGGTGAGGAGTCTTTCCCTCGCAAGCAACACCACTTAAGGGGTGGGGAAGCCAGCGGCGGGACGGGTGTGGAGAGAGGAAAGGCCAGCTGGAGCCCCCCTCCATCTCTGAGACGCCTGAGGTCCTCAGAAAGCCCTGCTTGCCCCTCTCCCTCCCTCACCCTGGTCGCTTTCACTTCCCGAACTCACCTCCCCAGCCCGGGCTCGCCCATTCCTAGCCAGCGCCGAGCTCTCCGTGGACCTGGGCCACCTCCGACGCTTCCTCCCACTCCGCCTGGCCGACGCCTACTCGAGTTTTGAAGCCCCTGCCTCATGGGCAGTTCTGCAGAAGTCTTCTGGGAAGCCCACCCCTCCACTCCTCTACTCTCCCCATGAGCCCTTCCTCCTGGGCGCTTGTGTTTGGTTAACATCTGTTTCCTGCTCTCTTCTGTAAGCTCTGTGGAGGCAGGCACATGACTGTTCTGCTCCGTAAATATTTGCTGAGTAAATGATTCGTGGGTGGAGAGATGGCACGGGGAAGGGGAGGGGGAGGGGAGAGGACACGGCTTAGGAGGGCAAGCTTGGGGCTGAGCTTTGGAGACTTAGGACTCAGACATGTGACAACCCGCAGGAGACGGGGCATGCTGGACTGCTGTGTGCCCCCCCCCCAGGTGGCTGGTCACCTTTCCATGAGAAAGCCCGGGATCTGGGGACTATTTAATGGGAATCCAGGTCACACTGCGGAAGGCGCTTCACCGCCCCACGTCAGTCCACACAGGTGGCTCCTCCCGAGGGACCAGGACCACACTGCGTATCTGGGGAGGCGGAGGGTGGGGGAGACGGACTGTCTGGGTCCCACAGGGCATCCCTTCCCAGGAGCTCCCAGCCTCAGCCCCCACTGGGAGGCCAGGGAGGAAGGAGGCCGACGGGGACAACTCTCCCTGGATACGCCAAGCGCTGCGTCCAGGTCATGAGAACACCAGAGGCAGAGATGTGATGTTAGTTTCCAAAGGGCTTTCACATTCGTTACCTTATTCCAAAGCTCAAAGGGCCTGTATTACTACCCTCATTTTATAGATGAGAAAACTAAAGCTCGGAGAAGCTGAAACATTTGCTCAAGGTCGCACAGGTGAAAGGGGCAGATCCAAGACACCTGCCCCTGGAGAGAGAGAGAGAGACAGAGAGAGAGAGAGGTGTGTGTGTGTGTGTGTGTGTGTGTGTGTGTGTGTGTGTGTGTGTGTGTGTGTGTGTGTGTGTGTGTGTGTGTGTGTGTGTGTGTGTGTGTGTGTGTGTGTGTGTGTGTGTGTGTGTGTGTGTGTGTGTGTGTGTGTGTGTGTGTGTGTGTGTGTGTGTGTGTGTGTGTCCGTCCGTCCGTCCGTCCGTCCAAGAGGGAAACAATCACCCCTTTAAAAAGCACATGAAAAAATAAAGCAAGAAAAGTCTGGACCTCCACAGAAAGAGAGGGGAACACAAAATATCTTTTTCTTTTCTCAGAACGGCAGCCTGTGTGAGCCTGCAGGGCCCTCACATCTGTCTCCTCATACAAAATGAAAGACGTTTTGAAAAACAAGAGGGGTTGTAATAAAGCATAGACTGTGTTGGGAGCGGAGCTGTGCCCAGTGTGTCCTGTCACTGTCACCACCAAGGAGACGGTGGCCAGGCTGTTCATGCATCCAGGCTTGCCTCCAACTCCGAGGTTCCCGGGGAGGTGCAGACAGACAGACACATTTGGGCAAGACTGAGGGAGAAGCCAGGAGGCCCAGAGCCCAGCTATCCGAGAGCAAACACAGCTCCTACCGTGAGCAAACAGGGACCCACGCTCCTACAGTAATATTACTATTCCTACTCAGAACCTAACCCCAACTATAGGGCTCCCTGGAGCCCTCCCAGAAATCACAGGCTGGCAATGTCTCTTAACAGGGCTGTATTAGGTACCTACTGCTGCATAACAAAGTACCCCCAGACTGAGCAGCTTAAGACAGCTCTCATGTATAACCCCACACAGTTTCCCAGGCCGGGAATCAGGGGTGGCCAGGCTGGGTAGCTCTGGCTCATGAGCTTGTACATCTGTTGGCTGTGGCTTTGTCTCCTCCACGTTCAACTCCATTCATCTCCAGCTTACTCACGTGGCTGTATCAGACCTCTATTCCTTCTGGCTGTTGGCTAGAGGCCTCAGTTCCTTGCCACGTGTTCATCTCCCTATGGCCGCTTACAACCCGCTGGCTACCCTTCCTCTGAGCCAGTGACCCACGGGCGGAGACCAAGACAGAAGCCGCAGTTGTTTATTACCCAACCTCGGGAGGGACTTCACCACTCGTCATACACTGCTGGTCACACAGACCAACCCAGGTACAAAGTGGGAGGGCATGACACAAGGGTGTGGATATAAGGAGGGGAGGATTTGGGGGTCATCCAGGAGGCTGTCTGCCATGGGGGTGCTGTAGCATTTGGACTGAGTCAGTTCTTCACTGGGTTTGGCATCCCTGGCCCTCCCCTCTAAATGCCAGTGGCTTCCTCCAGTCATACTACAGCTAAAACATCCCCCGTCCTGCCCTCCCCCACTCCCCTACTCCCTCCACGCCACACACTTCCAAAGCGTCACAGGACCATTGGCTCCATCCCCTTGTTCTACTGGTGAGTAAATGGCTTCGGCAGTAGCAGTAACGCAGAGGAAATCTGTAACATGGGAGAGCAGAACAACCGCGACCAGGGTCACTCAGATGCGCAGCCCACCTCTTCGAGCTGTTGTAAATGTGGGTAAGTTATTTGTCGTTCTTCCCCTTGAGGTTCTTGATCTGGGAAATGGGGGTAAGAGACCTAGCTTGTAGAGCTGTTGTGAGGGGTAAATGAGATTATGCGTGTCAAGCCCCTAGCACATAGCAAGAACCCAGCAAACCACAGTCCACGGCACTGTTATCAGGCTCCTGCCAGAGATGCGCTGTTTCTTTAATATCCACTGCTTAAGGGGGCGGCACTGACCGGCTGAAAGAACCGCTCTCTTGTGAATTAGGAAGCTCAACCTCCGTTCCTGGCTTTGCGTGAGTTGCTTTAAACTTTCCTGGGCCTCGGTTCCCTTAGTTATAAGTTAGGAAAAATCATTTTCAGTTATTTTATCCTTTCCAGTAAATCTATGATGAAAAAGAAAGAGTAGGTGCAAAAGGACTTTCAGGAGTTCAAGCTGGAGTGTAGGGAACGGGGGCCAAGTTCCGTGTCTGCTTCATTTTATGTCTCCATTGAGTTGCGCCAGTCAGCCAGCCAGCAAGGATGCGCCGAGTGCCCACTCTGTGGCCAGCTCTAGGCTAGTGAGCCACACACAAGGCAGATCACAGGATGATGCCTTCTGGGGCTGCCACAGCGAGCTTCACGCCTACAGCGCAGAGAACAACTACCGTCCTAGGAGGCGTGCTGCTGCACATGTGGAAGTTCTGGAATCTGGGATACATGGCACAATGATGGGTACCTATAAGATGCTGTTTATTATGATTAAAAAGATAGTAGTCCAGCTCAGGATCAATGACATTCTACAATTCAGCAACCGTGATGGGTTCGTTTGTTGGCCCCTGGGAAGGCTTCCCTGAGAGACACGTGCAAAGAGGGATTTATGAAGGACGACTTGGGCTTCCCACGTCGAGAAGGGTGACCCAGGCAACACGAACAGCTAGAGGGAGGCCAGAGAGGCGTGGGATGGTGTGGTCCAGGGCCTGGGAGAAGTCCAGCGGGTGGAGATATTTATTACATAGACGGTGAGGAGTCATGAAAGGTTTAAAATCAGACAGCGATATGATCAGACCTCTCTTTTAGCTAGAGGTGGGAAGAAACTGGAGGCACTGAAATCAGTTAGGAAGCGATTGTAGGTTGCATGGGTGAAAGATGACGGCTGCCTGAAACTTGCAGAATGTAGGTTACTCAATAGCTGTTTATGCTGAATGATCGTGTGTGAGTATACATCTATATACAGGCACACGTTATCCATTGTTCTAGAATAGGACGATTTCAAATGGCATCTATTCATTTCTTCGCCACCCACAGACTCTGAACTCCTTTCTCACCTTCTGCCGGCACCCCCGGCGATTCCTACCTTCTCAGTACTTTCCTCGCTAGAATCTTCTCAGTTTTCCAAACAGGATGAAACCTATTTTGCACTCTAGGTCATTCCCTCCCTACAAAGAATTTTGTGGGTACAGCAGTAATTAGCTCACTGCTTCTCAAGTCTTCCCTTGAATGCTGACATCAGCCAGACCCCTCTGGCTGACGTTAGCATTAGTCACACAACGTCAATGTCAACCACACTCCGTCCTCACCCGCTATCCTGTGTCTGTGCACATTTAGTCCCAGGTACCCTGCTCAGCTCTCTCTATAAAATGTACCTACACACATATTCATAAAAAATACGGACTCTTGGCTTCTCCACTGAGATTCCACGTCCAAAGCCTTGGGTGCCGGGCATCTCTCCCTGGCTCTGCAAGGATTTCCAAGGTGCCCAAAGAAGGAGTTTAGCACAGCCCTCCACATGACCTGCGGCAGCCCCTGTGCTGCCCGGAGGTTTCCACCAGTATAACCATACCTCTGTTTTGGGAGGGCAGACTTTGATGGCTACCAGGTATCCAGCCAGAAGTCGCCCTGTACCACCAGTCCCTTTCCCCCATCTTGGTAATTTTTAAGATAAGAGATGAAGAAGTGTATTGCTACATCCTAGAAGGAGGAGACCAGAAGAAGATTCCACCAGAAGACAGAAGGAAAACACCCGTCGCCCGGGGAAGAAATGACCAGCTGAAAAGCACACTACACAGCTAGCAAACAACACGCAGCTCTCATCGGATCCTCCAAACAACATCCCAGGGTACCAAAAGCAGGCATTTCCACTCCTAAGTGATAAAGGAACTAAGACACAGAAAGGGGAGGTGACAGGCTTAAACTGCTGCCACTAATAAGAGGCAGAGAAGGGATCTGAACTCCGGTCTCCCGTCTCCCATCGCACAGGTTACCACGAAATACCAACCTAGGACAGCAGTTCTCAAGGGCGGTCCTGGAGCCGCAGCACTTGAGATAGTGCTAGAAATGCAAATCCTTGGGCCCCATCCCAGACTTACTGAAGCAGACACTCTGGGGGTGGGATCCAGCAATCTGTGTTTTAACAAGCTCTCCAGCTGACTGGGATGTGCACACAAGTTTGAGAACACTCTTCAAGGACGTGGAGATGGATAACGAGATAAGACAAACAATCCCAGGAAGCCTACATATGGCCAGGAAGTGGCGGTTGCTTACTTCAGCTCTACACAGTGTGAGTCCTCTCACTGAAGTCAACCTTAGTCACCCACTGTACCTCTAGCGTGTATTGGACACTGTGTACGGTTATTCAGGTTGTGCACTGCACGACTCAGGAGAAACAGTGCCCTTGGAGATGCGCTGCAGAGCCATCTGTGGTGGCCATGCTGCTGGTCTCACGTGGTGGTGGCAATGGGCAAAACAAATTGACCAGAAACGGGATGAGGAGGTGGAACCCAGCCTCGTCACACACTCAGAGTCATTTGGTTCTAACTCTAGAGCGCCTGGGCTCTTCACCACAGACCCAGCGCCAGTCCCCTTGGAGATGGTGCATCTCAACCTTCACACCAATCCATCTGTTCAGACAGTTGGGCACATGATCCTCATCTAGAGTTTAGGGGATGTGATGTGCACCAGCCCACAAGAAAAATCAGTGAGTAGAGATTCCTGAAAGGGATGTTTTTAACAAAGAGCCAGGTGAAGAGAGAACAGGCTGTCTTGGGAGAGAGGGGCAGCCTGGTCACAGGGAAGATTCAGGAAGAAGTTGGACAATTACCCATAGCAAGGGAGGACCAGGTTCCTTACATAGATTATTTTATCTAATCACGGAAATGGCTCTGTGCGATCGATGCTTTTAACCCCACTTCGTTGATGAGGAAGTTGAGGTGTAGACAGCATACAGAATTTGCCCTCGGTTGTGCAGCCAGTAAATACCACAGTCAGAATTTAGACTTGGGCCATCCAGCGCTAGGGTGACCGACTATCTCAGTTTGTCTGGGGTGGCTCCGGGAACATGGAACGTTCACTGCTAAACCAGGAAATTCCTGTAAACCGGGATGAGTGGTCACCCTGCTAGAGAGCTGAGAGTTCTCCAGCTCCGGCAGCAGTCAGTGGACTTCATTACTGATGCCGAAAACCTCTGTCCAGCTGCATGCTGCCCAGGTATCCCGGGAAAAGCTCGCTCTTGACACACCTCCTCCTTGACCTTGCCTTTTTGGATTCCCGTGATGCCAGCAGCCCAACAACGTGTGGAGAAGGAACCAGCCTGGTCTTAGGAGGCGGCAAGCCCTCGCCATGGCCACCCTGTCCTGAGCCTCCCTGACTCCGAGGTTGCATATTTACTGTTCAAGAAACAAACGCGGCCTGCCAATAACCATGGCCACGGACGTGCTGTTGGCACGCTAGCATCGCCCGGAGAAGTGTGCTGACGAGGAGCCACAGCTGGGCTCAGCCGGGAAGACCTGCACGGCTGAGTCTGGCTCAGCCAGCCCAAGGTCAAGGGTCTCCCTGCGGCAAGTGCAGGCTCCCCCAGTGGATCTTCTGACCCAAATGGAGCCATCAGGCAAGAGGAAGGGCGCTTTCCTTGATTGGGGAGAAAAGGGGGAAGGACATTTACCCTGCACCTACTGCATGCCAGCACCTTTGCTTTGTACTCTTCTTGGTAAATATTCATGCCAATCCTGGAGGTGTGTGTGCTTCTGGGAGGGAGGCTGTGCCGCCCACCAGAGATCTGTGCATCCCCATCCACAGTGTGGAGCTGTTGCTGGGCAGCAACTGCCCAGCCAGGGATTCTGTTTCCCAGACTTCCTGACATCTCAGTGGGGCATGGGACTGAGCCCTGGCCCATGGGACGTGTGTGGAAGTGATGGCCACCAGCCCAGGCCTGGCCTACCCAAAGCCTCCCCCCGCACCTCCTCCTCCACATTCTCTCTCTCCTGCCAACTACCCCTGGATGGTGGCATCCAGTTGCAACCTTGAGACAGTGGATCCTAAACACAGCGGACCGTCAGTTAGTCTGTATCCCTGGTGACCGCGCGGGGCAGACTCCGCTGCTCATCGGATTCTTCACGAGCCACTGCGTTAAGCCGCTGAGATCTGGGGGTTTTCGAATACTACAACAGATTGTACCACCTTAATGATTAAAGTTTTATTCTCATTGACAGTTGAGGAAACGGAGGCTCAAAGATGCTCGGGACTTTCCTAGGAATACATAGTAATTAGGGGAGGTGGAACCCCAATCTCCTGTTCCCTCCACTTCCCCAGGCTCCTCCACACAGCACGATGCTCTTTGTGTTCAAGCAAGTACCGCTTCCCTCCTCCCTGAGGCTGCAGGCTTCTGCGCTCCGGTCCAGGTCCCCTCAGCATCACCGGGAGCCTGAGAGCTGCCTGCAACCTGAGGGAGGCTGGATGTCATTCCACACCTGCTCCAGACCTCAGGCAAAGCCTGGGCTGAGCCTAGAATCTCCTTCATGGTGGGACAGAGGGACACGTGGGGAAAGGCAGGGTGCATGCTGGCATCCACCGGGTTTTGTCCCTACTGGATGGTCATGATCTGCTTCCGTGCTGCAAAGGGCTTACCCTGGAGGAAGCAAAATGAGGTGTCATCTCTCCTGGGCTCCAGCTCCCTGACGATGGGCCTTTGGAGGGGCCCCTGGCCCCCTGTGAGGTGACAGCAGACCTTCTCATGCTGGGTTCACATGGATCTAAGAGAGTCTCAGGGACGCTTGGATGAGGAATTATAAAACCCAACAAAAGGGACTTCCCTGGTGGCGCAGTGGTTAAGAATCCGCCTGCCAATGCAGGGGACACGGGTTCGATCCCTGGTCCAGGAAAATCCCACATGCCACGGAGCAACTAAGCCTGTGCACCACAACTACTGAGCCTGAGCTCTAGAGCCCGCAAGCCACAACTACTGGAGCCCGCGTGCCACAACTGCTGAAGCCCGAGCGCCTAGAGCCCGTGCTCCGCAACAAGAGCAGCCACCGCAGTGAGAAGCCCACGCACCGCAACGAAGAGTAGCCCCAGCTCGATGCAACTAGAGAAAGCCCGCGTGCAGCAACGAAGACCCAAAGCAGTCATAAACAAATAAATAGATAGATACATAGATAGATAGATAGATAGATAGATAGATAGATAGATAGATAAAACAAACCCAACAAAATGGCTTAACCCAAGGCATTCAAGGGAAAGCCTAGATTTGAACCTGAACTCCTCACTCCCAATCTGGGGATGACGGCACAAGCGTGGAGCTGACTCACCGACAGCGCTGAGGGCCCAGGCCATGGCAGAGGCTCATCTGAGGACACTGGGGGCGCTGTGGCCATTCGGGGGCCCCACCTCAACCCTGGCTGTGGCACACTCCCGCTCACTAATACTGAATCTCAAATGATCTGAAAAGTAACAGGATCCAGTCCATCTGGTGACACCCTGGGCTTGGAGTGAGTGGAGGTGGCCGGGTGGAGTGTGCCTGGGGTGAGACAAAATGGGGCAGCTTCACACAGGGAGCCAAGGTGAGGCCCTGCAGCTGGGCAACCCCCAGGGCCCCTGCACTGTGCACACACCCAGTTACTCCATTTAGCAACAAATGTGTGTGGCATTTGGGTCGGTTTACCCCCTCAGCTCCAATTCTATCCTTAGAGAGTCAATATATTTGGATCAGAGAAACATATCTGGAGGAGAAGGCCGCTGGGGGCAGGGCAGGGGCTGGTCCTCTCTCTGAGAACCGGCTCTCTAGAATCTGTCCTTGGCATACCAAGGGACCCGTGTCAGACAAAAGTGATGAACACCATGCAGCTGGGTTACTCGTGATGCTGTGGCCTCAGGTGGCCTCTCCCTGTCCCCTGAATGTCCCTTCTAGGAGGGCATCTATGGAAATGCCCACTCTACTCTTCCTTCCATCCAGCCAGCCAGCAAGTATCAAGAATCTGCTTTGTGCCAAGCCCTGGGCCAGGGTGAGGGAATACAGAGGAAAATAAGACACGGGTTCTTGCCCCCAAGGCACTCACAGTCAACAGGGGAGACAGACAAGTACACAGGCAACACAACACAGCCTCAGGTAGCAGAGACGAGGAGCAGACCTGGGAGAAGGTGGTGAGACAGAGCAGGAGGCAGGCAGAGGCTGGGAGGGGGCAGCGGGAGACAGCCGGGCCCAGACGCGGAGGCCCAGGAGGCGGCGGAGCGGGGTGCCGGGCAGGACGCCAGGTCAGTCTCCCTGGGCCACAGGCACGACTTGGCTGCACGCACACATGAGCAGGAACAGACACAGAGCTCAGCCGTGACCAACGTACACCCCATGCCTCCCGGAGATCCCTCAGCCCCGGACATTTCCAGCCACACCCGTGTGCAGCCAGGGCCCTCCGTCTTCCCAAGCTCCCCAGGGAGCCGGCTGCTCATCAGCCCAGCGGTTCCCTGAGATGCAGGATGCTGAGTGGAGCCCGGTACCGCGGGCCGCCTCATCTCCCGCTCTGCGGCATAACCACACGCTTGACCCCTGGCCCGCTATCCTGAGGAGCAGATCCTTCCCGAAGCCCCGATCCTCTGAGCATTCTCTCTCTTCCTCTCCAACAGGCCTCTGCCTCTCCCTTTCGCATTTAATTTAGAGCTTGCTGGGAGAGAAACACCTTGTGTGTATCCTTAACAGTGAACCCTTGGCGATTAACGGGCAGAATTTAATATCCATTAACACACCAGCAACCTGCTTCTGGCCTGCGAGTACCAGTCTCATCCCTACACCTATATGGGGAGAAAGTGGCTACTGGCCACACCTCCCACTCTACCCCACACCAGAAGAGAACTCCTCTTTCAGACTCTGGCTCCTTCTGTCTCCTGGACAAGCTAACTCCTCAGCCTCAGTTTCTTCATCTGTAAAATAAACATAATCAGACTGTTTACCCTAAGGCTGCTGTGAGAGTTCGATGAGGTCATGTGTGCACAGTGCCCGGTCCAGCGCCTGGCTCCTCTAGATACTATATATTGCTAACCACGTGCTACGGTACCGCTCAGTGTTTCACGGGGGTCATCTCAACGAAATCTCACAACAACCCCTTGAGGTGTGGACTATTATTATCCTCATTTTATAGCTAAAGCGCAAAGAGGTTCAGCAACTTACCTAAAGTCACACAGTAAGTGGCTGAGCCAGGATCCAAACCCAGACAGCCTGGTTCCAGAGTCCAAGTTCTTGATCCCCTCAGCGTGCTGCCCAAAGCAGGGCCTCTCAAAGCTTAATGTGCTGAAGCAACCTGTCTTGTTAAATGCAGATTCTGATCCTGTAGGGCAGGGTGGGGCCTGAGATTCTGCATTTTGACAAGCCCCTGGGATGCCAGGTGAGGCCTCAAGGATACACATTAGCATCTTTCCCTTTGCAGAAAGACGGCCTTATTTTTGTTCTTGGCCATGATGTGTGGCAAGCGGGATTTTAGATCCCCCATCTGGGATTGAACCCGTGCCCCCTGCAGTGGCAGTGCGGAGTCCTAATGACTGGACCGCCAGGGAAGCCCCCAGAAAGACAGTCTTTACAAGAAAGCTGGATTCCTGGGATTTCTGAGCCGGAAGGGACCTTTGAAATCCCTTAAGTCCTTCCCAGCATCCCACCAGGCTTACAGCGGGTGGGTGTTCCCTCCACTCTCCAACTAGCCCCAGCCACTGGTCACCCTGGTAACCAGGGCCTCGGGGGGTGGGGGGCGGAGGGGTGGGCAAAGCCCACAGCAACCTCACCCTCTGCCTGGTCTGTGCATCCCATTTGGGCCTGAGCCAGAGGCTGTGAAAGGGAGCCTCCGTCCCCAAACCCTGGTTTTGATTCTAAACCATGGTTTCCTATCGGAAAAGTAAGACAAAATTCTCGAAACTACAGGTGAGAGCAAAGGATGTCCCAGGAACGAGGTGGGTTTGCTCTGAGATAAACGGGTTCTGCACCTAACCTCACCGCCCACCCCACCACGGAGGGCAGGTAAACCAAAGGAGGTGCAGGTCGGCAGGACCAGGGGCTGCCTGACAGCAGAGGTGATTAAAGACCAGGACAAGTACAACTCAAGGGCGAAACTCCCAGACGTCACGTTGAGTCTGAGAGGCCAGGCTGAGAGAACACACCATGTGCTTCCCCTCGTAGGAAGTTCAAGACCAGGCAACACTGATCTATAGTGACAGGTGCCAGGAGGGTGGTCACCTTGCGGGGAGGGGTGGAGGTAACAGCTGGAGGGACACACAGGAGGCTTCGGGGCGCTGGGGAGGCTCATCTAGGGGGTGGCTACACAGGTGTGTTTGTTTTGTAACGATTTATTGAACCGTACACTTAAGGTCTGTGTACGTTTCTGTATGTATGTCATACTTCATTAAAAAGTCAATTAAAAAAAAAAAACCAAGGTAGCTACAAAACAAAAGAAAACAGAACCAGGGAGTCTGGGCTACTCTACCCCAAGGAGCTTTCCTTCCCTGAAGGACAAGGCGGGCTGGGGAGGGGGGACAAGGACGGGGTAGCAGGAACCCTGCCACACTCTGTCCTTCACACGGAGGTGCACCAGCACCGACCAGACCAGAGGGAGCCTTCCCTGGCTGCGTTTCTCCTGTGCCCCTTCACTCCCACTGAGCCAGAGTGCGCCCCCTTCACCAGGGCCAGGGGGCTGTGGACGTCAGCCCCCAGAGAGACTCACGTCACCCCATGCAAGACAGGCACCCAGCATCTCCCTCCCCTTCAGACAGGCTAGTTCTTAAACTGCTTTTCTGATTCACGGTACTAAGTTGACCAAGCAAGGAGCGTCTGAGCTACAGTGCTTAGATGCAGATCCCCGTAGCACCACTTACTAGCGTGTAACTTAAGGGGCAAAAGCCCCTTAACTTCTCTGTGCCTCGGTGTCTTCATCTGTAAGATGGGGATAATAAGAGCATATTTCTCATAAGGTTACTCTGAGGATTGAATTAATTAATATATGTAAAGTGTTTAGAAGAGTGCCAGGCCCACAGTAAGTGAATTCGTGTTATAATAATGCAGCATTTTGCAAATGTGTTAGGCAGCACCGATGCGGTCCTTTGGGAGCAGGCCAGAGGTCAGGCAGCTGGGACCTGGGCCTCATGCCAGGGCTGTCCCCAGCTGGCTGTGTGGCCGGAGGGAAGCGCCCTGGCAGAGGGCTCTGAGGCCCCCTCTCTGTGCCCCTTGCTCTGTCACAGGGATGGGGAGGTTGAGGGAAGCACGGTGGTACCTATGGAAGCGCTGGGAGCCCATTTCCTCAGATCCAAGCCACCCTCCCCGCTGCCTGGCATCAGGGCATCTTTCTAAAATACAGTCCCCACTCCTCAGCTTTGGCTGTGCTGTGGGCAACCTGGGACCACAGGTTGCCTTCGGCCCTTTGCACAGCGCTGCTCCCGTAACCTGGACCAACTCTCTCGTCCCTGTCCTTGCCTCACAAGCTCCTGCCTCAGGACTCAGCGGAAATCTCAGGTCTTCCTGGAACCTCCCTAAGCAGGCCCGGCCCGCCCCCCCCCCCCCCCCCAGCAAGGCTCCCTAAGCACCCAGGACACGCCTCCAATATAGCGCACAACACCTGCGTAGAAGCTGTGCCTCTGTGAGGCCCATCTCACCACTGGGTGGGGGCCCCCGAGAGCACACAGTGAACGAGAGATGAGCGAACGAACAAATCCAACCCGACGCCAGGCGCCCTGCCACCCTGTTGCTTTCTCTGCCCATCTCCCTCCCTCTTCCCTCCCTCCCTCCCTCCCCACCTCCGCGTCTGTGTTGGTCTGTGCTGCCTCATGCTCCCTCCTGTGGCCCCTGCCTCTAGACTCCAAACTTCCCTCCCTGGAGTCCTTCTCTCCATAACAACTGAGACACAACAGAGCTTTTTCTTTTCTTCTCTTTTTATCAGCCCCAAACCCTAAGCCCTGGGAGTAGGTTTTCTCAGATTTTAGGAACTACCTTGATGTAATCCTGGCCAGGGGCTGCTTACAGAGCCCCCGCCAAGCAGCCTGGGTATGTTGGTGGCCTGGGTGACCGGTGGCCAGTCAGTCAATAAGCACTCACCACCCTCTTCCTGACCCCCCTCAGGCCACACCATCAGCACAACGCTAAGGGCAGGGCTGGAGTTCCAGGTGGCTCCATGAAAACCCATCGTATCAGAAAGAAATACCTGAATGAATAAAAGTTGCAATGCCCTACTGAGTTGTCCAGAGGAGGGAGGTCCAGGCACACCAAGGCAGTCAGATGGCAAACTGACCGCAGGAGTCAGGGGTCTAGCCCGGAACATGTGGCTTCGGGACCTGGGACAGACCACGCAGATCCTCAGACCTCAGTTCCCTCAGGTAACATGGGAGAAGGATGAGGCCCAACTCACACAACTGCGGTGTGTATGGAATGCAGTACCTTGTGGGAGAGAGTTTTATAAGCTGCTGTAGCCATGTGCTGAGGGTCCAGGTGAGCCTAAGTGTCGAGGTCAGATTGAAATGCCAGGTGGTCAAAGGGTTAAGCAAAGATGACTTCACAGGGGAGTAAGCCACCAACTCTTTAGTAAGAAGGCCCTTAGAGGTCATCTGGTGACCTCTTCCCCCACACAGTAGCTTTCTCTTCCACAAGCCCCGTAAGATGCCAGGAAGAGCACAGGCTCCGCAGGACAGGTCTGCTCTGCTATTTACAAGCTGTGTGATCTTGAGCAAATTACTTAACCTCTCTGAGCTTACTGCCGCCAGTGCATTATGGGGACAATGATACCTAATGGCGGGTTGTTAGGAGAAAGTAAACACAGAGCAAGAACACTTGACACATAGCAGGCACTCAGTAAATGGTAACTAACATTATTACCATCTGGCCCTGCTTTAGACACACTCAGTAATGGCGAGCTCACTACCTCACGAGGGAATCCAAGACACTGCTTGACCACTTTGTCAGAAAAATCACGTTGATATTGAAGTGATATTGAAGCACCTCTGTCCTCCCCATAATTCCTGCCCACTGGTCCTGCCCCTTAGAGCCTGTTGCACAAGGGAAGTAGGCCTGCTCCCCATCTCTCGGATAACACCTCACATTAGAAGGAAGGCTGGAACCATGTCCTTCAAAGTCTTCTCATCTCCAGCCACAGGGCCTAATTCCATCAGCTTTTTCATAAGACCTGACTCTCCCTGGTCACCAGCCATCGACACACTCCCTGGAGTGGCTCGGAACAGAGCACAGGGTCCAGGCAGTGCAGAGCACGGGGGCCCCGGCCCTCTCTTGCCTGCGGTGCACTTTGGTGATGGGGATTGGAGGACAGGAGGGCTGGGATTCCATCTAGGCTGGCGGTGTTGCTTGGACCCAACTATCGGGTCCAACTATAGTTGGGCCATTGCTTGCGGCCCAACTATTATGTACAGGAACCTGGGGCTTGGATGACCCGACCCTCACTTGGGGAGACCCAGCGATGTAAGGAGGCTGAGAAGGGCCTGCATCGCCTACCCTTTCCCTGCCCACCTCAGTCACCATTGCCCACAACTGGCGTGGCAGCAGGAGAGGCAGGGGGTGCTAGGGGCAGCAACTTCTCGGGGACCCACTGCGCAGGCCCGGCCGCTGGCAGAGCATGGAGCAGGTCAGGAGAGGCTCCAGTCGGCTCTGTGTTCCTACAGCCCAGGACCCAGCCTTACACACACCTTGTGGGGCCCTGCTGAGCTCTGAAGCAGGGCTTCTGGGGTCTTCCTCATCCTTCCCCTATGTGGATGGAACACTCCCATTCCCAGAGAGGACCCACAGCCCAGGGATGCAGAAGAAACAAGGATTAGGCCCAGAACTGCGGGTTCCTCCTCCAGACCCCAGGTCGCGACTCCTGGTCTCCTCTGGGCCAGATGGGGCGTGAGCCAGGACGAGGGCCTGGGAACACGCTGGAAAGCAGATGCTGCCGCGGAGCTGTGCCTTCCCAGGTAAATAAATTACACACCAAACACAAACAACCTGCGGCCTGCCTCTCCCCATTCAGAGGGCGGTGCACACAGGGAACGAGGAGTCCTCCGAGAAGCAGCGTTAATTCCTTGCGGGGGGGGGCAGAGCGGGGACTGGACCCTTGTCTCAAGCGCTCCATATCTTGTAGCCTGGACATCTCAGGTACATTATGGGAAAAGGACCTTTCTGAGTGGTCTGCTGAGAGGGCAGCAGAGAACAGCACCACGCGGCCAGCAGACCCAGCCCATCTGCTGGGAAGGAGGCAGCGGGTGACCTGGACCCTTCTTGGCAAGATGCTGAGGCCTAGACACGGATGAACCCAGCCTGCTGGTAGGGGCTCCTAATGGGCAGGAACTCAGGCTAAGCCGGATCACAAAGGGCAGGTCTGCCGGGAGCTCCGCCTGGGCATGAAGGGCATGCAACCGAAAGCAGAGGAGGGAAGGAACTCCCCTTCCAGCAGGGAGACTTTAGGCTGCATCCCAAGGAGGAGTGATGAATGGGACGTGTTAGAAGAGACAGCCCCGAGGGTCTGGTGGACCTTCACGATAGCAGACACCCAGGCCACTAGGGACCCTGAAGGGAAACATGGCACATAGAGCGACAAGCCTGTGTCTGGTCACTGTCTGACATATCAGGGTTTGACGTGGTTGACAAGAGGCACTGGGGAGTGACAGCTTCGAAGCTGGAGGTCCTGCGTTCATGTTCTTGCTTTGCCCCCAGTGAGTCCTGTGATACTTCTGGGCCTGGGTCTCTCATTTGGGAAATGCTGGTTCAGGGGCGTCTGTGGTGGAGGAGAGAGAATGATGGAGGATTCATCCTCCAGCAAGAAGTGGGGACAGCACTGAAGGGATTCCCCCCTAAGTCCATAGGGGCTCTGTCTCCCTCCTCCCACCCCCTCCTGCTGCACGCCCTGGCACCGCCCTCGCTCTTTCCTGGGGGCAGCTGGGAAGGGCTGGTCTGGGCAGGTAGATGCCAGTGTTTTTGTGCGGCCCAGGGTGGGTGCAGTCAACGGGGACTGTGCCCCTTTGGCAGAATGGAAGGAAGTCTCACAGTCTCCACCAGGGGCAGTGAATTACGAAGGCGATCCCACCGGCGGAACTTTCAACGGCTTGAGACCGAGAGATCTAGAGAAGTTGTCAGCTGCTGAAAGGTGGTACCTGCAGGCACACGTGTTAGGCAGAGAAGGGGTAGATAACACCCAATAACCATTGATAAGGTGTCTCCTGGGTGTGTCCACGTTGCCAAGCAGCCCGCACGCCAACCTTTCCTGGAGTGAGCAAAGCAAGGACGAAAGAAAGCAGAGTATAGGTCTCGGTGCTAATTCTAATCCCCAAGTGAAGCCTTTACAGGAAAAGCGCTTGGCCTGAGAATCAGCAGACCTGTTCAGATCAGACGGTACTTTCAACAAACGTACAGAATCACATACTTAATGAAAATGTCTGAATTAATCCCCCAGGTTGGACAGAGATTGTACGACAGGATCACCCAGCTCCAGCGCTTGCCCCCCAAGGGTTTATGCTCTCCAAAATGGCAGGGGGCTCACGTGGGTGGGACGACAGGGGAAGGAGGGCCCTTCACCCAGCATCAGCTGGGAATATGTTCCCTTCCGGGGTGGAGTCTGAGCTATCCTGCCTAGCCCTTCAGTCCCAGCCTTCTCAGGCCCCTTGCCGAGGCCTACATGCCTTTCTGGGTGCTTTCTGAGGTTTCTGTTTGGGGGAGGCCAGCGGCTGCGGGCGGGGGCTGCCCATGCATGCGTGTTTGTGTGTGTTTGTGTGTGCGCAGGCGTGTTGTTGGCATGGACGTGACTCTGCATTCTTCAGGCCCGTAATGAGTCCTCGTTGCAATGGGTTTGATGGAATAATTATATTCTGGAAAAACTGCAGGAAGCTGCGTTCCACTTCTTAAAGGGCAGGATCATCAAACATTTGTGCTACATTATTTGTCGTCACACCTTCTGCTGCATCTGCTCCCTTAAAAAAAAATCTCCAACTCCAATCTGATCTGAATATATAAATCTGAATTATCACAGCAAAGGCGAAATGCTCACACCTTTTTTCTTTTTTTTTTTTATCTGTTGCCATGGTGATTAGATAAAATTCACGCCAAGTCTCCAGGGAAGGATGGAATTATTTCAGACAGTTTCTCACCCCTCTCAAGCTACTTCTCTCTGTAACATGCCTGGGCACCATCTCTGGGCTTGGGCAGAAGACAAGCTGGAGGAGAAGCCACCACCTCTTTGGGAAGCCCTGGACAGACAGCGGAAAGCACTCGTCTTTCGGAGATGCTCTTGGTGCCAAGCCGCGCCCTCAGCCACAGAGCCAGCAACATATCCTCAACTCATGGCTTCCCCAGCCACCCGTGTGAGCCACCTGGGGAGAAGAATGGAGGTCTACAGGGGGAAAGATGGCGCCCTTGTTCAAGGTCAAGGCAACAGGAGTTGCAGAAATTGACCCAGGGCCATGGCTCTGCCCTTCTCAAGTAGAGCTAAGCAAGGAAAGGTTTTCCTGGAAAAGGAGAGTGTCAACTCCCAGCACTGGGTCTGCGTCTGGATCCAGTTTCCATCAAGACTAAGATTCTCACAGGGGCTAATTATCAATGAATGCAATTTGTTAAAAGGTTCTTGTAAAGGGCATTATTGACCTAATTGTCATTTAACACCACCAGTTCATGAACCTCTGCTGTGTGCCTGTGTGCGTGCGTGCGTGCGTGCGTGCGTGTGACTTAAAGGATCCAGAGTGCATTATAGAAGGCAGAGTCTCCCTCCTTAGCACAAGCCTTTTCATTTCTATCAAAAGTCCCAGTTTCAGGGTAGAGGAGATAGGAGCTCTGAGCTCTGAATCCTGGAGGCCTCTTTCACTGAAGCCTCGGGGAACTGAACACACACCCATAAAAGCTGAGAGAGGTTCATCATGAAAACCACAGCCAAGCAAGACGGGGAAAGCTTTGTCAGCCCAAACCTACAGGGCGGAACAATGATTTGGGTTCACTTACTCCAGTGGTTCATATTAGGGTCTCAGCAGTCCCACCGATAAAGAGGAAGGGGTTGGGGGGACACGTAAACTTTTGAGTGTATCTCACAGCAGCATTTTACGGGACAATGAGTTAGGAGAGCGAGCCCTGGGGGGCAGGAAAGGATGCTGGATCTCCCAAGGGGCTTCATCCTGATCCCTCCGGGCCAGCACACATGGAAGAAATGAGCCGCAAGCTGGTCGCTGGGACAAAAAAGACTTCTTCGAGTATTAGGCAGAGAATGTCTCTTTGGGGTTGCTTGCTGGGACCAGGGCACATTCAGCAGAGCAGCCTGGGTAAATGGCAGGGTCTGGGGACCAGCATGTTGTCATTTGCCAGAGGCTCTGCATGAGGCTGCTGTGCACTGTTTCCTCTCTGGGCCTCAGTCTCCCACTATGAGAACAAGGGAGAAGACGCCTATTTCTGTCACTGTTGGGAAATGCTGCAAATCCTGATGTCAGGGGTGGGGTTAGCGCGAGGGGCCTGTGGAGAAGCAAGGATACCAGGAGGACCAGGCAGGCCCCCCGCCCCGGATGAGCACAGAGCCTGGCACCTGAGCCGGCGAAAGCCAGTCCCTAAGCCTGTCCTGTCATTCAGCCCACAGCTGTCCCAGGGGGCCTGTGACCCCAGGACAGCGGCAGGACTGGTGGGACACAAGGAGTAACTGTATGCGTGTGGGAGTCCAGTGCTCCTGGCTGTGAATCCTGCAGAGGGCACTTAATAGCTCTTTACCCCAGGCCACACAGCCTCTCTGAGCCTCTGTTTCCTCGAACGTGAAATGGGAATAAATTTAAAACCTACCTTCCGCTCACTGTCAGATTTAAATGGTGTGAAATGTATAAAGCACTCAGCAGAGTGCTTGGCGCAAAGTAAAGGCTCAATAAATGGTAGCTGAGATGATGAGGGGGATGTTGGTGAGGATGCTGGAGGAGGAGAAGGAGGGCGGCAACTTCATTGTAGCAAAAGGTGATGCAAACACAGCACAGAGAAGCCCTGTGCTCTGGTTCCCCCTTTGACATTCATCGTCACCGTGCTGGGGGCACGTCACTTCATCTCAGAGCCTTATTCTTCATCCACAAAACAAGAGTCTACTCTGTTGTGAACTTGTGCGATAAGTGTTATTATTTTTTTTTTATTTTATTTTTTTTGCGGTACGCGGGCCTCTCACTGTTGTGGCCTCTCCCGCTGCGGAGCACAGGCTCCGGACGCGCAGGCTCAGCGGCCATGGCTCACGGGCCTAGCCGCTCCGCGGCATGTGGGATCCTCCCGGACCGGGGCACGAACCCGTGTCCCCTGCATCGGCAGGCGGACTCCCAACCACTGCGCCACCAGAGAAGCCCAGTGTTATTATTCTTGACTTTCAAATGAGACAAGGAGGCTTCGAGAAGTTAAGAACTAGAAGTAGCACGAGGTCACGTATTAGTTAGTGGCTGAGCTGGGATTCAAACCCAAGGGTAAGAGTATCGCCCTGGCCTTCAGCACAGCACGTATAACATGAGATGATGCATGTATACTTTTGTTGATTGTCAGTTGTGATATGTGGGTAAGTTGCAATGGTTGTGGGCATCACTTTGAATTGGCAGCTGAGACCTGTGACTTAGTGGGGCTCAGATGTAGCTGTTGCTCACTCGGAGTGTTGGCAGAACAGAGACGGAAGGCCAGGGAGATGGTCTTAGACAGCCTGGTTCCAGTCCCAGCTGTCACTGACTCTGGGACTCTGGACTAGGTCACCTGCAAGGTCCCCTCCCAGTGCTAAGCCTCTGTGATTCTAGGATTCAGTCACTGGGGATCAGGTGAAATAGGCATTGTTTGCAAAAGAGAGGCTTGGACCTTACCTAAGGACAACTAAGGGAGATGGGAGAAGAAGAGAGGGCCACAAGAAACGTATGTACGCAGCTCAAAAAGATCCCTGAGTTCTTTCCCTTTAAGAGAAGCAAAGATCCCTGATTTTTGGATGAGGGCTGTGCGAGCCTGGAAGGGGGAGGGGGCCGAAAAGCCCCCAAGTCTAGAGATTCAAAGGCACCCCAGCCCTGCGAGATGCAGAAACTCTTAATTGGAGCTGTGCGTGCATCCAGCACCGATCACTCCGTGATGTGCCTTTCTGAGGCAGCACAGAAGGCAGCCCTTCATTAAATCTGACACCAGGGAATTAATTCAACTCACTGCCGTCACTCTGTCTCCATCACCCTTTCCCCTCAACAGCCATTGCTCCTTGATCTTCCCCACCTTCATGTCGAAAGTTCTCCTTGAGAAGGGAAGCTTCCCCTGACTGTCACCTGAGCTATGACTACATTGAGGGCCAGCGCCCAGATCCAGAGGTCATAGCGGGGGTGGGTGGGTGGGGGGGTGGATGGATCAACATACGCACACCTTCCTAGAAAGCAGGTGAAGGAAGGACCACGGGCCACGATGGATCCTTCTCCACTACCGGCAGAAGAAACAAGGATTTGAAAGCTGATAGTGGCAACTCACCGGCTCACCTCCTTTTAGCTATTCTTGAAACAGTGACTTTATAATTAAAGTCCATTTGGGAGGAGTCATGTGGAGATGGAGGGGGATGAAAAAGAGAAGGGCTGGCAGGGAAGCTACCTGGGCCACTCCACCCTGTCACGACACTTCCTTGCCCATAGAAAATCACAGGTTCCAAACTGACGCCCCTCCTCTACCTATAGGTACCTTCCTTCCTACCCACTACGTTCCCCACGGTCTCCTCCCGACTCCACAGGTGGGTGACCCATGTGAAGAGCTCCCTCATCCCTAGATGAGTCGGGACGGGACCTGGGGCAGGCAGATCCCCACCACCACCCATGGGAACCAGTCACCTCCACTGTAGACAACCTCCTCCTTTTGCCCCAATATGCCATATCAATCGTATCTTTTTCTACTCATGTTGAGAAGTGAAAACAGTTGGGAAGCACTGCCCTAGGGCTCCAGTCTCTGAGATCTGTCAGTCCAAGGAAACAATGCCTCAAAAGCCTTCCAGTGGCTTCTATTGTAAGTCACTAGACAGCACTTGAGTTTAATTCCTCTTTCTCTATGGAGCCCCAAACGATTTGTCCAGGGCTGGTAAGGAAAAATACAACACTCATAAGACCAGGGAGAGGGAATGTAGATTATGTGATGCTAATTTATGACAGAAGAGAGATTTAAGGAAGAACTGCCCTAAAAGGAGGCAGATCCCCCAGGGAAATATTAGCAGCTGGTCTGGGCTCCTGGTTGAGGCAGGTATAGCCAATGAAATAACACTAGTAAAGTAATAACTCCCATTGGCATCCCCATTGTATAGATGAGGAAGTTCCCAGAGGTAAGTAATTGCCCAAGGTGAGACCCAGCTGAGACCCAGTCCCAGTCAGTCTCCTGCTTCCTCCGGCTTGCTCTCTCTCCCCTACATCAGAGCTTCACACCTTTGGAAGGTTCCCACTTGCTCAGGAATGCCAACCAGACAAAGTCTCCTCTTGACTATAATCAAATTGCAGAGTCAAGTCAGAAATGCAAAATGGGCCACGTTAAAGAGTTCTTGGTTTTGTGTTTTAACCTTCTTAAGAAATCCTGACATTTCCTTTTCATTGAGTCACAAAATCAGATTATAAACTTCTCCCCACCCAGGGTGGGGTAGGGGGACTCCAAGTGTTGGGGCTGAAACTATCAAAACGAAGGAGCACCTGGCCGCAGACCGTCGCCCACCCATCATAAAGATGAGATGTCACACCTGTACCCGTCTCACCGAAACCACAGTCATTGGTGTGTCTGGAGTCTCTGTTACGCCCTGCGGGAAAGGCCCTTTGTCCTGGGGGCAGGAGTGCCCTGCTCTTTGGTGAAGCATCAGAGGAGGGAAAGAGAAGGAAGCAAGTCCTCACAGGTTTTCTCACTATTAAAGGTATTAACATATGTCAACGTCAACACACTCCCTGAAACTGTGTGGAAGATCCCAGTGACCCTCTGAATCCTCCCTGTTAGAAGGTTAATTTGGGAAGTTGAAAAGGGAAAAGTGGTTCTGGGCTCCTCTCAGAGATGGGACTGGCAGCCCAGCACCACAGAAGGAAGACCACTCAACATGGCAGGTGCCCAATGGACCCTTGGGGATGACTTTCTGTGGTCCCTGTCACCCGGCCACCCAAAAGCTCACAGAAGGTCTGCAAAATACATGCGGGCCTATGTGAGGGTGGGACTTCTGTGAAAATCAGGAAGGAGGTTGAGGTCACATTTGGTCAGCAGCAGGACAGAGATAAAGCATCCCTGAAACACAGAGAGAAGAACAAGGATTCGGAAGAGTTGGGAAGCAGGAGTCAGGGAGAGCTATGAGACCATAAACCTTCCTGAAACTTGCAGACATCTTGGGAAGGACATGGGACTTTCCCAAGGATGTGGAATTAAAATTAGAGGCAACTTTTATAGCTTTTAGGAGGCAGGGACCATCCTATTCTATAGGATATCTGGGTTATAGAATAATATTCCTATGTTAGAAATGAGGAAGTTGAGAGATTTGGGTAAAGGGCCCAGGACTACTGAGAGCCAGGAAGCCCAGAAGCACCAGCTCCACGAGGTGGACGATGAGAAAGCAGATCCCAGGCTGCACTGGTGGAAACAGCATGTTCCAACCAAGGAGGGGGCGAGGGTGTCATGGAACCCTCTGTTCCTACCATCTGTGGTGCGGGGCATCCACTCTGAGCCCGGGTTTTGAGAAAGACATTGAGAAACTGGAGTATGACCAGAGGTGGCACCCAGGATGAGATGAGATCATACAAGGGCCTGCTGCAGAAACAGGTTGTGTGAGACAGGAGGATGGGACACTGGGAGGGGCGGGGGGTGCAGGAGAGGATGGTGGCTGTCCTCAGTTACAGAGGGTGCCACAGAGAAACAAGGAAACTATGTAATTCTGTGGAAGTTTGGGGGGTGGGGTTGGGCAGGGGATCGGGTGAAGACCTAAGGGATGAATTTCAGGAAAGCAGATTTTAGCCCAACATAAGAAGGAACTTCATAAAGGAGGAACTTCCTAAATTAGCACGAGCAGCAGCTACTCTGCAAGGTACCTACACTTAAATATGGCTTTTCAAAACAGCTTCATATTTAATCTCCTCAAAACATACTCACAGAATGTAGAAAACTATAAAAGAAAAAACAGAAATCACTCCTAATCTCACGACCCAGAAAGAACCATAGCAATCACTAATAGCTTTCAAGTAGGTCAGGATATCCATCTATGATATATGTGTGAATGTGTGTGTGTATTTTTTAGCCAATTGGGATCCTACCATATGTATATGATGTAGTTTCTGCTTAACATCATATTATGATCTTTTTTCAAGTAATTGAAAATGTATTAGACTATTTCATTTCTATTATTGTATCATAAATTACTTAATCATTCTCCTATTACTGGATATGTAGGATTGTGTTTCCACTGTTGTAAATAACATTGCAGCTAACAGAAATCTTTACTGCCATCTTTGGTTACTTTTTAAGGATAGAGCCCAAAGGACATGGACATTTACGGCTTCAGCTACCTACTACCAAACTGCTTCCCAAAAAGGCTGTCCCGGTGTCTCTTTGTATCAGCAAAGCCTGCCCAACTCTTCCCATGCTTGCCAACATCACGTGAAGGTGATGCACTCATCACCTAACAGAGCGCTCATCCTAAAAAGAGCGCTCATCCGTTTTCAGATGAGATTTGAGACCTCACTTTTCAGGAACACGTCTGTTATCTGCCTGCTTATGATAAACACGGTACAGACTCTGGCCTGTGCACACACCCTGATACACACGCTAGTGTGTTCTTTGAAAATGCTGGCAATCCTTCCATACCTTGGAGAGTCTCAACCCAAATCCACCCTGTCGAGGATGACAGCCGCCCTCATCCTATAGCAGGATGCTTCTAGAGGCCTGGGTCTCAGGCCCAGTCAAGGTCACAAAGGGCATCTAAAAAATGAGCAGGGGATGGGGTTCCATGGCTTTCAAGGCCGCCTCCAGCCCTGAAAAACCAATTTATCATCTTCATGTACCACCTGGGAACTTGGGTATGTAAGAGGGTTGGGGAAACAGAGGAAGAGCAGGACAGGGGAAATCAGTGTTTCAGGGCAAACTGGAATAGAACTAGGTGTTCTAGAAGGCAGCATGTGGTGATCCTTGCCCGCCCACCCTCAGCCCAGCACACCCTGTGCTCTCCAGGCCGCAGGAGCACCGGGAGATCACTTTTCTCTCTCAGGTTTCCCTGTTGGCTCTGACCTGGGCTCCCAGCCTCCTCTTGTAATTTGAGCTGGAATTGGGAGTAAACTTCTCAAAGGAGGTAGTTATCTGGGCATCTCCCCCCACCCCCCAGTCACCTGTCCCTCTCCAGCTGGCCTCTGACACTGACTGACTGCCCCTCAGGGCAGGACAGGTGGATGGCTGCCAGGATGCTCCTTGGTTCCCAGCTTCGGAAATCACAGAGCAAAGGGGCCTCGTAGCCCTATGAGTACTCCCCATACTCTTAATTTTTAGTGGCCTCATGCTGGGTCTTCAGACTCTCATTAAACTGGGAGACGGGTGACAGTGGGATCCCGAGGCAGATACACCTCTCCTCCTCTTCTATTTACACTATTCTCACTGTTGTTACTTAATAGCTGCTGAGCACCAAGCTTGCCCAAGGTGGCCCTGGCCGAGGCAGCAGGAACTAGGGCATAGCTGAGATGCACGCTGTGTACTCGCCCCTCCCCGGACCCACGACCACAGACGCCCACCCCCCCGAGGATCAGCCCCCAAATCTTACTTTCACCTCCAACCTCCTCTCTCCGCTCTCAGTCCCCCAGCCCTAGAATGTCACAGAGGGACCTAGCCTGCGACCTCACCCCCTCCTGGCATTTTGCATATGGTATGGACATGGGTACTTTTCTAATGAAATATAGCATGTCTACAGAAAAAGGAAAAAAATAATATGAAAATATCCATGTTTACTTTGACTGTATTTTCTTCTGATCTGTTTTAGAAGAAACATTTAAAAAAAAATAAGACATTCTGAAAACAGTTATATTGCCCTCCATGAGCCCACTGTCTCCTTCCTCAGACGTAAGCACTACCATAAATATGGTGTTTATCATTCTCTTGCATGTTTTCATACTTCTGCTACATATGTATGTATCCAGAAACACAGGATACTGTTCTGCATGTTTTCAAACTTTATGCAAATGGTACCGTAATGTACGCATCCTTCAGCAACGTGCTTTTTCCATGCAACATGTTTCAGTGACATGTCCAGGTTGATTTGTAAAGCTCTGGTTCATGCATTTCCTCTGCAGTATAGTATTTCATTGTAGGAATGTAACAGATTTAATGTATCCATATTGGTTTCTGTTCTTTTGCTATCACAAACACTGCTGCCATGACAATTCCTGTCTTGCACCTGTGCGAGAGTTTCTTTAAGGATTATACCTGCTGGAGCTCTTTTCTTAACATGTGTGTCTCCCCAGCAGGACACAGACCTGTCACCGTGTCCCCCGTGTCCAGCATGACGGAGGGCACGTGGAGCTCGGGAGGATTTGTTAAACTGAAGGGGTCGATGGATCATCCGTTTCAGCCCTTTCACTTACATATGAGGAAACTGACATCCAGAGAAAGGGCATAAAACCATTTTGCGAGACAGCTGGAATAGGAAACCCCAGGCCCCTTCTCCACCTTTCTAGCCTGATCCTTACCAGGCTCTGGGGGAGCTGGTGACTATTAGACAAATGATCCAAAGGAGAGAGGGAAGAGGCAGAGACCAGAATGATGCCCAAAGGGGTCACACCTGGACACCCAGCCTCCAGAGTGGGGTCTCACACCTGGACACGCCCCCTCCAGATGAGGCCGCCTCGGATCTGCATACCCAGCCCCCAGATTGAAGCCTGCCTTTTCTGTTCTCCCTTCCTCCTCCTAACCCAGTCCAGTGGAACAGCCTAGAACAGGAAACCAGGAGACCCAGATGGCATGGTCAAGAGATGAAGCATGGGCTCTGGTGCCTGATGGCTTGGAATGGAGTCCCCACTCTACTTCTTACTAGCTGCCTGGCCTTAGGTGAGTTACCTCACCTCTATGTTCCTCATTTCCTTCATCTTTAAAATGCGGATGGCATGATAATTCTACCTACTTTATCATGATATTGGGAGGACTAAACAAGTTAGCTTGTATAACGCAATTTGAATAGTGTCTGGCACGTGGCAGACGCTATGTGGACTTTTTTAATTGAAGTATAGTTGATTTACAATATTGTATTAGTTTCAGGTGTACAGAAAAGTGATTCAGTTCTATATCTATATATATATATAAATATTTTCAGAGTATTTTCCATTATAGGTTATTACAAGATGCTGAATATTGTTCCCTATGTTATACAGTAGAGCCTTGTTGCTTATCTATTTGATGTTTAGTAGTTTGTGTCTGTTAATCCCATACTCCCAATTTATCCTCCCTTCAGTAACCTTAAGTTCATTTTCTATGTCTGTGAGTCTATTTCTGTTTTGTTTATAGATTCATTTGTATTATTTTTTAGATTCCACATAAAAATGATATCACATTTGTCTTTCTCTGTTGGACTTACTCCATTTAATATGATAATCTCTAGGTCCATCCATGTTGCTGCAAATGGCATTATTTCATTCTTTTTTTATGGCTGAGTAATTCCATTTTGTGTGTGTGTGTGTGTGTGTGTGTGTGTGTGTGTAATACACACACATTCGTCTTAAGCCGGTCCTCACTTGACGGGCATTTGGGTTGTTTCCATGTTTTGGCCAGTGCTGCTATGATCATTGGGGTGCATTTACCTTTTTGAATTAGACTTTTGTCTGGATACATGCACAGGAGTGGGATTGCTGGATCATACGGTATCTTTATTTTTAGTTTTTTAAGGAACCTCCATACTGTTCTCCACAGTGGCAAGGCAGGTGCTATGTGTTTTATTATTACCTCCCCCTCCACCAATTCCATACAACAAGTCAGTGCAGCGTCAATGCACTCTGCACAGCGTGGCTTCCCCTGCCACTCTGACTCTGCTACCTGGCCAGAGAAAGGTACTTCTCTGAGCCTCAGTTTCCTCATTTGAAAGTAGGGCTGACACCACCTGTCACAAGAATAAAATGAGATCAAACAACACAAAAGGGCCTTGATGAGGTACACTCCTGAAATAGACCTGGAATAGTGGTCTTGTGGTTTTATTTATCTAGTCATCTAACTGCTGGTGGAGCCAAGTATTTTCCCATTCTTCATGGGCCACAGACCGTGAGGAAACAGAAAAGATATTCTGTCTTTAAAACATGAGGTCACAGCTGTGACAGTGCCTGGCATAGTGTCAGTCCCGTGGCTGAATAAATGCTGGCCCACAGTGCTCCCTACTTCTGTTCCGAAGGTTTTCTTCTCTCAAGTAGAAGGGAAATTAGAGAGGCAGCAGAGTAATAGGAGAAATTAGAGAGGCAGCAGAGTAAGGTCATTGAACCTCTCTGAGCCTCTGTTTGCCCATCTGTAAATGGGGATAACTGTTTCACACAGAATTGTTACAAGAGTCAAAGTGTCCTGTAAACTCTAAAAGCACAATACAGATCTACTCACTAATATTATAGAGACTGTCGAGCTCGCCTTAGATCCCCGTACTGCTTAAACTGCGTGACGCTGTGGGGCCTTTCTTCCCACAGGCCTCTCTGGCAAGTTCCTGCGTTCACCTTGCCAGTGCCCTGACTTATGGGACAGCCCCCTGGAGAGGAGACAGGAGAAAAAGAGGGAGTGTGGGGTGCAGGACAGAGGTTGCCTGCAGCCCACCGGCCTGAAGGAGGCCCAGGGATCATTCTTAGGAAATCCAAGGGTTGACTTGGGTTCCAGGAGGCTGAGCGGGGATGATCGCCATGTTTCTGGGAGCATCCTTAATCACTGAAGACCAACTCCCAAAAGTCCTTCCAGAACACTCCTTACTCAAAATCTTCAGTGGCTCCCCACTGCCCTTCAATTACACGCACTCCATGCAGCTTCAACCACACCCCACCCTTAGATGGATCCCGAGCTGCAGCCAGACCTGGCTTTTCTCCCCCAAGAAGCAGCCTTTGTTCTCAGTGCTCCCAGATTTCACCCCCGTGGCCTCCTGTAAGCAGAACAGGGTTCTGCAACCCAGTTGCTCACCAGATGCACCCAGGGGGCTTTCACAAATACAGATGCCCGGGTCTTCCCCCAGGGATCCTTACTTAATCGTTTGGGGTGGGGTCTGGTCATTGGTGTTTCTTTTAAAAAGCTCCCCAGGTGGTTCTAAAGTTGTGAGCTGACAGGTCTAGAACAGTCTCCCCTGCAGGAGCCCCGCCTGCCAAACATCCATCCTCCAGGACCCGTGGGAAATGCCACCTTACACGGTGTCTGCGCTCATCATAGAAGACGGGGCTCCTGCCTCTGAGCCCCGAGAGGCTGTGTGTTTCCTCATCACACTCTGCCTCATGTTGGGATCACCCGTGTCCCAAGTTCATCCTACCTGTCAGACAGCAAGTCCCCTGAAGATAAGCAGATCGTTCCCCACATTCTCCGTGCTTCTGTTTACCCTTTTTGAACCGAATTGGCCTCACTAAATAGTGATCCATCCAAAACTGTCCATGAAATTCAGAACATGTGGGCCACCCACATTCCGACCCAGAAGACGAAGAGGGAACGAGAAGTTGTCCTCTCTGCTCAGAAGAAAAGGCCCAGACCTGAACACTCACCCAGACACACTTCTGACCTAGATGCTCCCGTGGCTATGCTGTTTCCCATGGACAGAGGGCCAAGGTGTCTGCCCCAGTCTCCACCCTGGGGTGTTTCTGAGGGTCTAGATTCTAGGTGAATCTTTCACCCCTCTCCACAGGCAAAGAAGGGTGAGGGTGAGTATACATGTTTGTGTCGTCAATATGTACAAGTTACACCACGCATGTTATTCATATACATACGCACATATGTGTTATAATTAAAATGAGTTTCTTTGGTGTGCGGGAAGAGGAACTTCTCCAAACCCCTTGAGATCCTCAAGCAAAGACCCTTGGGAATCACTGTCTAATAACACAGCATCTTGCACACAGGAAGTGCTCAAAAAACATTTGCTAGATTAAATAATGAACTGAAAATTCAACCAACTGACTGTTGCTTATGCCAACACAGCCATCTAGAGAGATTCAGGGGATGAAGCCAACCTAAGACATGGCATTGCCAGGAACAGCCTCATGGAGTTTGTGTCTCTTCCTGCAACCCATTGGGCTTCCCACAACTGCTTGCCTCGGCCTATGTCAGGTACAGCAGGCTCTGGAATATTCTAGATACAAGCCCTTTCCTTTTCTGTGTCCCATTCTGAAGGGCAGTCCAAGAGCCCACCGGACCACCACACAGAGGACAAAGGTCACCCGATGCCTGGCTGCCCAATGCCACTCACTGTCATAGGCTTCTGTCTCCCACTCTGTCGTCTGCTTCCCAGCTGACGGTCCAGATTCTGGCAGATTCCAGGTCCCTAAAGATATGCTCTGACCTTGAAATGGAGCGGGGCGTGGGGGTCTCCATGTGTGAGAGGAAAACACTCCCAGTTTCCAGGAAGCCTCTGAGCCCCACTGCCCTCTGTACCGGAAGACAGAGGGCTGTTCCTAGTTCCAACTGGCTTTGCATTCCACTGCAAAAGGCAGGCTCGGCAGCCCCGAAAGACACATGCCTAAACTCCTGAGAATTCTGCACACAGCAAGATGACAGGTAGACTACAAAAACCAAGATTATAATGTTAGGGAATGGGCTTCAGCCATGCAGGGTAACACGAAGGACTTACCCTGCCTCTGACCCAGTATGACAGCTGTCTCCTAGCTTTCCTAACCTGTGCCCTTCACCCTGAAGGCCAAGTGACCTCCAGGGTAATGAGAGCCAAGCCCATCCCCCTGTATATTTAACCTGGATGCTCGCCCCCTATATACTCACACCTGCATGCTCACTCCTATACACTCACTCCATGACGTTCACCCCTAGATGCTCACCCTGGACGCTCACTCCTATATACTCACCCCTGGATGCCCACACTTGGAGGCTCACTCCTGGATGCCCACCCCTGGAATCTCACTCCTCAGAGAGACCTTCCAGGTCTCAAGAAGAAGATGACTAATCCTGGGCAGTTAATCATGTGTCTGCTCAGAACTAGGAAAAATTGAAAACCTACAGATAGAGAAAGGATCTATATGTAGAAAGCAGATCTATATAGAAAAATATAAACTATGCATAAAAAACATTTTCCCTGTAGAGAAAAAGTACATCATTTCTATTCCTCTCATGTGAGGAAACTGAAGCTCAGAGAGGTTAAAGGACTTAACTAAGGTCACATGGCAAGGAAGGAAGAAGACGGGATTTGAGCCCAAGTATCTCTGAGGCCCGAGCCCACGCCCTTTCTGCTTTGCTACACAGCTTCCCTCCACCAAAAAGGGGCTGCAGGTAGGTCCTGCTGTTGTGGGGCGTCGCAGGAGCAAATGAAGACTTTATTCTAGCAGCCCCAGAACCACATCCTTCCCTTCATTTAAATCCATCTCATTTACAACCTAATCCAAGGGTCAGTCCCCTTCCTGGTTAAACATTCCTCCAGGTACTCAACAATCATTGTCTGAGCACCTACTGTGTGCTGGCACAGTGAGGCTTGTGGCGTGATGGATACCAGCTCCCCTCCCAACACGACCGCCATCCAGCTCTGGCCTCTGCTCTGCCGGGTCCCACATGGTTCCAGCTTTTGCGGCGAAGTCTCACTGATAAGCAACAGGGTTCAAAATCATAGGCTTGGCAGGAAGTGGCGTCTATACATAGCTCTCCCACTCTGTAAGCACCGTTGGCTTCTTCTGAATAAACGCTACCCTACATTAAATGCCAGAATCCGGCGAGCAATACTGCATGTTTGTAATGAGACTGAGAACTAAAGGCAAGATTGATTCTGATG
Source organism: Pseudorca crassidens (assembly GCF_039906515.1). Classification (NCBI taxonomy): domain Eukaryota; kingdom Metazoa; phylum Chordata; class Mammalia; order Artiodactyla; family Delphinidae; genus Pseudorca; species Pseudorca crassidens. The sequence continues at coordinate 95,087,289 of NC_090304.1, forward strand.
TGAGCACCAGCAAAGCAAATGGGTTTTTGAAAACCCTATAATTTCCCTGCAACCCTTGACTTCACTAAACACACATTTTTAGACTACAGCACAGTTAGGTAGGCATTAAACAAAAATGAGGTAGTCTAATGATGATTTATGTGTAGGATAACCTTCTATAAAGAATTCTGCTCTGATATCAGAGTAACTTACAGAGGTGCCAACTTTACGAAACAATGCCGCTTGTTCCGTGTCCACTGCCACAGTGGGATCCCAGGGCAGAGCGTTCGCCGGCAATTGTCTTAAATCTCCTGAAATTCACCCAGTGGGTGCTCTGGAAATGCATCACCTGCCATGAACTAAATGGAAAAGCAAAACATGACACATACATACGCCTCCAGAGGCACCTGTGAACACAGACATTTCTGCTTGACTGAGGAGCCGCGGCTGAGAGCTCTGGAACCAACCAACTGGCAAGCGGATGCAGAGCAGCCCGCCCACCGGGAGACTGGCAGGGGTGCTGAGGAGCTGTGGGCACGTGGGGACTCAAGAGCTCCTGGATGCAAGCATCAAACCGGAGATCTGGTACCCACCTCCCTGGCTGTGTAAACTTGGGAGGGCCCTTCAGCTCCCCCAAGCCTTGCTTTCCCTGCCTATTAAGTGAAGTTAAGAATGTGTCACCCTCAGATGGGGTTGGAAGGGTTCAGTAAGATGCTGCCTGTGAACCTGCTTTATAAACCGGAAAGCACTATATAAGTGAAAGATGACACAGGCATCAGGGCACAGCTGCGAGGTGGCCCAGGTCACCTCTAAGAGCTGAAATCAAACCGCCCTGGTCTCAGATCCTGCCACACCACATGGCCTTGGGCAGGTGACCAGCTTCTCTGCCTCAGGCTCCTCTTCTGCAAAATGGAGATAATAATACCACCTAGTACGTAGCGCACTTATGAAGATGAAATGAAATGACTTGTGAAAAGCACTTACCACATAAGAGCTCAAGAACTGATCACTTATTTTCTTACTATTATTATCACTATGATTATCATTTCAATTTAGGCCATCTGACTTAGGAGAGAATTCCTTTGCTGCTTCTGAACACTTCCTTGTAATCTCTAACCTGCAAAGCACGTGTTAAGGCATTAGAAGGTGGGATTTTTCTCTCTGCCCTCAAGACGAGGCTCCCTTCCCCATCAAATCAAACAATAAGCAAATACTACCAGCAACGTTAAGGGCCAGCTGCCTTTTCCTCTCTACAACTGCCTTGATGAGAGAAATAGTAATTGTCATGAGTACCTGGGACAGCCCTCATGCCGGAGTCACTAAAGTACTTTACAAAGAAAGAGCTTGGGTTTTAAGGACAGAAGCTCTGTGTCCAAGCACAGGCTCTGCCACTGAGAAGCTGTGTGCCCTGGAGCAAATTGCTTGGCCTCCCTGAATCTCACTTCTTTTTTTTTTTTTTTTTTTTTGCGGTACGCGGGCCTCTCACTGTTGTGGCCTCTCCCGTTGCGGAGCACAGGCTCCGGACGCGCAGGCTCAGCGGCCATGGCTCACGGGCCCAGTCGCTCCGCGGCATGTGGGATCCTCCCGGACTGAGGCACGAACCCGTGTCCCCTGCATCGGCAGGCGGACTCTCAACCACTGCGCCACCAGGGAAGCCCCATGAATCTCACTTCTTTACACCTAAGGATGGGGGTAGCACGCCCCCCTCACAGGGTTGAGAAGAATTCAATGGGATGACATCCAGGTGCCTGTCACAGGGCCCTGCATACATGTATGTCTTATTACGTATTTATCTGCTCTTTTTTTTGACTTTTCTTCTAAATGTGCAAGCCCTTGAACCTCACTGTGTCGTCGGTTTTCTCATCTGTAAAATGCAGAAGGGAATGGGGGTTCCTGGGAGGAGCCAACAAGTTTGCCTCTTCTTTTTTTTCTAGAACTAGATAGAACCTTTATGAATTAAATATCCTGGCATCCTTTCCAGACTTCTCTCTCACCACTTCTACTTACCCTCCAGCCAGGTCACTCCATCCTCCCCTTCCCTGCTTGCCTTTCCCCGTGCTGTTACCTCACCCAACGTGCTATTTCTGCTCCAAGGCCCCCCTCCCCTCCCTGAGCCTTGCTGGGCTGCCATCAGCAGAAAGAATCCCAGCCTCCTGGGTATCTCTTCTTGGGAAGATACTATAACCCCTAGATAGGAGCTGCTGAAGGGAAGAAATGGTCATAGTCAAGTTTAATTCCTCTGCAAGGCATGAGACTCTGCCTAGCACCTATTTGTTAAATTGCCTTGAACACATCATTTATTTCATATTAGCATACTGACCATCCCAGCCCATTTTCTCCATGCCCCTAAGTAGTCAAGAGCTGAGATCCCCAATTTTGCATCTAAACTACAAAGTGTCACAGGAGGACCCCACAGAAGTGGTCTGTGTCAAGGTAGCTCTGAAGCAGCTCGGTGTAATGGAGACCAAGGACCACCAAGTCTAGATCTCGCAATGCCACCAATTTTCCACGTGACCTTAGGCAGTCTTCCTTCCTGCCTGCCACAGGGCAGTCCAGCAGGGGGAAGAGAGACTGTCATTTCATCACCATCATGAATCATCTTTTCTGAGCACTGGAGGGGAAAGGGGTCTGAATGAAATACAGTTCCTGCTCTTGATGATTAGACATTCTCATAGTGGGAATAACACAGATTTTACAATATTACAGGACAAAATATGATTAGTGTCTTCAGCAAGGAACTGATAAATTTTGGAGGGAGCTCAGAAAAGGATCCCCTGGAAGGAGGTTAATCTGGGTGATTTTTAAATCCATTCTTAGCAGAAATTGGGAAAGACATCATGGGGGGAAGAAAGGGGGTATATGAACCAGACTTTAAAAGATGGGAAGGTTTTAAACAAAGAAGGAAAGACGTCCAGTAGTAAAAAAAAAAAAAAAAAAAAAAAGAGCACCCTATGAGTAGTTCAGATACTGTGCCCTGAGAATGAGCAGGAGAGAAGGGGGAAGGGGCATAAGAGGGCATTGGTCTGGGCCTGAGTTTCTTTATCAGTAAATGAAGAGGCTGGACCACGTGACCTCCAAGGCCCTTCTAGCTCTGACAATCAGTGACTCCATTCATCTGTAGCCTACATGTGTCCAACTGGTTTCCGAGCACCACCTGGGCTCTCTCTCATCTGTGCCATCCCCTGTCCAAGTTGGTGGAGACTCATGGGATCAAAGTAGCTTTAATATCAGCTGGAGCAAAATGCAATTAATACGTTGGCCCTCGTTCCAAAGCAAACCAAGATAATATCTGATTGCTTACCGTGCTGGAATTATCATCCTTGCCCGTCAGAGCTGACAACATGAACGGAATCCTAAATTCCCAGATCAGACCACCTTTGTGTCTCCCACTGGGCCCAAGACGGAGCCAGTGTCCAAGAAAACCTCCTTGTTAGAATGACTGCCCACTGATCTTTCAGCTGGAGAGCTGCTGACCTTCAGAAAAGCCAAAGTCTCTGGTCACGGCACACAGAGCCAGAGGCCAGGGCAAGGGCTGGTGACATGTTTCTGTCCCCAAGCAAGTGCAGGAGACAGGGACACGCCCTCCTCCGATGTTAGAACAGTCCGTTGCTAATAAGGAGCCGGCTCTGGAGAGGCAGCGGGGAATAGTGCAAGCCGGAGGACCCCAGCTCAAACCCAAGCCACTGATGAGCTGTGTGGTCTTGGCTAATTTGCTTAACTTCCCTGGGCCTCCCTGTCTTCATTTATGAAAACTGGAAAAGCAAACAAACAAAAAACTATCTTAAAGGGTTATTGTGAGGATTAGAGATAATATATGTACAATGCCTAACACAAAAGCGGTCTTAGTACATGATAAATATTATTATTAATCTTGTTATTATTATTATAACAGGTGCTATGAGGGCCCTGGGGATAAAGAGATGCAAAAGATGGAGTTGTACACCCTCCTGCAGCAGACAGACAGAAACAACAGCCTCTAACGTGAGACACAGTGAAGGAAGTGCTCCAGGAATGGAACCAGAGGACTGATAGATCTGCTGCAGGCTTATGTAAAACTTCGTGGAAGGGGACACACGTGAACCAAGTTTAAAGGACAAAAGACGAGTACAGTATCAATAAGGAAAAGAGGGGATCAGTGCAGACCAGGCAGAGGAGATGCAAGACCAAATGCAAAGAGGTACGAAGACCCATGAACAATTTGGAACCCTGGGGACAATTAGCGCGACGTGGGTGATGGGTGGCGGGCTCACTGCCTTCCCACCTATGGTCCGGGAGCACTGCCCACTTTTCTGAAAAGACCCCTCTGGCCAGTTTCTCCTTGCTCCTGCTTCTCCCCTCCCCAACACAGAGTGTCCCCAGTGCACTCCCAACCTGGCCAAGGCAGGATGACAACCCAGCAGTCCAGAGCCCCATCCACTTAGACAAGGGAGCTGCTCCAGGCTTGCCTTCCACAGCACCGGCAGATACATCTGGCCCGCATCTGAGCAGTGTCCAAAACTCCCCACTGGGGCCCAGACAGCCAGTCAGGATGCTGGGGAAGAGCATGCTGGGAAATTCCCACAAGGAGCCTGCACCAATATAATCAGGTCTGGTGGAAATTAAAAGCTATTAGGAACAGGGCCGGATTTACCTTTATATCCAATAACATGCACTGTAATGGTGATCATGCAGATGGGAAATTAAACCACATCCCGGCTTCACTGGAGGCCTTAGTTTTAATTTATGTCTATGCACAGCCCTTTGCCCTATTACCCCCCATCCCGCCCGCTCTGGAGAGCCAGTTTCCCTCCAGACCAGGTCTCCTGGGAGAGAAGTAAGGGGTAGGGGTCTGTCAGCTCATAGGTGAGAGGCTCTGTGCTTTCACACACACATCTCTGAATAGCCTGACGGGAGGAAGTTGATCAGCTTGGGGGGCAGGCAGTAGGTGGCTCTGAGAAAGGTAGCACTTTGGGCTGTCTGTCCAGCCTGTGCAAAAAGCACAGCCCAAAAGCGGCTCAGAGTTTCAGCGGAGGCTCCGGGAGGCTTGCCTGCCCTCCCAGTGTGGACAGCTGGGAAGGCCAACCCGTAAGCCAATACCCAACTCACCGAGCTTGCTTAGGCCCCGAGCCTCTAAGTCCTTCCACACCCCCTCAGAGAGGCAGACCATTCACAGGGGCCTGCAGCCACCCCGTTGGGCCCCTCCTCCCAGGGCACCCACCCTCCCCAAAGAGGTGTCTCCCGGGCCCTGATTGGCCCGCGTCAGCCTCCGTTCGTCCTCCCGCTCTCTTGCACCTGCTCCCACTGGCCCCGTGGTTGGTGGAGGATCTGAGCCCAGCCGGCCCAGAGATCAAAGTCAACACCGTCTTCCCCGCTCCAGAAGCTGCCCCTGAGGAGTCAGAGGGAAGTCACTCAGGCTCCTAAGTGCTTCCTGAACCTCAAGGTGGCCTCAGCATTAAATCTCCCCCCACCGTGAGAAGCTGCCGTCCAACATCCCAGCCAAAACACACACACGCACACACACACATGCGCACACACACGGGGCAGTGCGGTATGGAGAGCAGAGAATCCTATTTTTATGGAAAAAAATCAATAAACGATTTGCATCTTCCAACATTAAAGCCTGGCGCAGGGGGACCCAGGTTCTGGCCCTTCATCTTTAGAGCACGGAGGATGCAAAACTCCACTCCCTCTGGTTCTCATGAATGCCTCCGGGAGGGTGTTCGTTGGACTCACGTGCTCTAGAAAGTCCATCCCTGGATCTAAAACGTAGCTGTAGAGGGACTAGAATGATTTTGGATGGGGCTGGAGGGCTGGGCAGGGGAGGAAAATTCTCCAAGGCTAAAGGAAAGGAGGAGGTTCTACAGGCAACGTGTAACAGAGCCCTGCAGACTAGCGTCCAGCCCACTTCCCTGATAATTATGTCCTTTGGAGCCACCAGCCCGGGCTTGACATCAAAAACAGCCCAGAAGCACCAACTACAAGCACCAACTACAGTGAGTCTGGGGGAAGCTCAGTGCCTCCACACAGGAGCCAGGTTAATCTTCGTCTCTCCTGTCTGAGCTGAGCTTCTAACTACCCCACGCCCACTGCACCCAGCCTTATCCCAATGCCTCCCGTATTCTTTCAGAACTCTCCTGATCACCTATCATGCACCCACTGAACACTTGGTGAGCATTTGTCCTGGGGGTGCAAGGCGGTGCGTCAGGAGCCTAGGGATGTGCGCCCTAAAACAACCCAGGTGCCACCATCGGGAAACTCAGTCTAGTGGGGGACACAGACTCTGTTACACAGAAATACGTACACCTAAACAGGAATCGGCAATACAGAGAGGAGAACGCTCTCATCCCCTCAAGAATCATCATCACAGCTCCAGCCCATCCTCAGTGCGTGGCAGGCAGTGTTTGAAACATTTGACATACATGAACTCGTTTCATTTTTTTTTTTTTTTTTTGTGGTACGCGGGCCTCTCACTGTTGGGGCCTCTCCCGTTGCGGAGCACAGGCTCCGGACGCGCAGGCTCAGCAGCCATGGCTCACGGGCCCAGTCGCTCCGCGGCATGCGGGATCTTCCCGAACCGGGGCATGAACCCGTGTCCCCTGCATCGGCAGGCGGACTCTCTACCACTGCGCCACCAGGGAAGCCCTCGTTTCATTTTTACTTGAACCCAATGAAGTAGGTCAATCATTACCCCTATTTTATTATCACTGGGGAAACTGAGGCACCAAGGAGGTAAAAGACTTGCCCAGAGGAGTGAGCTTCAAGCCCAGGCAGTCTGATCCTAGATTCTGGGCTCGTAATCACTACACTTGACTTAGTTCTTCCCTACAAACCAGCATTGACTTTTTCGCTTTCCTGAGGCCAAGGCTCTCCTTGCCTGGAGCACACAGCCTCCCTTGTACTCAGAGTGACACTTCATAGGATACATTTGTGCAGGTCCTGGGAGGTGGTCCTGTGCGGGAGTTCAGGACATAGGCAGAAAGAACAGACCTGGGTCCAGTCCTGCCCTCTGTGTGATAACATGTGTGACCCGGAAGTCCCTTTACTTTTTTGAGCCTCAGTTTCCTCTTCAGTAAAGTGGAAGGGGAAAAAAATACACTTATGGACTTTTTTGTGAGGATAAAATGAGGTCACATATGAAAGTTTCTTAGCCCAGTGCCTGGCATAGGGGAAACACTCAAAAACTTATTATTATTATTTTAATGAGTATAACTCTTGGTCCATAAACTCAGGTGTATAAGAAATATCACATGTCTTTATGTTCTTTACATCACCTTCCATGTGACTCTGTTGGAGAGACAGGACATTCAGTCCCCATCATTGTTGGTGCATTCCCCAGGGACGTGCCAAGGTCCAGGGTCTCTCTGGTCCTCACCAGCCCGTTGTCCCTGCCTGCGTGATCACTCTGGGTGTTGGGCTGTGCACCTCATGCCTCATTTGGACACAAGAACCCAGGCCTCAGTCCCAGACCCCAGAGAGCCACACACAGCCACCCCACTGAGGTCCGACCGCTTCCTCCCGCCATACCCCCTGAGCTGCCTACAGCAATACCCTGCCTCTGGCATCCGATGGTCTCCTGTCTGTGCACCACCCTCAGAGGCTCTCCTCCCCGGGCAGAACACCCATCCTAACCTTTCCTGTTTGCTCACAAAAGGCAGGAAGTAGCTTCTGATTCTTGTCCAACTACAAGCTCTGAGACCAGGAGATATAATGGCCTGGCCATCGGCTTGGGACTGAGAGAAGGAAAAAGTTCCAAGAGCAAAACACAAATTAATGTCTCAAAAAGAGTATCCTGCCACGTTGGCTGTCAAGGTGCTGAAGCATCGGTTCGTCTCCTAGAGCTCTACCTTGGAACCACTCAAGGAGATTTAAAACAGCTAGTGCCCAGGTTCTACTGTTAAAGATGCTGATTTGGGGTTGGGCCCAAGCACTGGTGTTTTTCAAAGAGCTCCCCAGGGGTTCAATTGTGTAGCAGGATTAAGAATCCCAGCTTTATAGGTTTCATGCAAAGAAGTCTGTCTTCTCCAACTAACCTGAAGACCTTGAGCAACTAGAACCATTTCATATGCCCAGCAATGGGCCATCGATGCTGGGGGGCACTCAGCGAGCATCCGGTCAAGTGCTTCCATTTTACAGAAAGGAAAACCAAGGTCCTTGATGGAGGAAGAAAAAGCGTCAGGGCTGCTGCAATGGGCAGGGATGCAGGGAGAAATGCTGGAGTGACGGGAAAACCCCACGGTTCTGTAACTGGAGGCCTGGAGGTATTTTGAGGATCTGAGGTCCTCTCTTGAGATTTCCAGACCCGTTTTCCTGTTGAAGGGACAGCCCTGCATAGGAACCAGCAATGGAGTGCCTGCAATCACGGCAGCTCTAACAAGGTGACCCTACAGCATGGTATCAACCTCTTTTTGCAACACCTGGCACCTCCAGCGTGAGGCCGGCTAGAATTCTGACGGAGCGTCTAGGCAGCTCGTGAAATAAAAGTCCCACGCGCATGCTCACTCAAGTCTGGTCCTCCGAGAATCCCAGGAACACGGACCACACACCGGCCTCTTATCGCTCCTCTCCCCACAGACTTTCACAGATAAGGTCCTTCCAGCCTTGCCTCCCATCTCTAAGGCCAAGGGCAATCAAATAGCTGGTGGCCAGGAAAGACAGTGACCCCACTCCTTCGGGGCAGCACGACCACCCTGTGTCTGACGGGACCTTCACACACGTCGCAGAGGCCGCTGCCACGTGGGTTTTCACCACCCACACGGAGACGCACCAAGCCGAGACCAAAGGCGCTTTTTTGACAAAGCATCACCAGGACAATGAAAAACCACTTGCCAGGACCAACCTCAAGAGCTGGGTGAGCTCAGCCGCCAACTCAGTACCTCTGATTTTCCGCCCTCCCACCCCCCAGCATCCGGGCCTATGAGGCCCCGCGGTCCTCTCTTACCTGGGATGATGGCGACTGTGTCTTTCTCCCAGGACACAACGCTAACGTATTCCTGCACTGAAGAGGGGATGAGGCACTTGAAGACGGCCACGCTTCCACGCATCGACCTTTGATCCTCCACCCGAACGGTGTAGGGTTCCCTGAAAACTGCAGACAGGTTGCGGGGCGGAAAGAAGAGGGTGTCACAGGCTTGACTAGGACACGGTGTGGGGGCCTGAGATAGCCACCTCTCAGCACCCCAGGCCACACTTCCTTCACCTCTTCTCCCACCTCCCACTTGCCCCGCCCGGAAGTTCCTGCCAGGGTCTTATTCCTGCCTTCTCCAGCAACCTCCTTCCCACTCCACCAGACACCCACTCTCCCGCAGAAATACCCAGCCTCCCTCTACAGGACCGTAAATCCAACTTCTAGCCTTTCCAATTTTGGTGAGTTTTAACAAACTGCATTAGATTGTAAGGGCCCGGAGGGCGGCACCTATGCCCTGCAATGGGGTTGTATTCAACAAGGGCATGTGTGGTTTCTAAGCAAAAGTGCCGGAATCCCTCTAATTAAACCTCGCTTGATTTCCTACCTGATTCCTGGGTCCAGGGTGGTAAGAGTTAGGGGCACAATGACCATCATTTGCCAAAAGAAAAACTGTGACACGTGATCTAAAAACAGATTTTTGTGCCACTTCAAAGTGAAAGGCAGCCTGGGAAAAGGTAGTTGACATACAGAACTTTCTGCCGGGCTCGGTGGTTTATAAGAACAATGGGAGAGAATACTTGACACAGTGATGATCTCTGATAACACGGAACCCCAGAGACATGGGTGATTTCCAAGATTCTACAAAACAAAGCATCCTTGCTGGTTTCTCCCACCTCCTGACACCACCTACAGCCTGACCCCCAGTCTTGCCCCCAGCTTCAGCAGATCCCTTCCCCCACAGTGTGCAGTGGAGGCCTCCTGCCTCGGTCGGTCCCAGGGCTGGTTTCTGGGGCGCTGTTACCTGCAGGTGCTCTACGTATCAGGTCCCATGGGTGGGCTGGACCAACCTTAGGGGTAGGGCCGAGGGGCCTGCTTCTGCCTCTCTCTGGTCCTCCTCCACTTGGCCTTTCCCCGGGGCCCTCTCTGTCTTTCCACCTCTTCTCTGCCAAGCAGAGCTGGTGCAGCCAGAGCCCCGCTGCTTCCCGACCTTGTCCCTCTGCAGGCACCTGGGCTGTGTGCCCTCCTGCTCTCCCTGCCATGGTTGCCAGGGCAATGCTCAGGGCCCTGCAGCCCCTCCGGCTGTGCACCTGCAGTCCCTCTGGCTTCATCAAAAGCTTCTTAATTGGCTGTGTTTCCCATCAGGCCAGCCCTGCCCGTCCCTCCCCAGGTCTTTATTCTTTCCCTCCCTGTGTTGTGGCTGTGATGGGAAGAGACACAGTTGAGGTGGAGAACGGAGGCATGGAAGGAGGCACTCCCAACTCTGTGGGGCCGTGGTCCACCCTTTCGTGGGCTGGACATCGCACTGCCTGCAGATGCGGGGAGAGCAGAGAGGAGGCTAAGGGGAGGGAAGCAGAGGGGAGGGTGGGAAGGGCTGGGGTTTGGGTGCACACCGTGGAGACAGTCCTCGAGAGCCTGCAGAGACCTATGGTTAGGAGTATCAAACAAGCAGGCTCTGTGTCCTCCTCTGAGCAGCAGTGTAACCCTGGATAAGAGCTCGTGAACCTTCCGGAGCCTCGGTTTCCTCAAGCGTAAAAGGAAACAATAACAGCAGAATGGAGAAGGCCTGGCACGTGGAAAGCACTACAGCAATGCAGCTGGTCATTACAGCCATGCCTCTGTCATTAACTGGCTACAGGTGCCCTTCGGGCAAGTGACTTAAACTTTATTTGACTTAGTTCCCTCCCTTGTAAGACACATCAGACAGGATTATTGTGAAAACTATATCCTAACCCAATAACAGGCAGGTATTAGGAGACAGAACATGGCTTGCCGTTAGCTCAATCCTCCAGGCTGTGGAGGCCAGAACTGGGCTCCACATCCCGGCCTCGGGGCTCCCAGTCCAGCACCTGGTGTCGTGTTAGGGGGTTAGTGCTGTTCCTGAAAAGAGGATCCATGGGGAGCCCAGAGGAGATATCTAAGCGGGTCCTCAGAGCTCACACTCTCACACCCCCCTCCCCCAACCAAACCAGTGGATGAAGACCAGCTCTTTAATTAAGAACTCCCACCCCACATCACCGCTACACACACCCATTCCCAGCTGCTTGGACCCTTCTACGTGTGAGAGGCTCTCCTGAGGCGGAAGGATCTTAATTCAACAGAGCGCTATCTCGCTGAACCGTCACACAGAGTGATGAATGAAGTAGGTGTTGGCATCTGCTTTGCAGATGAGGAAACTGAGGCTCAGAAACGTGTGTCCTCTGCCTAAGGTAAGTGGCGAAGCTAAGATTCCAAAGCACAACACAACTTCCCTTGAGGGCCTGACTCCTTGCCAGGACAGGAAGTCAGAGATATCGCAGGATCCATCGCTAGGCACACGGGCTGGGGAGACTTCCCCAGAACCCACTACCCTCTGCCCAACACAATCGCCAGGAAAGATGGCACGCCCAAGCCTTGGAGCCACCGCAGAGAGCTGGCTGGAACATTATCTATCCTCTCCCACTCAAAAAGCTCTTCTAAAAAAACCATTCCCCAAACTTCCATGCTTTATTACTATTCAAGGCACTTTATAACAGATTGGGACTCACCAGTATATCATAACAACCTAGTTAAGAGTAGCTCATCTAAGCCATGCACTCACCTCCAGACCTAACCCAGAGAAATGAGACTCTCTAGTTTCTGTAAAGAGAACAGCTGAGAAGCCCTCACTTCCTTGCTTCCATCACCTCTTCCCAAGACCAGAATGCTTCACTGCTAAGAGCTGTCCATCATGAATTTTACCTAAATGCCTATTCTCATGAGAGATCTTATATTCAAATGTCTATCAACAGTGGAATAGATAAATAAAGTGCAGTATAGTCAAACGAGACTATACAGCAATGCGAATGAATGACATATAACTTCACACAGCAGTAGGGCTAAACCCCACAAACAACAGTGAGCAAAAGATTCAAGGGCATATGTGCTGTAGGACTCCATTTAGATAAAGTACAGAAACAAGTACAGGCAAACATCTGTCTTGTTAGAAGTCAGGACTGTGGTTTCCCCTAAGGGTGGAGTGACTGTAAAAAGCATGAAGGGGCTTCTGAGATGCTGATACCTTCCCCTGGATATTAAACTTTGTGCAAATTCATCAAGCTATATACTCACAACATGTGCAGTTCTTTTATATACTCTCTTTCAATAAAGGGTTTGTGTGTTTTTTAAAGAAACTCACTGAATTTTTCCATGAACCAAGTACTAAAATGAGCACATTACTTAATATAAATGGGCCCTATCTCCTTGGACCAACACACGTAGTGATGAACAAGGTGGGTGCTGGCATCAGCTTTGCAGATGAGGAAACTGAGGCTCAGAAAAGTGCGTTCTCCACCTAAGGACACACAGGAAGTGGCAGAGCTAAGATTCCAAAGAACAGCATGATTTTCCATGATGGGCTGCCTTGCCTTCTTCCATGTTACACACACATCCTCAAAACGACAGGTGCTGCCGGCTCCCCATTCCCGCCCTGCAGGGGAGCCCGTGTCTGGTCCTTTACCTGCTTTGACGCGGATGTCGGGACTCCGGATCTTGCCGGCAGCATTCTCCGCGGTGCAGAAGTAGTCATTGTCGTGGATAAAGCTATTGAAGGCGGAGGGGGAGAAGGGGTAGAGCTGCAGCGTCCCGTTGGCGTGGACGTGCCGGATGTGCGGCACGTCGTAGATGTCGTCCCCCGTGGCCAGGTACCATCGAAGGGCCGCACTGGGGGAGCCCGCGGCCGGGCAGGGCACCACCACCCCCACGGAGCTGGAGAAGGTCACCTGCTGCAAGGAGTCATTTACAAAGTAGAGGCTGGTGCCGACATCTTCAGGGCGGGCTGCAGGGGAGGGGAGAGGCTGGTTAGCGCCTGCTAATGATACCCTCGTAGGCCCGGGAGGCTGCAACACCCACGCTCATTCATAAAACGTTCAAGCACCAGTCATTCAACAGCACTACTGAGCACTGACTGTACACCAGGCACTGGCAACGGTGATGAAGAGACAGTTCCCACCCTGCATAAGCTTCCAGCCTAGCACAGGGATGGCAAAAGTTGCAACGTCTCGTCCTCCACGCCAAGCCGAGTCCACGGAGAGAGGCGGCCACCGCTCTGCTATGGTGAAGGGTACCAAGCCATAATCCACGTCCCCGCACCCCAGCCGCCCATCAACACTTCGGGAGAGACACTGAAATTGCTTAGATAATGGGTATTTATTGAGTACCTATTATATCAGGGAGGTTCACACCCGGTCCCTTGGTTCACCTGTACAACACTGAGAGGAGACAGTACTGCCTCCTTTTATATCCTTCCCTTTTGGAGGCTGAGCGAGTTATGTGATTTGCCTGAGATGACACAGCCAATAAGCTACAGGATTGAAATCTGAACACACTGCCCTGAAGAGGATCTTAGCACACTTTCTGTCATACCACAGCCAAAAGGTAAAAGGTCAGAGACCGTGTTCTACGAGGAAGGGCTTCACGAAGCGGGATGCTGGCCTGGACGAGAAAAGACTGCAGAGACGTCTTCCCCTCTGGAGGTCGATTTGGAAAGTGTGTTGCCCCAGAGGATGGGTTGCGGACTGGCGGCACCGTGGGTAGACCAGTCCAAGCCTGGGGACTACGGATACCCACCCCCGCAAGCCTAAAACCATCCCTGACACTGACCAACCGTGGAATTCCCTTCCCCTCTCTGACCCTCTGCTCCTTCACTTGTAAAATGGAGGGAGGATACATGAGGCTGCAAAGACCCCGTGCATCTCTGACACGTTGCCATTGCAACACTCAGTCACACGGGCGAACATGCTCACGACCGCAGCTACCTGACAACATCAAGGCCGCCTGACAAGGAGGACAGCCGTCTGCAACTCTCATCCCAGCCCAGGGCCTCAGTCTTGCCTGCCCTCGTGGGAAGCAGCCCTGAATGGTGGAATCAGGGCCTTCCCTCCCTACCAAGGAGCCTGCTCCCTTAAGAAGGGCCACCTCTGAACAAGTGGAAGCGAACCCAGAGGAAGAGGGGGCCTGGTCCCGGGTCTCCAGCTGGAAGCCACTCCCTCTCCCCCAGGAAGATCAAGGAGCAAACCAACCACTCTGCCGCTTGTTTAAAGACCATTGCAGGGGACCCAACTTGACCTCAATTTCCACAACTTTATGGGGAGGGGAAGGGCCTGCGTCCGACCATATTAATATTCTCGGCTTAGCTCCGAGCCGAGCCTCCAGGGAGAATGTACCGGGCAGCTCATTGAGGAAGGCCATTAAGCCTCATTGGTCAGAGCAATTCACATCATCTCATAAAAAGCTGCGATGAAGCCATTAGCAGCAGTGCTGGAAAACACATCCATGGGCTCCTTGCTGGGGTGTCAGGGGCATCCTCTTAGCTGCAGATGCATTTGCCCTCCCTACCCGGCACTGCGTGCCCATAGCGGCTGCAGGGGGCAGAGGGGGGTGCCGGGGCACGGGGGGCAGCATAGCTTTCCCGTCCACGTCCTCACGCTGCCTCCCCGGTGACAGTGTCGGTGCTGGTGGTGGAGAAGTCTGCTCTGTGGAAGAGGGGACCCCGGTGGGGACCCTTGGAAGCCTGCCCAACTCACAGGGACCAGAGTATTCCCCAAGGTCATGAAATCATGTCATTCTGCAAGTAAGCAAACTGAGGCTTAGGAAGTTTCTCTTCGGATCCACACTCCCCAGGTTCCCAGGAGCCCGCTCAGCTTCTGAAAGACTTCTTTATTGACATTCAGTCAACAATTATTCGTTAAGCGTCTTCTACATGCCAGGCACTGTTGTAAGCACTTTACTCGTATGACTTTTTTTTTTTTTTTCAGTACGCGGGCCTCTCACTGTTGTGGCCTCTCCCGTCGCAGAGCACAGGCTCCGGACGCGCAGGCGCAGCGGCCATGGCTCACGGGCCCAGCCGCTCCGCGGCATGTGGGGTCTTCCCGGACCGGGGCACGAACCCGTGTCCCCAGCATCGGCAGGCGGACTCCCAACCACTGCGCCACCAGGGAAGCCCTACTCGTATGACTTTTAATCCTCCCAACAACCCTGTGAGGGAGGTATTATTCTTATTCCCGTTCACAGATGAGGAAACTAACGCACTGAGCGATCAAAGAGACTTTCCCAAGACCACATGACCAGTAAGTGAGGGCTCTGGGACTCAGACTGAGGCAATCTGAGCCCGGAGTCTGATTTCTTAACCCTTAGATGATTGTAACCACTGCAATAATAAAGAGGGGGCTTATACCTCCCTCAAACAGCACCTGGCCCCCAACTTCCCTTTTCAGCTGGCCAAGAACAGGATGAATATATCCACACGCCTGTGCGCGCACGCACACGCACACCCCCTGGGAGGGGCCCGTGTCGGACTCAACATTTCAGACATGCTTAGCCTGTGGGCGCAGGAACATCACTCTGGGGTTCTGGGTACTTCCTGAGACAACGTAGTTAATCAGACACCCTCACCGTGGCAGTTTTATGGATTCTGGATGCCAAAATCCATCAAGGAACAGAAAGAGGCATAATGTAGACATTATGCCTGACAAATGGACTTAGGAAGCTGAGAAAGATCCCTGACAGAGAGGAGCTCAGGAATTGTCTGATTCAAGGGGCAGCGTAAGAAAATATTTAAGGATCAGTATGAAGTAGCCCTCAGTGATGCTAAGGCCAGCAGCAATACTACCAGCCAGGGGATATGGGGATATATGTACATGTATAGCTGATTCACTCTGTTATAAAGCAGAAACTAACACACCATTGTAAAGCAATTATACTCCAATAAAGATGTTTAAAAAAAAAACCACTACTGCTAGCCACCATGGATTTCATTAACTACAGGCCAGGCTGGGCGCTAGACCTGTTACAGGTGTTCTCTCACTTAATCTCATGACTCTCTAGGGGATGCTATTATTATCATCCCATTGTACAGATAAGGAAATCGAGGCTCTGAAAAGTTAACTGATTTACCCAAAGTAACCCAGAGTGAAAGTATTAGAGCTGGGCCAGAACCCAACTTTGCCTGCCTTCAGAGCCTGGGGGTGAAACTGCCCTTTTGTACGAACCACACCGAAGACAAAAGGAATCAAACCACAAAATCTTGGTTTTCCAGGCTGGGTATCCCTCCCCATCCTTTCTTCCATCCCAAACCCACTCTCAATACACATTCCTGGTCTTCTCTCCCGGCTGGAAATCCATCCCACCCTCCCTGCAGAGACAACCCCTGGGGATCAGGCTTCTCTCGGCTCCGGGCTCCGGGCAGGACTGTCAGCCACCGTAGCAGCAGCCTTCCTGCTCTCTGGGTCTCGGATCCTGCCAGAGACAAGGACACGGGCTTCTCAGCAACTACAAATGGGTAGATGTAATTGATGAATTGACGGGGACCGTCCAGCCACCTGTCAGGGCTGAAGAAACAGCGGATTTATAGCCAAAGGTGAGTAGCCTCATATTTCTCCCCCCTGGTATGTGAGCTGCTGTCTTCTGGGTCTGGGGGAGCTGTGGAGGATTAGACACACCATTCGTTTCAGCTTGTAGCTCTGACAGAGCACTGCCATTATGAAACATCACCCTCAGGTGTGAAACAATAGCATTTTGCACTTACTTCGGGCTCATATCTTACCATCACAAGGCACCTGTCGGCCTGGAATGCAGAAGCCTTTAAATAAATATTAATTCAGCCTCACCCCACCTGCCAAGAGAGAGGGATAAGCAAATCCATAAAGGGGAAACTGAGGCACGAATCTCCTGAAATCTCTGCCATGTGCTAAGATGAAGGTTGGCACAGGGCACCAGTGAGTGGCTGCGGTAGCAATGGGTACGATCAGTCACCGGCCACGGAAGGGGTAGGAGCAGGGGTCTGGGGGCCTCACCCCCACCTCACGGAGTCTGGAGAGGCTTCAATGGTGGCAGCGTTCCCTCCTCAGGCTCCTGTTTGAACCTTCAGAGCAGTGACAAAGCCTCAGCCAGCTCTGAGGAGCACAGAAGCATGGGACAATAGTCAGACACCCGGGACAAGTCTGACAGTGCTACCTTCCCTCCTGGGGCTCATTCCTGACCTGCTGTGTGACCTCAGGCAACCCACTTAGCCTTTCTGAGCCTCAACGTCCTCATTCACAAAAGGGGGACCTTACCTGTCCCCCAGGGCTGCTAAGCAGGCAAAAGAGAACGTGAAAGTACTTGGTTCCCCGAAATGAGGATGCAGGACTAGGAGGGATGGGATTGTTATTCGCATCCCAGTGATTGATTCCCCGAGGGGACCAGGGAGGCGAAAGTTACTGCAAAGCGTGGTCAGGGTCCAGTCCCCCCAACCCTGCCGTCCTGCACCTGAGGGTGACTCCTGCACCCTTGAACGCTCTCCTCTCCCAGGTCCTTCCTGACCCGAGGCCAGGAAAGACTTGTTCCCTCAGAAGATCTTTACCCAGCACAAGCCACAGGCCCAGCAGGCCCCCAGGTGTGGTGGAAAGCATCAAAGGCCGGGGAAAACGGTCCCCGCCATCCAGGAGCTTGCAAAGGAGATGGGGGCCGAAGAGGGCTAACCCGCCGCCCAGGGCAGGGTTCGCAGAAGGGTTTATGGCCCTTCCTGTAATTTCATTTTGGCTCTACACGTTCTCCCCTGGAGGCTTAGTGGCCTGGCTGATGGTACAGAGTTCTCAGAAGAAAGGAGACTAACTGATTGAGCGCCTACTGTGTGCCACAAGGGCATTTCCTCACATAATCCTGACGCAGAGGTCCGAGGTGGGCTCTGTGAGTCTCACCTTACAGGTGAGGTCAAAGAGGCTCATGCGGGGAGATTCTCCAAGATCGTACAGCCAGGAGGCCACCAGGCCAACAGTCAAAGTCTGCCTGGCTCCCAAGCCAGAGTTTTTTCCAACACAAAGCTGAAGAGTTCAAAGTTTGGGGCCTTATGAGGATTTTCTTTCATTTCTTCTCTGGAAGCCAGTCCAAATTTGGAAAGCAAATCTTTGGACGGGAAACTCCGACTTTCGCCTAAATCTCAGCCATCCCCCAGCTCTTTCTTCCCTCTGCAGACAGTACCAGGCAGACTTACAGACAGAAGGACAGGAGGGAGAAACACTTCGTAAATAAAGAGAGATCAGATCAACAGCAAAGCTTCTGCTGGTCAAAGGGGAAATGGATTTTTAATAGAAAATGGAAGTTATGGGCTTGGTTGTGATGTGACAGACGCCCAGACTTAAACCCCTTTAATCTTCTCCGCCGGTTAACATGGAGCACCACCCTGATGCCGTGTTTCATAAAACAGGCTCCAAATGGCTGGGAGATTAGAAGCGTAGAAATAGCACAGCAATATTTTTAAACCAGAAATCGCACCCAGGCATTTGGGCTGCCCCAGGGTCACCCCTGAAACCTAAATATCCATCGCATCAACTTGTCCGTCTGCCCCACGCTGTCTGGCCATCGGGATTAGTTTGGCGAAGGAAACTCAACACCCACGCAGTCGACACCCAGGGGCCCCCCACCCCACCTGCCCGGGTTGGGATGGAGGTGTCTGGCCAATTGAGGCTTCCACCCAGGTGCACTTTGAATTATCCCCATGTCATCATCTCCAATCATCGTGAATGACAACCTGAGGGGACCGAAACGTTAACGTCTCACCACCTCCACAGGGAGAAATGAGTCACTTCTTCTCTCCCTTTACAATATTTAGTCTCATTCACTGGATCTTTCATCCAGGAGCATCTGCCAGTGCTGGAGTCCCTGCCACCTGCACCCGCCCGAGAGATGGGCAAGAGCCTGCAAGGGGTATCCAGCCCCGGGCACGGGGAGCGTGGCTGGATGGTAGCAGCGGGGACGAGGGGCGGGCAGGGCTCCCCTGCAGGCCTATGAGCTCCCCGTCTTGGTCACCACTCTGTCCCCTGGGCCTAGCATAGCACTAGGCACTTAGCACAGTGGTTAAATGCCCAGACTCTGGTGCCAGGCTCCCCAGGCTTGAATCCTTGCTCTGCCCCTTACAAGCAGGGTAACTGCAGGCAAGATTACCTCGCCTCTCTACACCTTGGTTTCCTCATCTATAAAATGGGGGTGACTGTATCTACTTCAAGGGTTGTTAGATTGGATGAGTTAATATGTATGACAGTTTCCGGTACATATAAGTGGTAGAGGTAACCACCTAAGTATTCATTGCTGTTGTTATAAATATTATCATGATAGCAGACAGGCAGGAAGTATATCCCACAACAAATACCTCTCACCAATGACGATCATGATGGCAACCTCAGACAGTAGTTTTCAAACATTACTATGCATAAGAACCACCTGGAGACCTTGTTAAACATGCGCGCCCTGAGATACCAGATTCGCTGAGTTTGTCGTAGGGCCAGGGAACTCTGTTTCTGAGGCAGGTGGTCCTCTGTCTACACTCAGAGTAATGCTCCATAGGAAAAAGGTTTGCCATACCGGACTTCAATCCACTCTCCCAACAACAGACCATTCTCATGGGCTTGGCTGACAGAACCTCAGCACCTCATTAAGTAACTTAATTTGGTGATCGAGTTAATGAAAGAATAATGGTGTGATCAATAAACAGAGCATTGCCACAGCTACACGGCTCCCGGGCCACACACAGAGCTGTGGTTGTTTTAATGCAGATGTGAGGTTTCTCAGATTAATTTGCAAGGTTGATTACTCCGCTGCATCTCCACACAAAGGTTTTCATAAAAGAGATGTATTATTTGTCTTCACTCTGTTCTTATTCCATAGTTGGAAAAACCGGGTCCAGAGAGGATCAGCCAGTGGGGTCTCAGGTCAACCACCATGTCCATCCAAAACTCAGGTGAGGACCAGGGAGACGGGGTCTGGCCCCTCCCTCAGAAAACCCCGTTATGGTGTGTTCACACCTTGGAGACAATCGGAGTCTAGATTCTGAGGAGGGAAAGGGCCGGTCTCCCCAGACAGCATCTGAGCATTTACAGGCAACCAGAACTGGTTGTGCAGCTGGACCAAGTCCCAGACCTTCTGTCCCCAAACCTGACACACTTGCTTTACCTCTACACTCACCATCCTCATGGCCACAATTTCTTTTCAGCACTAATTGTGTGCCAGGCCCTGTGAGAAGCCCTTTCCTTCCATTACAGTGCATTTAATCCTTATGAGTGCCTCTAATGTAGCTACTGCCCAAGACCCCATTTTACAGATAAGAAAACAGGACCTTCAAGAGATCAAGTAATTTCCTAGGTGGCCCAGCCAGGGCTGACAGAGCAGCATTTGAAACCCAGGCCTCCCTTACTCCGGCTGTGTCTCTCAACGGCAGCGCTACATTCTACTCTCAGAGTGTCTGCAAGCTGTGATCATCCTATAAGGTGGGTTTCTGATGAAAGAGAGCCCTTTGGGAAATGACAATTCTGAATTATTTGGGACTGCCCCAGGCATCAGACATTTCATCCCTAATCATCCTTCCCTGCCCTCCACTATATCCTCCTTACTCTAGGGACTAAAATAACCAAAAAGTACCCCCCCAGTTGCCAAACAGCCCTAAGGAAACAGTACCACCCCAATGAGAAGCACCGCTCCAGTGCCCAAGTGGTCACCTCTGTCCATCAGAAACGGTTTTTTTTTCTTTTTTCTTAAGATTCTTAGCACAAACATAGTTCCTGTAACCAGCAACCAGAAACCTCTGAGATCCAGTAAAGATCAGTCATCCTTCAAGCTACAAGGCCCCTCACCATCAGCTCCAGAAGTTATGAGCAACAGCTGACAGTCAAACAGACTCTTTAATCTTCCAGCCCCTTCTAGACAGGGCCTGTCAAAGGAACGCCCCTTATGGCCAGAAAGGTCTTTCCTGGGAGTCGGCTCAGACAGCACAGTTGTCCCCAGAGATTCCTAGATTTAGACTGTTCACACTGGAGGGACTTAAGAGATTATTTTGTTCGATCTCCTCCATTTACAGATGGGGAGAGTGAGGCCTGGAGAGTCACTTGCCCCAGGTGCACAGCTGGCCAGCATCCTGGCTGGGACCAGACCCCCGTCTCCACCGCTCTTGCAACTCTGGCCGCTCCACTTTCAGATCCCAACAACCCAGGCACGGAGGGCATCGTGGAGAAAGGGAATGATGTCGTAGGAGGGAGCGTTAGAGGGACCAGGGCTGCTGGCTGCCCAGAGGAGAGGGCTCAGGTGGGCAGTTCATCTGTCTACAAGTAGTCAAAGTGTCATCAGGTGGAAGAGGGTTTCACCTGGATTTATGTGGCCTAAAAGGTAGGAGCAGAGCCAGTGAGTAGAAGGTACAGGACCAAGAAAGTGGCTGACTGTAAGGGTGAGAGCTGTAATAGCTCCCTGGCCAGGAATGGCCTCCTTGAAAGGAAGGAGTTTCCAGTGGCTAGAAGTGCTGTAGCAGAGGAAGAACAACGCTGGTGGGACAGTGCAGAGGGGATCAGACAGCTGATTAGGGGACGGATCCCATGTCCCTGAAGGTGCCTTCCAACCTGGAAGATTTTGACCCATGGCTGTCACACCCCCAGAGCAGGTCCCCCACTCACCTTCTCCCCCATGGCTCTGGGAGGCCACCCTAGATACAGGATGTCCATGACCCTGAGTCAGCTGGGTTCTCAGGGCCTGGATTCCAATAATCGCTGTGACCTCAAACAAGGTGACCCAAGGTGGGACACTGTGCCTACTCCCCTTCCCACAAAAAAACTGTGGAGTCCCAGCAGGGAGAACACCCTCAGGGGCGTGTCCAGAGGATTATGGACTAAACGGTACATCTAAGGACCTGGGGAGGGAGCAGAGGTAAGCTCCTCCCACTGCCCCCAGGCACTGGGGCCACAGGGAATCTGCCAAGTCTAGTCCATGAAGACGCTGGCAGCCTGGCTTTGTCTCATCAGCTGTTCCCCATGTTGATGAAAAGCAAAGGCTAGGAAAATTCTCCATATGTGTGAGGCCCAGGGAGGGGGAGACAGCCACACACAGCTGTGAGACCTTCGTTGTTCCTGTATCATGAGATGACAGTAATTATACCTCATTTCAGCAGAGCATTTATAAGGCTAAAACTGATTTGCTGTGGCTTTTACATGTGTGTGTTTATATGTTGCCCTCTTCAGTTTACAAAGCATTGTCACACGCTATACCATTGTATGGCCTTCACCCTTTTTGTGCATATGCGACAGCAGTCGCTCTGGGGGACAGCCAGGACTGGGGTTATTTTGCCCATTTTGCAGATTGGGAAATAGAGGCACATGAACTATTAGGTAACGTGCCTATATTAGACAGCTGAGCTTTGTTTTCTAGGTCTATGGACAATGCTTCTTCACACACACACACACACACACACACACGGAGTTTAATGGAGATGCAACTTGCCTTTGAATAACTGTTCTTAATGAAGACGGTGACCTTGGAAACTGTCAGTGCAAACAGCGTGTAGAGCAAGGGCATGGGGAAGTGGGGCAGGGGGTGGCTGAACGGATGAGGGGATAGCAGCTGGATGGCAGGGGTGGTGCCCAAGGCTAATGCTATTCATGCGAAAGCAGCACAGGACAAACAGCTGTTAAACAGGGCACACAGGCTGCTGTGCCACAGCCCTCACCCCGCCACTCATGGGACCCACAGGCCACAACCTGCCATGAGCAGCAACTGACCTCTCGGTCATATGCTGCTTCCCTGGGTCATATGGCTGACCGGGTTATGGAGGTAGGAGTGGTCCAGGGATCCCCAAGGTCAGGGGCTGTCAGGGTGTTCTCTATACATGAAACTACCTGAAAAACAGCAAAGTTCATCCTAGCAGGGAAAGACAGAAATCCATCCAGCTACAAGGTATGGGGGCTCCCCCTGTGCAGCCCACGTACATAGATTTATGGCATTAAATCAGCTCTTACTGTGTCCAGTCATGGTAGAGCTTTATCAACCAACCCCAGCCTTCCTTTGGTAGGTATGAGACTGGCCTTTGCCTCACCCTCAAATCCAAATCTGGAGCCAACCTGTGCCCTCACCTTTTCTACAACTGCCACCAGCTGTGGCTGGGGAAAGGGAGTGTGCTGGGTGCTCCCACCCCGCCCCACCCCAGGGCCACCCAGGTGGCTGCATGGCCTCGGCTATCTGGCTGAGGACGGGTCCTGCAGGCTACCCAGCTGATAGGTGATGGAAGGAAGCTGTGACGCCCCCTGCCCTGGCCACCATTCAGCCTCTCTCACTGCTACAAAGTCTAAGTCCGTTGGCTTGGCCAAAACTGCGGCTCATTAGTACCACCATTCGGGACAGAAGCAGATGCTCTGCTCTGGGGGGGAAGGGGGCTGAAGCTGGGAGTAGTGCAGAAAAAAGAAGAGGTCTAAGGTTTATTGAAAACGAGTTATATTCTAGGTACTTCATATGCATTAGCTCCTTTAATCCCATTTCATAGCTGGAGAAAGGGAGGTTCAGAGAGGACCAAGGTCACATACTAAGTGCAGAGCCAGGATGCAAATGAAGGGTTTGCCTTGACTCCGAATATCCACTGCACCATCGAATTGCAATCTCTTTTATTTTTCTTCACAATTCTAGTATATAAAATGCTCTGGTTGGAAGAACTGGGGGAGGAGGGCTTGAAGCTCTGCCCACTGGCCCTCTCCCTCTCTCCCTCGGCCATCCCCCGAGGCTCTACCCAACACCTTAGGGTTCCACCCCCACCTCCTTCAGAAACCTCTGTGGGCTCTGGTGGACCAGGGCTCTCCCAGATCATTAGATGTGCAGAAAAACACTCTGGGAGGCCTTGGAGCTGCACCTGCCAGGGTGGGATTTGCCCAGGGCCCCGGAAATGCAGACAGAATCATTCCCGAAGCCACCCCCCCCCCCACTGTGGGCATCCCAGCTGGCTCTCTGGGAAGCAGCACTCCAGCTGCCCTGAACTGTGTGCTCTTCAAGCATTACTCCCAACTCTTTATACACCCATCGTCTGACCACAGTGCCTGCCTTTCACCGCGCCCCCACCACTGCATGTGACAGAAGGCGTCTTAACAATGGTAGAAGCAGCCGCTGGGGGCTCTTCCCCTCAGAGGCCACAACCCCCTCCCAAGCTGGACACCGACAAACCAGCGGGGTGAAAGAGCATTTTGCCTCACTTGATACCCTCTTCCCATCAGTTGCTGCTTCTCCACCCACTGACCACAGCCCTAAGCATCCTCCATTCTGGGGGTGCACTCACCAGAAAACAAATGTTGGCCCTGGATCCCCAAAGCAGGTTGCCCCTCTCTTCTTCCTGCAGTACAAGAGGCGCAACCCACACCCAAAGTTTGGTCTGCCTTCTGGTGTCTCTGCTGCCGGTCACCCATCCCACCCCAGTTGCAAGCTCGGGGGCTGCCTTGCCAGAAGAAAAACTCAATGCTGAGCCCCTGTAGGCCTAGAACTCAGAGGCAAGAGAGAAGCACCACCCAAAACATCATCCTTCTCCCCACTCTTGCCCCACCCCCATTCCACAGAAGGAAAAGCCACTGCCTGGCTGCAACTGAGGCTGAGATCAAGATGCGGCTACTCAGAGGGTGAGGAGGCTCTTGGCCTGGCTAGGTGAGCATGCAAATCTGTATGCAAATTATATGCAAATCCAGGGCCTGCCCTTGGGTTCCTGGCACCCTGTCATGTCTGCTGCCTGTGGCTCACCCCATTCGTGCACCTGGTGCTGGTTAGAATCTACTGAGCTAGGGGCTGAGAAAGCACTTCGGGAGCTGGGGGCGTTTCCTTTTGACTGTTTCCAATGCCCCCAAGAAACACCTCCTCCAGGATCACGTGGGAGGGAAGAATCTCCCAGCTTGGTACCCATACCCCCCAAAAAAGCTCTCTGAACATCCACCCTCCCTTCAACTCATCCACAAATAAAATCGTCCTTCACCAAGCTGAGCAGGGGACCAAGCAAGTCACAAGGGTGGAATTCCTGAAGACCCGGAGAAGGTAAGGGGGACTGGAGGTCTGCACCCCTCTGACAAAAGCCAACAGCCCATGAGGTGCCCTGTGCAGACAACCACCCTGTGCCCGGGGGTGGGGGTGCGCAAGCATCGCTGGGCCAACCCCACCCTCCACCCCTGCCATTTGCTTGCCCACCTTCTCTCGATTCTTCAATCTGAGAAAAATAAGCCTATTCAGCCAGTCTACTGGGATCTGCTCAACTTACGCGCTGCCTTTGGGTCAACTGCTTACTTGCTTTTTGTTTCTAATTGAGCTCCCCAGTCTGCTGCAGAAATATATTCAAGGCAGCTGACTTTGATGCCCAGAACTACGAAGCATCTGAAAGGTTTGTCGGGCATCAAGGCAATCCCATTCTCCCCCATGTTATCCTAGCACCCAGGGCCTCTCTGCCTACCTACCCCCTCCCCAACGTTCACTGGTCTTTCACCTCCTTCCCCTAAGTTGTGTTTGCCATTTCGAGATTTAAAAAAACACATTCCCTGAGTGCCCACCCCCCTTTTAATTAGACTCTGAACAGAGTGTTAGAGATTTTCTTAATGGCTTGTCGAAGGCTTTTAGTTTGGTCTTCTCTGGAGAGAAGAACCATGAGTCCCCATCCGAGAGGTTGGGGGGGCAATGAAAAAATCAATGCACCCCATTATTTTGGCTTTTAGAAAACAGGAATTTTAGTGCCGGGGAAGCTTGCTCTTTTACACAGTAAAAATGCAATTGCAGGCAACACAGATGCTGGCACGCTGGATGGAACAAGGGAGAGAGCCTCGCTGGGGTTCCTCTGGCTGCCCGAACCTGGATTTGTTTTGGCAATAATAAGGCAGTTATTGAAGACTCGACAACCGATTATTAAAACACCTTCCCAGTTTAGTTCTGGAGAATCAGTCTGAGCTCAGGCTTCATCAAAAAAAAAGGTATTTCGAGAGGAATGGAAAGAACAGACGCTTAAAACACATTCAATAACTGCTTAATTCCATCCAGAGGACGCTCCATCTCATCTTGTTTTCTCCTCCCTCTCTCTCTGCCTCCTCCCCCTCCTCACAGATGGACATACAAATTATTGCAAGAGGATATTGTTTTCTGTAACAGCCTCGAACATTCACATTTACATTTTCCTTGGTGCCGCGGGGGTGACAGGCAACGGGAGAGAAAAATACACCAAACCCCATCTTCGCCGCTCTCACCACATCAACATCCTCCCCCAGCCGCCTCCGCCACCACCACGCCACCCCAAGCAGAACAGGCCCCGGGGACCAGCCTGGCACCTAAGACCCAATTAAGGCACGAAGGAAAAGAAAGGCCTGTCTGGCAAGTCGCCCTGGCGCCCAGCGCAGATGCTGGAGCCTCTGAATGGCAGGGGCGCGGGAGCTCTGCAGACCCAAAGGCCACTTAGGTGCCGCCTCACCTGGCACCTCCAGCCTCCCGCAGGCCCAAGGCCAGAGCTACTGGCTTCTCCTGTTGGAGAGGACTTTGCCCCTCGGGCCGTCCTGCCGCCTTCTGGGCCCTTCTCCAACCCCATCCCCATCTGCCCCTTCCCTATCAAATAGCTTGGGCTTCATTTATTAATGGCCGGCTTCTAGAAGGGGGAGGGGAGAGTCCATCAGGTATTTGCTAGGGGGCCTCGACTCCCGGGGAATGGGCTGCTCTGGAAGAGGTCTCCGGAAAGGGGGTGGGAGGTGTGTGTGGACAAGGCTGGGCAAGAGTGTGGGAGCAGCTCCAGCCTGTGCTTCCTCGCCCGACAAAATGGAAAGGGGTGGCGGGTGGAGAGGGAACTAGCCAGAGAGAAAGCTGCCTCTCCTCACCTTATGTATTTTTAATATTAATGTAATTAAAGCTGCGAGCCGAGCCAGCCTGCGAGGCGGAGGGAAGCAGGAAGAGCCTGGGGAGAGGGAGACTGCGGGTGGGGGGCCCGGGGGAACAGGAGGCAGGCTGCTTGCTCCGCGGACGGACGGGGTATAAGAGGGTGCTATGCGGGGTCAAGGGGTTAATCAACCTAGACCAGCCTTGGTGTGTCACCCCGTGGACCCCGCTGGGTCAGAGAAACTCAACTACTTTGTCCACGATTCAGGGGCCAGCCCTCGCCCCGCACCTCAGCAGCATCTTGGCCTTCAGTCTGGCTTTGACCGGGCGGTACTTACAAATAAAATAGGGTCACCCTCCTCCCCCAAAGCCACGAGATACTGCAGTCAGCTCCGGCAGGTTGCAGACTCCAGACCCCTGGGGCGTCGGCAAGGACTGACCGGACCCGTCCGGGAGCGCCAACCCTCTGCTGGATTGCCCTTCCCCCATCGCCTAGGGGTCAAGAGTTGCAGCTGGGCCAGGGCACCCGCCTGGGCAAAGGGGGTTGAGGCCGTCCCCCAGGGCGCGAAGGAGAAAAGTTAGAGGGCTGCACAGGTAAAGCTGAGCTCGTAAGAGCGTGTGTGCTTCTCAGCGCAAGGGCGCCGAGTTCGGCCGCCTCATCTCCCGCCATCTGTGCGCCCGGGGGCACGTCCTCTGCGATCGCCTGGAAGCCCGACAGCCGGGGACTGCCTGATCCCGACTCGGTGCCCAGGTGATTCTGGTTGGAAATGTCTGACCGCTTCCAACCCCCCAATCCCGGCTACCTCGAGGATCAGGTGCGCAGCGCTCCAGCAGCAGGTCTGGACATGCCGGACACCTGGACCCACCCTTAGCAACGCCTTCTCTCCGGGGAAAGCGACACGCGCCCCCCCCAACCCAAGATTCGTCCCCATGTCCGCTGACCAGGAGCCGAAGCGCAGACTCTCGCACCTTGGGGCGCGCTGCCTGAGGTGGCCAGGCGACGCAGCCAAGCCGGGGCTAGTGCCCGGGGCAGTGGGGCTGGACGAAGGCGACCTCTAGGTTTGGAGAACAAACTTGCTATTATAGGGAGCCCAGGTCTCGGGACCCCCGGCTCTCCCCGCCCTGCATCCAGCCAGGGCGCGGATAAGCGCGGTGCGGTGCGATGCAGGGGGTCCGGGGCGGCGGAGGGGCGCGCGGTGGCAGAGAGGGAGTAAGCCGCGGCCCGGTTCCGCCAGCACTCCCAGGTGAACAGTCACGGCCTAAGGAACCCTCGACTCGGAGGGCACCCCGGGGTCCCAGCGCCACCCAGCCGCAGGCAGCGGGCAAGGGGCTGGGGGAAGGGTCCGGGCAGAACGGCGGCCCGGCAACGAGCGGGGAGATGAGGGGCTGTCTCACCACCTCCCCGCCGGGCGCGCCCCAAAAAGGCAGGCGCGGGTAGCTGGCGGGGCGGTCCAGGGCGGACTCTTACCTGGCCGCTCCCCGGGTGCCTGCCCCTCCCCCGCTGCGCCCCATCCGCGGCCCCGCGCCGGGGTCCGTCCCCCCACCCACCCACCCCCCGCCCCGGGCACCTGGAGCCCGCCGGGCACTCCGCCTCGCCGCCAGCCTCGCGCACCGCGGCCCCGCCGCCTCCGCCGCCCTGCCGCCCGCGCGGGTCTCACCTTTGTGTAAAGAGTCCAGGAGCAGGAGGAAAGTTACCAGCCACATGCCATAAAGAGGCCCTATTCTCCGGGGAGGTGGTCCTGTGGCCGGCCGTGCGGCAGCGCCTCTCCCCCGCTCAGCGCGCTCCCAGCCGCCCGCACTCCGCGCCCCGCTCTCTCTGCTCCTCAGCCCAGCGCTCGGCGGCGGCGGCGGCGGCGGCTCCTCCCTCCTCGGCTCCCTGGCTCCTGTCATCCGCGGGGCTGGGCTAGGCGCCGCTCTCCCCGCCCCCCCGCCCCCCCCCCCGCGGCACCCCGGCCGGGGAGCGCCGCGCGAGCCCCGAGCCCACACGGCCCCCAGCCCCACAAGCCTAGGCACAGGGGCGGCGGGGGCCCGGACCGTACGGCCCGGACCAGTTTTCGCCGTCTGAGAGGCGAGGGGTCCCCGCCACCCACCGGCTCCGAGCCTGCGGTCTCACACAAGCGTGTGTCATACATGTGCCAAGAGACCGCCCTGCTCGGGCCAAGGGCGCCCCGTGTCTCCTGGCCCAGTCACCTGGGGCCAAGGCAGCCTGCCTCTTTCCGACTCAGTTTACCCCCTGGGATGGGGGAGCATGGATGCTGGGAGTAAAAGCCAGACTGAGACCCTTTGGTGCCGGCCCGGGTTACTCCCCACCTCCAAGCTGAAAGCTGCCTGCCCTTCCAAGCCCCAGTTGCCTGTGCGAGCCTGCCTCGTGGGAAGCCCCGCTGAAGCCCGCCACCCCACCATTCTGCGGGAATTTGCCTCACACTGGGCACACTGTGATTACTCAGACATTATTGTCAATAAATAGTTCAATGTCAGCTGTATCTCGTGTATCTTCCTCCTTCATCCTCATCTGTCCCCCCTACCCCACAGCTTTGTCACTAAGCAGAAATTGGTTTATTCCTTATGTCAATCTGCATAAAGTCGTCATAGAATTGAATAGGGCTGGAGTGAGGTATCTTCTCAGTTACAAAATGAATGTTGAGCACCTGCTGTGTGCCGGGCAGCAGGTTAGGCACGGGGGCCCAAGGCATTTACTCTTTAAAATATGTTAAAATATACATGATATAAAATGTACCATTTTAACTGTATTTAAGTGCAGTCTTCAGTGGCATTTAGGACAACATTCTCAGTGTTGTGTAACCATCACCACTACCCATTTCCAGAACTTTTCATCATCCAAGCAGAAACTCTGTACCCATTAAACAATAACTCCCTATTCCCCAGCTCCTGGTAACCACTAATTTACTTTTGTCTCTATGAATTTGCCTCTTTCGGGTACTTCACTTAAGTGGAATCATACTATATTTGTCCTTTTGTGTCTGGCCTCTTTCACTTAGCATAACGTCTTCAACGTTCCTCCATGTTGTCACATGTCAGAATCGTATTCCTTTTCATAGCTGAGTAACACCCATTGTATGTACAGACCACATTTTGTTTATTCATTTGTCAGCGGACACTTGGGTTGCTTCCACCTTTTGGTGATTGTGAATAATGCTGCCATGAACATGGGTGTACAAGTATGTCTTCGAGACCCTGCTTTCAACTCTCTGGGGAGTGGTAATTGCTGGACCATATGGTAATTCTATTTTTAACTTTTTGAGGAACTGCCAGGTGCATTTACTTTTTTTGTATAGTACTTTCAGAGTTTAAAGGGCTCTCACCTGCAATTGCTCCGTGTAATCCTCACAATATCCTTTGAAGCTTTATCACTCTCCATTAAAACAGGTGAGAAAAGCGAGGCTTCGCTTGTTCAAGGTCACCCAGTTTGTATCACAAGCAAGACCGGAACCCAGGTCTCCAGACACCAGGGCAGCACTGCTTGCTCTGCACGGTGCTGCCTGCCCTCGTGGCCCAGCTGCGTGATGTGAAGTCACCACTCCAAAGTGGATGCTTTTTCACTAGGTGTTCTGCCCTCTGTGAACACAGGCTCAGAACAGAGACATGGGGCAGACTGCAACAGGTGTTTGAGATGACCCAGCCCAGCCCTCCGCTTTACAGATGAGGAAGATGAGGCCCTGAGCAGGGAGGCGATGGACCTGCCTGGGGTCAGGCAGGCAGCGACAGAGCCCAGCCGTCTCCAGTCTTCTGGCTGATAGCTTCCCTCACCACCGCCAGCCTACTGGGCTCATTCTTCCGTCCTGTTCCTCCCCTTCTAAAGGAGATGGTTGCTGAGAGGAATCCAGTTATTTTAAACTAAGCCTATTGACCCAGGGCACCTGGTCAGGCCATGCCTAAAATAAGCTGCTAAGTCAGACAGGATGAAAGGGGCTGCTGTCTGTTGGGAGGAGACGGGCCCTGAATGCGCCTGGGGGTGTCAGCACAGCTGCTCGAGCCCCACATGCTGGAAGGAGAGAGGGGGACCCTCCGCTCTCCATTTACCTGAAGTACCTCCTCTATCCTAAGTGTCCCTTTTATGCTGGTTACACCTGAGGGCCTTTCAGGGACCACAACACTGTGCGTAGAGAGTCAGGTGTTACCCGAAGGGTGAGGTCATTCACTGTCTCCTGAAGAGGCCGAGTGGATGTGGGGAGCAGGGGTGGGCAGGTGAGGCGGGCAGACTCGGGACTCTCTCTAGCACAAGGAGGCTCTCTCTGTATATAATGTCATGGTTAAGAGCACGACTTCAGAGCCAGAGATTAGATCTCAGCCCAACTCTGCCGTTTACTAGCTGTGCAGTCTTGGGGAATTAATGTGTGCCGACCCCCGTTCCCTCGCCTGTAAAGTGGGGACAGCCACAGCATCTGCCTTGGAGACCTGTTGTGAGGATTAAATAAGACAAGCCCCGCGGCTAGCACGCAGTAAGCACAGTAAATGTATATATCACTAATGTTATTGGCTTTTGCTCAGAGGACCTTGAACTATGGGGGTGGGGGAGGGAATAGCTCAATGGGAGGGGACGTTGGGATGACATCCTGCAGTCCCTATGGCAACAAGGCCAGAATTCAGGAGTTGGGAATCCAGGAAGAGGCCCCAGAAACATGGAGAAAAGGTGTGCTTGAGGCTGGAAGGGCATAGAGTGACTGTCAGCAAGGAAAGGACCTGAAAACAGACAGTCCATATGCTTTTTGTATTTTCCATTTCCTAGGTTTTGTTCCTGCTTAGTATTTAGGAAAATATCTTTGCAAGTGACAGTCTGGCTCAGATGTGTTCCGAAGTCCCCTCTTAACTGGAGTTGTACTTGGGGAGCTATGGCAGAGTCAGCAAAAAGCACAGCAAGGGAACTCCAGGGAAGAGAGTGGGATGCTTGTTTCACCCACGCCCACGCCAAACCCTGATGCTGTCCTCCCACGGCTGATATTTTGGAGGGGCTAATTTTTTATTTTGATAAAAGGGACAATTCCTTCAAAGTCCCAACTTGGATGGAAGCCCTCACACCCACACACAAATATATGCACACCAATGTGAGAACAAACACAGTTGCCCAGGCAAACATCCATGTGTACAGGTAAACATAAATACTTAATGACAGGCACACCTGTGCTCAGATGCAATTTGAATACAATCCAAAAATCCTGCATTGACACCTTTGCATATGCCCTAATACACTTGTTTAAAGCCTCAAATTTGTGGGACTCATTTCCAGCAGGGACACACCGCTCATTTAAAAAGTGATTAATTAATTTCAATAATTTGTTACATCAGAATGCTGGGTGATGATGTAGCTGGCATGTGTGTGTTTTACCAATGCCAGTTGAAGCGGCTATATGAAGACACTGGAAGGTGAACCCTTTCCAATTCAGGTTAATCATGGATATTTGGGGGGTATTATTTTGCCATGTTACATTAGGACTAGAGCCATCATGAGAAACAACAGATGTTTTCATTGTTTAACTCAAACAACAGCTTACATATTTTGGATAATTTTCTTCAAAAACAAAGGCATATAATTATTTTAGCAAAGGCTTCTTATTGCTCTGAAATGCTGTAACAACTTCAGCATAAATATGGTTTTCATAAAAGGAATCGATACTGAACCAGGTCAATGGTAAAAACTTGACATTTGGGGTTATATAGCTAATTTGGGATTGACGTTTTTAGTACTAATTCATTGATGGGAGGAGAAAAAAACAAATAAGGGTTTCCCCACCTTTTTTTCCAATTTGTAATTGATTTTAATGTTATATGAACAGTCCCGGACTACGATTCAGAAATCCTCGGTTCTCGTCTCATTTTTGCCACCTTAGCCAGCTGTGGGATCTTGGACAAGTCACTTTATCTTTCTGGGCCTCAGTTTCCTCACCTATGCACATTCTCTAATGCAGGCAAAGAGACAGAAATACGTATTATCATGCATTGATACTCAGAAGCAAACAAAAAACGCACAAAATAAACAGTTTTTGCTCCAAATGCATGCACGTCTATCTAAAATACTTCCGTCTTCTTGAGATGAGGTGAATCATTGCAATTAATAGGCTATGGTGCCTATATAAAGAGGTAGCACATGTCATTAAAGTACCCGGGCATTCCTTAAACCAAAATTCTATATGCTTAGCTCCGAGGATGTCTAGGTACATTTTGCCACTTACCCTCTCAACATTTTGGATTCTAGCATCATGGTCCTAAGCTCACGGAACAAAGGGCCCCAATCCCTGAGGCTCCTCCCCTACAGATGGCGTCTCTGGGGTTCCATGGCCCTTGTTCAAGCCACTGTCTCAGGAGGGTTGGGCAGGGGCTGCAGAAGCCCCCTCAATAATCATGGCCTCTCTTCCGCAGTCCCCTCTCTGCTCCCAACTCTGAAACTGGCTGAGAAGCCAACCCAGAGAGGTTCCATGAAGCTGGAATTCCGCGCACCTGAAGCTCATTGCCAGGTCTCTCTCAGGGGTGGCGGCGGGGGAGGTGGGCGGAATCTAAACTAAGAGAGAAAGAAAATCAGGAAAATTCCATAAGTGGGAGCTCACTTTGCTGGCTTCCTGGGTTATCCTGCAGTTCTTCTGACCCACGAGGCACTCACGAATGTGTTCATCACATTGTATTGAAGCATCTTCTCTCCTGGAAAGCCTGGATGCTATGTTTTTCACTCCTTTCTCAAGTACCCAGTGCCCCTTCTCTACCTGCGTAAGCCTCTTTGTGCAGCAAGGCCTGGTCAGGCACCCCCAGCTTTCCCGGACCAGCACGGACCAGCCCCCCTCTGGTCTCTACCCGCCGCAGACATCTTCTTGGCCCGTGGCGCTCATCCCTTCATCCTGCATTGTGCTGCTTATGCACACGTCTGACTTGCCTCCTCTTCCAAACGCTAGGTTCCAAGCCCTTTCGGTTTGTACCTGTGGAGCCTAGCCTGATGCCTCCTCACACAAGGGGGCACTCAGTGCCAATTTAATGACCAATCAAGCTCATTCTTACAGGGTTGCAAATACCCGATCACAACTTCACAGGTCATGCCTTCCAGAGGCACATGCTTTAACTGGAACCAAAGCCTTAAGCTTCCCCCTTCTCATATGAGAGTTTCTGGCCTGGAAGGGTGAGGCCCGGAGCTGCAGGAACACTGACCCTAAAGCTGGAGTCTCCGCAGATGCCCGCTCAGCCGGCGTCACCATCATCTTCCTCAGGACTTTGGGGATCCAAAGGCTTCACATTTTCTTTCATTTCAGATCCTCGTCCGAAACAGAAAGATCAGGCCAGAAGTGTTTTGTTCATTGTACAGATGAAGAAACTGAAACTCTAAGAGGTCTGTGATGTGCCCAGAGGCAGATCTACCGTGAAACTAAGACAACTTATGCTCCAGGGTCTCGTAGGGCCCCAGTGATAAGTTCACATAGTCAGATGGTATTGGTAATTTGGTAGAATACCACAGTTGATCTGCAATCATGGCTTCTCTTCTTTTCTACTCTGATGTGCATTTGGGGTCTGGTGTGCATTTGGATCTGACTCAGGATCCCCCAAATGAGTGAGTGGTGGATCCATTCGATTTGGGATCGGTGAGATATATTTACGCGTAGAGAATGGTTAGCACTACTGTGTAGCCATCCCAGCGTAGGGAATGGCTGCAGGAATGCGACCACCCATCGGGCCAATTCACTTGGCTTCGTGACACGAAGTTGCAGGGCCCAAGTTGTATCACAGCAGGATTATGGCCTGAGGTGCCTGCACTAGAGATGTGTGTCTTGGAAGAGAAACCAGGTTGGAGATGTATGGAGCCAGGAGCTGGTGTGTAAAATTTTGAGCAGAAGAAATGTTAAAAAAAAAAATTTTAAGGCATTATAGAGGTGTGTGAGGCAGTGAGTTCACACAAATACTGTTATTTGTCCAGATTGTGTGATATCTGTGGTATTTGTCCGTTTTTACAGAATTTGTGGCAATTTCATTTTAGCATCCTAAATATTCACGTTTGTACCTCATTTTGTGTTTATAGTTGTGGGTTGTTTTCCTTAAGGAGGTCCCTTCGAATGGTCTAAGCTTCAGGTCCTACAAAACCTGTGTCCATCCCAGGGACTTGTCCTGGGTCAGACCATGGAGGCTGAGCTGGGCCAAGAACCAGGTTTTCTGGATTCTGGTGCAGGGCTCTTCCCACCACAGTCCCTTGCCTCAGAGTGTCACACAGTGTGTAATTTATGTGTTTGTACAGTACTGCACACACAGAGGATGCTTAGAAATGCCACAGCCCCTGAAGAGACTGTCCTCCATAGTGAAGGGGAGGCCAAGGTCCGGCCCATGGAATCGGCCCTGACTTGGATGCTCAAAGCCCTCTTCCTAGGAAATCTGGCCACGTAAGTCCACAAACCAGAGGATCTCAGGAGTGGAAGACGGCTTAGAGTCCCCCTCTACACCCTATCTGTGGGACAACGCCCCTCCCATCACTGGGACGGAGCTACCAGCATGAAGGACTGAGATGCCCCTCAAAGCCCAGGGGTTGTGGAAGACACCAGGAAGCCCCTCCAGCTGAGGGGCTTCCTGGTGAGCAGGGGCTTCTCGCTGAGCAGAGAATGTCCACCTGCGGGGGGCAAAGCCACAGAGCCAGAGCGCCACAGTGGCGGGTGGAATGCCGTTTGGGATTGCCAAGGGAATGGGGGACACTGTGTGGGAACGGTGTGGGGGGTACCAGCCCAACAGCCATAGACTCAGCGAGGAGGCCGGCTGGCGCCTTAGAGCCCATCTGAACGGCCCCATCTCACACCCCCCAGCTCTCTCCACCCCACCAGATAGGTGCTAACAGTCCCTGGTTAAATGCTGCCAGGGATGAGGGGCTCCCTACCCACACAGAAGTCCATCCTAATTTGACTCTCTGTGATCACGCACACCTTTCTTTACGAAGCCCAATCTGCCTTAGCCCGCTGGAGTTCACGGGACCCGCCAGATGACGGCTTTTCAAATATCTTAGAACAGCCACCATAGCGCCGCCCTCCTACAAGCCTTCCTTTTGCCAGGCTAAATATCGCAGTTCTGTCAACCTCTCCTTTTCCAACATAATTTCCAGACCCTTCCCTCTCCTGGTTTCCCCTTTTGCACATATTTAACTTTAACAACGTCTCTCTTAAAAGCAGAATGGCCCCAACACTCCAGATGAGATCTGAACAGCTCTGAGAACAGGAACTGTCACCCCCTTGATAGGTATTCGACTTTCTCTGTGTCTCAATATTTGATTGGCTTTTGGGGGCCGACGTGCCAATAAAGCTGGGCCTCTTTCCCATGAACTGCTGCTGACCTGTGACCCTGAGGTGGATTCTTGGGGACAGGGTCAGGGTGGGATGCACGACTAGACAGACACATTGCTTTTTGACCGCTGGGAGAGGAAATGCTGCCTGGGTCAAATGGCATCACTTACACACACCGGCTAAGACTCTCAACGATCCCTGAAGTCCTAGCTCAGCCCCAGTGAGGGGGGCAGACTCAGCTGAGAATGCAGGCACGAAGGGAGGCCCAATTTCAGACCACGTGGCATGAAAGCGTAGCATCTCTACCACACGCGATCGTACTTAAACCCAGCTGAAAAGGCAAAAAGATCTTACATTGCATTTCCCAAGAGTTTCATGAGAAGGAAATAGGTGATATGCAAAAAGTGAGTTCTGGTCAAATAGGTTTGGAAAACACTGGAATAACCAGAGGTAAATAGGTTTCTTTTACTGTAAGGACATCCCAGAACCTTTAAAACACTATTGGGCGTTATGGATACAGTGTGAGGTATTTGGGAAGGTTTCCCACTTTTCCTGGTCTGAAACCTCTGTCCTTTCACTGGCCGCTGCCCACCCTCGACTCAGAGGAAGCACATGTTGTCGGTTTATTTACACTTTCAGCAATTTTGTGCCCGGCCCCTAAGCAAGGAGCTCCCAGCATCCCCGGAAACTCTAAGACAGGTCCCTGCCCTGGGAAGCTTGTGCTCAGCGGGGAAGGAGACGTATAGAGGACAGCATGCGGAGGTCTGTATGCTGAGCCTAAAGGTCAGAGTGGGAAGGGGGCTGGAGGCCATCTACTGGGAGCACCCTGTGTCACAGAGGAGGAAACGGTGGTCGTGCAGCTGAAGAACATCCAGGCCATACATTCTGAAGGTCAGTGGCAGCGCTTGGATGCAGGGTTCCTGAATCCCAGGCCTGCACTCCGTCTACCGTGACATTCATGGCCCAGGTCGTGTTGTCCTCTGTCTCCGGCCCATTGACTGGGTAGCCCTGCCCACCACTCCATCCTCAGTAGCCACAGGGTTGGGTTAAAAGACTTTTAAGATCCCACCTAGGGCTGAGATTCAATTAGTCTGTGAAGACAGCTGCTTAAGCTCAGAGAAAGGAGTGGTTAGGAAAAACCAAGGCAGGATGTGAGTGGGCCTGGGTGATGGGAAGAGCCTGAAGAGTCAAAGCTGGATGGAAATGGATGTACCAGGTGATGGGAGAAGGGCCTCCCTGTGGGGGGTTTCATGAACCTGGCTCTGTGGTGTGTGTCTGCCCATCTGAGATACCCACGCACCTGGCACGAGATGGTTCAGGGCTGTGTCTTCCAAGACTCATGGTTAGAACCTTGGAGCTGATCGCAATGGCCAATTGTTTGTCTGAAGCAGCCAAAGTGGCTTTTTCTTTTGGCAAATTATAGCCAGAGCCATGGACTCCTAATAACGATTTTTATCATTGAACCCTGCTGTGGTCCAGCACTATGCTAAGTACTTTAGATGCATAATCTCAGTTAACCCTTGAAACAACCTATAAGGCTGGCATAATTATTATCATCCCCATTTTACAGATAGTGAAACTGAGACACGGGGACATTAACACATCTAGTAAGCATCAAATGCCCAAGCCTTGAGCAGGGCTGGGTGGTCTGACCGCAGAGTTTTCTTTCTCTTTACTGCTGTCGGTGGTGGTTGGTAGTATCTCTGCTGTCACATTTTCAGAAAGATTTTAATACGGAAAATGTTCAAACATATCACAAGTAGAGAGAAGAGTATAACGAACTGCCGTGCACCCATCCTCTAGGGCCAGCAATTGTTGACTCGTGGCAATCTTGTCTTATCTGTATTCCCCGACCACCCTCCCTTCCCATCACCAAGGATTTCTGTAAGCAAATCTCATGCATTATATAAATCCATTCGTAGATCTTTTCGTGCGCATCTCTAAAAGATAAGGCTGAATTCTTACTGTCAATCATTACACTTTATGCCATCCTGACTGAGAAGTAGCTTAGACCAGGCACACCGCCCTCAACTCCCAACACACACGTGCTGGGCTTCAGGCCAGTCACTGCCCAAAACAGCCGAGCTCATGGCAGTGTGGCCAAACAGCCTCCCTGAGCCTCCTCAGAGAGTCTTCCTGCAGCTGAAGCCCCTGCCATCAGTCTAGCTTGTCTGGAGCTGGGGAACACAAGTCTTCTGCCTGGTGGGGTTGCTGCCACAGGACAACAGTTCGGACCAGCCTGGAGCTGGCCCCGCAACTCTGGCCACGCCCCTAATCCCAGTTCCTAACTCAGGGTGATTCAGCATGCTCTCTTCTGCCTAGGAGAGAACGGCTCCCCACTCTGCTCAGTCTAAGAGCAAGAGGTAGGGAGGAGATGGAGCTGAACAAAGCACCTGGAATCAGAGGTTCACTGTGCCTCCCATGAACTCACTTTTCTCACCTGTAAAATGGGAACATAACACCTACCTCATACGGTGGCTGTGAATGTCCAAGGAGACAAGTTTTCCCCGCTGTGGTTGGGCTACCGGAGGATGCAGTACCAGACCTGGTCAGCAGGTGTCGCCCAAAGACTA
Organism: Pseudorca crassidens; assembly: GCF_039906515.1. NCBI lineage: Eukaryota > Metazoa > Chordata > Mammalia > Artiodactyla > Delphinidae > Pseudorca > Pseudorca crassidens. The sequence continues at coordinate 95,125,805 of NC_090304.1, forward strand.
GCACCTGTAACCTTGGGGAGGGGCGGGGTGAAGCGGGGCGGCAGCTGCTTCATTGAGAGGATTATCTTTCCATATTAGACCCGGCTGCACCTGGAGGAAGTGGAAGAAAGTTCAGCCTGTGGAATTTCTCCTTAGAAAAGTCAGGTCTGGGGACTTCCCTGGTGGTCCAGTAGTAAAGAACCCGCCTTCAAATGCAGGGGATGAGGGTTCAATCCCTGGTCGGGGCACTAAAACCCCACATGCTGCAGGTCAACTAAGCCCATGTGCCACAAATACTGAGCCCACGCGTCTCATCTAGAGCCCGCGTGGCGCAAACTACAGAGCACACGCACTCTGGACCTCGCGCGCCACAACTGGAGAGGAAAAAACCCGCGTGCCACAACTAGAGAGAAGCCTGTGCACCGCAACGAAAGATCCCGCACACCGCAACTAAGACCTGACACAGCCACGAAAGAAAGAAAGAAAGGTCAGGTCTGTCTCTACCCGGAGTTAAAAAGTGGAGCTGTGCAGCCTTCAGAGCACGCTCACAGGAAGACCCCCCACAGCAAGACAGGCATCAATACCTCCATTTTACAGATGAGGAAATCGAGGCTGCAAGAAGCAAGTGACTTGCTAAAGGTTAAGCAGCCACTAAATGCAGAGCTCAGACTCCAGCTCAAGTCTTCTGCTTCCATATTCTAGCACCCTGCTGAGGCACGTCCTCAGAAGCCAAGCCTTTGAGGGGACCTGGGACGGGCTGGAAAAAGTGTAAAAGGTACGGGTGCTCCCGAAACCCCTGGCCTGTGATATGCTGTCCTCTGAGAGCATCTCCCCTCTCTGGGGCTCAGATTCCACTGTTCAGAAAAGGACTGAACTAGATCAGTGGTTCCCAAATTCAACTAATCAAATGCACGTACGCGCGCACACGCACACACGCTCACTCGCAATGGGGACAGGGAGAGAAAGAGAGATTCCAGATTCCAGAAGCAGGGATCTGTATTCTACATATCCCAGGTAATTTGAAGGTAAGCAGCTCAGCATGGGTCTTGGGACTGGCATTTGGGAAACACCAGACTAGAAGATCTTCTATGGGCTTATGTTCTGTTTCATAAAAAATTTCCACTCAAGCTTGTCAAAATACCAAACACAATGACCAGCACATACTTGATATTTAAATATTCAACATATATTTTGCTGAAGTATACTGAAAAGCATGCAATCAAACACCCAACCCAATGAAAACCTTGGTTGACATTGCTTCATCCCACTTTGCAAACTCTTCTACACTGTTGGTGGGAATGTAGATGGGTGCAGCCACTATGGAAATTCCTTTAAAAATTAAAACTAGAATTGCATATGATCCAGCAATCCCATTCCTGGGCATATACCCAGAAAAGATGAAAACTCTAATTCAAAAAGATACATGTACCCCAATGTTCATAGCAGCACTATTTACAATAGCCAAGATGAGGAAGCAACTTAATGTCCACCAACAGATGAATGGATAAAGAAGATGTGGTACATATATACAATGGAATACTACTCAGCCATAAAAAAGAATGAAATAATGCCATTTGCAGGAACATGGATGGACCTAGAGGTTATCATAATATGTGAAGTAAGTCAGACAGAGAAAGACAAATATCATATGATATCATTTATATGTGGAATCTAAAAAAGAGATACAAATGAGCTTATTTACAAAACGGAAACAGACTCACAGACATAGAAAACAAACTTATGGTTACCAAAGGGGGAGGGATAAATTAGGAGTTTGGGATTAACAGATATGCATTACTATATATAAAATAATTAAACAACAAGGACCTACTGTATAGGACAGGGAACTATATTCAATATCTTGTAATAACCTATAATGGAAAAGAATCTGAAAAAGAATAGATATACATATATGTATAACTGAATCACCTTGTCATACACCTGCAACTAACACAACATTGTAAATCAACTCTACTTCAATTTAAAAAAAAAGAACGTAAAACTTTAAAACATCCACATTGCATTTCTGTAGCGCTTTACGGCTTACAGATCTCCTTTACACACATGATCTCATTCAGTCTCTTTAATGGGCATTGTGATCCCCATTTTACAGATGAGGAAATTGAGGTTCAGAGACGCTAAGGGACTTGCCCGCTGCTGCCCAGCTAGTCAGTGACAGAGCCAAGCTCCAAACCCAAGCCTGTGTTGCCCCACCTCCAATGCCTCTTCCACTGCACTATTCCTGCTTTTGCTTGTTTCACTGCGTGGTTTGAGGGGAGGAAAAACATCAGATCTAGAAGAGAATAAGTCTTCCAAAACTCCCTGGAGAGGGCAGTTTAAAAGCCCAGGAGCCCCCCTCCCTCTGCCTGGGCCCTGGCTCTGCCCTCCAGAGGGGACATCCCACTGCCTGCACCTTGTAGTCTCTGGTCCCTTGCAGATGCCTCCATTCCCAGGTCTCTGCACAGGGAATCTGGTTATCTGCCTCCCCTAGCATCCCGGGACGGGATGGGGGTGCCGCAGGCTCAGATCCTCCACCACACAAGCTGCCCCTCACCCCAGGCCATGTGTCACAGTGAAGCTGGGATCTGGACTCACTCCCTGCCCCAGCTTTGTGTCTGTGTGTCTAAGAATCACTGGGAGCAACAGACAATGACCTCTGACCCAGCCCCCATTCTCAGCTGAGGGGGCCGAGGTCCAGAGAGGGGCCAGCAGAGTGGAGCTGCCCATTTCCCTGGCCTCCAGACTCTGGGCCCAGCCTCTTGCATCCTCCATGCAGTCAGTTCCCTACCACCTTGTCTGTCTGGCTCTTCCCCCGTTCCAACACACACACACACAAATGCACATACACGTACATGGACACTCACACACAATCCCTCGCACACCCAACACACACACAGAAAGTTCTTCCACAGACCCTTCCTGGTCCCAGCACAGCAGCCATAGACCACCCTCCACTGGTCTCAAGGGAGCGGGGGAGCCCATGGCCAAGCTGGCAGAGGACCCAGTGGGCGGGGCCTCCCAGGATGGGCCAGACCAAGTCCCCACTGTGGCCCAAAGGGTGCTGAGGAGGGTCTGGGGCTGAGGGTGGACTCAGGAGCCCCTACCTCCTGGCCGTGAACAGTGTCCTGGGAAGAATGCACTGGACGGTAAAACATTATGGCCAAGGGCTGAGATGCCTGCAGGGGTCCAGGGAAAGACAGCAGCATCCAGTGTCAGCACTGGGAGAACATTCGAGAAAGTAATCACAGCAGCCACTGGTCACCGAGGACCGGTCAGGAGCAGGAACTCCACGAGTCAGACATTGTTTCTCCATTTCGGGAAACTGAGGCTCAGGGGGGACTTGCCCACAGTCCCATAGTCCACAGCTGGCCAAGCCAGGGCTCACATCTGGGCCGGCTGATTCCAAAGCCTCTGATCTTAACTGTGATGCCAGGGACAAAATGCCGGCTGTCACTGGGACAGGCCCCTGGTAGCCCCCTCCCCGTCCAAGCTCCATGAGCGTCACCCGGCAGACACACTACCCAGCTACCTGCCCAGACTGCAATGCCCAGCAGCTCTCCCTGCCCCCTGAGAAGCAGGGAAGTGGTAGGTCCAGCTGTGGGTAATCACTCATTCATTCCTCCGGCCAGCCAGTCATGTGCTCAGTCAACAGCAAACATTTATTGAGCACATGCTAGGATGGGCGAGGCGCTGGGGATTGCTGGGTAAACCATCAGACGCCACCCCCGCCCTCATGCGGCTTGCAGGCCGCGCAGACAGACATAAAGGGACTGTCAGAATGCCAGGAGTTATGGGGCCCCCAGCAGGTCCCCTGGGAGGAGGGCATCTGAGGGCTGAGGCCACTCCGGGATGACGTGAGTCACTGCATCAGGAGCAGATGGTCCACGGACACGAGACCTGAAATATTACTTACTGCGGCAGGGGTGGTGGGCACTCAGCTCCCGTGCAGGCTGGGTTGGCACAGCTGTGTTACTGATTGATAGGCCTTTCAGGAAACAAAGACCACGAGAGAATTCAACACGCTCCTGGCTCTGGGCCAGGCCAGCCTCATCTCCTCTGCTTTGTCAAGTGTGTCTTTTTGTCTGCCTTCATTACTTGCTGGGCGCCTCTGTTTTAACTACTAGGAGGGAGCGAGTGTATATTTGTGTGTCTGTGTGTGTGTGTGTGTGTGCACGCGCACACACCCAGCCTCCCTGAGCACTGCTCTTCTGGGGGCAGGAGGCAACAAGGGGACCAGCTACAGGTCCCCACTTATCCCTTCCCAGAACCCCTTGACTTTGAAGCCAGCGCCTGGAATTTTTGTCCTGTGTTTGCTTTTCCCAAAGCCAAGTCCAGAGGCAGCCGAGGGCCGTCTCACGGTCACACAGTGGGCTGAAGGCAAAGCTGGCAGTGAGGCCAGCTCCCTACCGTCCGCAGCACGGACGGCACTGAGCTGCAGGCGAGGTTCCGGGGCCTCGAGCTGCTGCCCCCGCCTGGAGCTGCCCATCTTCTATGCCCGCCCCGCCACCTCACCTGAGGAATTCCTCTTGGTGACACCAAGGAAGGCCTTCAGGGAAGCAACAGAGAATTTCTTGAAAAGGGAACCGAGTTTAAGAGCTCTGGAGACCAACAGCAGCCAGGAGCACCCCAGGGCCTGAGGAGGGGGCTTGGGGGGTCACGCAGGTTCAGGGCAGGCAGCCTAATAGCCCCCCAAATAAGCTGCTGAGTCAGAGCCTGGGGAGCCGCCACCCCTACATGCAGTGGGTTCGAGTTCCTTTCAGGTAGGAGGCCCTTCCATACCTGGGAAAACCCCTCACCCTGGTTTCTGCGGCCGCCTCCTTAGGTCCCCCCAACCCCCAGTGTCAAGCTGAGGTCATGGGCACCAAGGCCCCAAGTTCTAAACAGGATTTCTTCCCAAGCCCTCAGTCACTCAACTGCAGACGACATTGAGTGTCCCCAGTGTGGGAGGGGGACACCGAGGCTAAGGGGAGGGTTTCTTCTAAGGCTGGCTCACTCGGGCGCCACGCTGACTCTCCCAGCCCAGCCCCGGGCTCCGCGCTGCCCTCCCAAGGCCCTGCAGTGGGACTGCTGTGGTCCCGGCTCCAAGGCCCAGGCCCGATCCATCTTCCCAGCCAGAGACTCACTGCGACGACAGGACAAGGCTGGGCGGCCACAGCATTGGCCTCTGATCTCCCCTGGCCGAGTGTACGTCAGGAGGACGATGAAGAATGAACGCCTGGCAAGGAGTGGGTCACTGCCGCCCGGAGGCCCTGCTGAATTGCAGTTCAGACCTCAGCTGCCTGGGGCCGCAGATCAACAGGGCGGCCATTAATCTCTCCAGCAGGGATGAGTGGGAGGAGGGCCTGGGGGAAGGCTCAGCACTCCCCTCTGCCCTGGGCCCCTCTTCAGCTCAGCGCGCCCACTCCCTTGGGTGAGATAGGACCAGTGGGGTTGCTGCGGGCGGCGGTTGGGGGTGGGGGGTCTTGGGGCCGCCCTCTCCTAACCCACCTCTCTCTGGGTCCTGCTCATGACGTTGATGCTCATGACGTTGATTAACTCAAACTATGTGGGTGAAGGTCTCATGGTCACCCTAAGGTAAGGAAGATGTGCAGATCACAGAGGGTCTCTCCCTTCCAAGAGGAGTGAGGAGGGCTCGAGATCACACAGCCAAGAATTATCCCAGAGCAAGGGCAGGTGATACACCTGAGGGGTGTGCAGACGGAATGAGAAGAGCAGGGCTTTCCTGGGAAACCAGAGCCCCTGGCAGACCGGGAGGCCCCTCCTCCCAGCAAAGGTTCCACCAGCCCTTAGACTGAGTTGAAAGCCTGTTTGAAAGGGATTTGGAGTAAGACACATGCTCCATCTGGTGGTGACAAAGGAAATTGCATCCCCTCAGACTAAGGCTGCTATTGTTGCTGTTGTGTGATTAAAAGTTAATTCATTCAATCACTTCCCAGCCTTGGTTGTTATTTGTGACAATCTGTGTACGAATTGTGGAAAATCCCAAAGTGAAGTGAAAGTTCAGTAGCTCCCAGTCAACGTGACCTTAATGGAGGGGGAAGGGAAAGTGTTGATGAGGGCTCTGAATGTCACCTGGATCTGTGGTTTCCGCACTGGCTGCTCTCCTGGGAGCTGGTTAAGCATCACCTGGCATGGGCCCATCCCAAGGTTAATATTTGATAGTTCTGGAGGGGATGCTGGGTAGCTAGTGCTTTGAACAGCACCCCAGGTTCTGCAGGGCGACAGTCTGGAAGACTGGCAGACAGAGGGCTTGCAGCAGGGGCAGAGGCGGAAGTGACTCACTCAGGACCATTTCCCTCCAAAGCAGCTGGAATTGCCCTCTGGGTTGGCAGCTCAGGGCCTGTGTATGGAACCTTCTAGAAATGTGGCTCCTCTCCAAGGCGCTTACTTCTCCTCAGGCAGGCCGCAGGCCTGGAATACCCCTCTTCTCGTTCACCTTGCTGCTACATCCAAGAAGCTTCAGGAGACCCCTCCTCCCAAAAGCCCCGCTGGCTGGACCTGCCCCATTCCCGTTCATTTCTCCCACTGTCGTGGATGGCTCCAGTGTCTTGTGTATGGAAATACTGAATTCTATTTAAGGGTTTGGCCTCTCAGGATTTATTTGTCATGGGTGAGCCCACATTCGGAGCAGGGTGTCACAAAGACATTAGCTCTGAGTTGTAAGAATCAGGCTTTCCCCTCTGTGTCTCCCTGGAGCTTCTCCTCCCAACCCACGGGGTCAGTGAGAAGGACTCTGAAATTGGGGGGCCAGAGACCTGGGTTGTAGCTTGTCTCTGACACAGGCTGGCAGGGTCACCTGGACAAGTCGCTGCCTTTCTCGGGACCTCAGTTTCCCTTGCTGAAAATTGAGGATTGTTTGTTTTACTCTTTAGGGGCCTTTGGTGCTCAAGCATTCTGCGAGTCTGTGAAGGCTGGTGGTCCAGGCAGCAGTGGATTATGACAAAGAGCTCAGTTCTCAAGCAGAATGCTGCCTACCCTGCCTCTGGTCCCCAAACACGCCCTCCCTGTTCGCTTTAAACTCTGCTCACTTGCTGCTGTCTTGGGTTCCCAGGCCAGTCCCGCCTCCTTCCCTGGCTGCTCCAGGACCCAGATGAGTAAACTGGACACTAGGTAGTGCCATGATCCCACCGTCCCATCCAGCCTCTCGCAGAGGCCTCTGCCGGGAAGGGAGAGAGAGGGAAGAGGGGCTCCTTCCAGGGCACAGAAACTGCCCGAGGGGAGCAGCGTGCTGGGCTGCCAGGGGGCCCCAGGCAACAGGAAGTCAGGCGCTGGTGGCAGGGCCGGCCTGACACCATCCTGGGTTGAAGCTGTCCTGGGTGAGTGCCTGCCAGAGCGGACAGGGGGCTGGAGGAAACGGTTAACAAGGGGCCCACCCTCACCGTCCACTTTCTGGCCCCTGGCCCTGGGGTTAACCAAGTCAGCACCCAAATAGATGGATGAGGTTAGGTCCAGCTGAGGCCCCCTGGCCCCACGAGTGGAAAAGGGGTGGCCGGAGCTTAGCACCAGGGTCAGGAAGGGGATAGGAAGAGAGCATGTGCTGAGGCCCCCGCCTGGACCCCTAGACCCACCCACCCTGGCACGTTGGTGCACCTGGGGAAATGGCAGAGCACATAATATGGCTACAAACAGCTACAACGCTGGCAGCCCAGGGCATGGCTGCAGCGTCTCCCACTGGAGAGCTCCAGCAGCCCCACCCAGGGCCTGGGCCGATGATCAGGCAGCTCCAACAGACCCAGCGGCTTTGAACCTGTGACCTTGACCTTCCCATCTTTCTCTTTGCCTGTCATTTGGAAGGCAGCCTGAGCCATCTGTCTCTGGGGTCCTTGGCATCACTAGGAAAGTCCTAGAGGGGATGGTACTGAACTTCTTGCTTAAGTAGGCATGGGCACCTGAGCGAATGATTGAAAAACAAGGGACCGGGCTGTATGGACTCCGACCTGGAGGAGCGGATGGTGGCAGTTACAGGAGAGAAGGAGGGAGGGAGGCAGGCCAGGGAAGGAGCCGTCTCTGAGGCTGGTTTTATTATCAGCACTGGGTGGGAGGAGGCGATGCCCACCCAGGGGTCATGCGGAGCCCGGGGCTTCCTTCAGCCCGAGGGCCTGGCGGTCCCGGGTACAAAGACCTATAGCTCAGGGAGCGCTTCCCAAGCGGCCCCGGTGCAATGGTGGACATGACTGGCTCTGCAAAGACAAAGACAGGATTGGGGCTGTGAGGGGGCAGAGGTCGGGACTCTCATTTCGTTCCTTATTCATCTTACCTCTCCCTGGCATGTCTCAGCAGCCTCCCTTGGCTACACGTGCCACGCCAGGCACTTGGCCATCGTTTAAAAACATATGAGGGTGACAGACACCTGGCTGATGGATGAAAGACCCTGACGTCCTTCCCAGCTCATCCTCACCTCTTCCTTATTAACCACAGCCATCCCCGGCCACCCCCTTGCCCGCCCCTCGCAAACCTACCTCTCATTACAGCTCATCTTCGTGAACTTGCCTGGAATGGAGGAAAGCAGACAGGTAAGTTGGGGGGGGGGCGGCGAGTTCAGGGGTCCCTGAAGTTGTAGACCCTCCTCACAGGCCTCAGTGACCAAACTCCTCAACCTGCTCCTCCCGCCCCCGCCCCCGCCCCCGCCCCGCCCACTCCATCAGTCACCCAGGCAGGCACGCACCGGTGCTTCCTCCTGCCCCCGCAGCGGAATCGTCTGCCTTAAAGAGAGACAGGAAGTTAGTTTTCCAAGGAGACCCTCTCTGCCCTGGAGGACTCGGCTCTGTATTCCCTCCTCCCTCCCACCTGCCTGTACCGCTTGGTGTCTGCCTTGGAGGCCACAGTTGACTGTCTCTCTCTCTATATAGGGCTGCACCATAAGCAATCAGAAGCCCAAGCCAGTCGATTGGTCAGTCAACAAACACTCGCTGCAGTGGCTCCGTGGGGAGCGCCCTGAGCGTGGGGCTGAGCCTGGGCCATTGTGGCGCCCGCTGCGTGGCGCTGGGCCTGCAGACGCTGCTCAGTAAAAGGTCTTGGAGAAGAATGGCAGGAAGTCCAGAGCCAAGACCCCTGCTCCTGCCCATCTGCCTTCCACCTCCTACGTGCTCAACACCGCCACCAGGGAGCCTCCAGGGGAATCGGGGAGACTGGCCACGTCTGCAAAGCGCAGCCGTCAGCAGGGGGGGCACCACCCATGGATGTGTTAGGATCCCAGGACACAGGTGTATCTGCTACATTCTCTCTCTTCTTTTCATTGGTGTGTTTCCGTGTATGTTTCTTCTGGTTGCACCTGAACAGGGCTCCTGCTGTGTGCCTGCCGGGGCTGGGGCTGGAGCCAGGACCCTTTTCTCCCCTAGGACGCCCCATGCCTACGCTGGAGCGTTCTGAGTGCTTCCTTGGCTGCTGTGTCTTTGGCTGCCAGCCCTAACCTTCTGAGGCAAGTGGGATCATCCCCATTTAACAGATGAGCAAACTGAGGCCCAGAGAGTAGGGGTGCCGAAGGCCTCTGGCTGCCAGGCACGGTTGCAGGCAGGGGGTTGCGGGGGGGGGGGGTTGCAGCTGAACCCGCTCCGCTTCCGATTCAGCTACGGAACCTCAGGCAGCTTGCTGCCCCTATCAGGGTGGGTCTGGTTTTTCATCTGCAAAATGGTGACATTGGTGGCCATCCCTCAGTGTTGCCAAAAGGATTAAATGGGCCGAGATGCAGCTCAAGCCAAGGAGGCGTCCAGATCTGGGGGAGGGGGTGTCCAGTGGAGGCTGGTTCCCTCCCTTCGCCTGGCTCCACGTGCACTGGAGCTTCCCTGGGCCACTGGAAGCCAGCTCTCCCATCTCCACAGCCTTCCCCCCAGCATCCACGGGAGGGCTCCCTGGAGGAAGAAGGAACCTCCTGGGTGGTCTGAGGACCAAGCAATGGGGCATCCAAGACTCCTCTTTCCATCAAGGTGGCCATCCATTTCCACATCCTGCGTGGGGGACGGGAGGGGGTCCGAGAAACTCACTTCCCCCTTCCTGGATCTGGGAAGGGGGCGAGAGGGCTCTCCCCCCTCCACCCCGCACCTGGGAAGCCAGTGCGCTCAGTGATGTGTCCCCATCAGCGCCCCACTTCCCACACGAAGGCCCCACTTACTGAGGATGATGATAAGCCCCACGACGAAGGCCAGGGCAGCGAAGATCAGGCCCCCGTTGCGGACAGTCTCATAGTCTGAGGGAGGAGAGGGCAAGGAAGTGGGATGAGTGATCCCAGACCCCTCCCTGCAGCCAACCTGGCAGCAGCCCTACAGTAACTGGCGAAGGTGGGGGACACATAACACAGAGCCAGGAACCGGGGTTACATGGGTGGGGGGGCTCAGGAAGGGTGCGGAGGAGGGGCCCACCAGGCTCACCATAGGAGAATGGGTCCACGTCCTCCTTGGGGCTGCCACCTGAGGAGAGAGCCAGAAGTGGGTCAAGGGTGAGTCACCGACGGCGGTGTGTTTCAGCCACAGAAACTGTGGAACTCCCATCCTTCCCATCCCAGCACCCCTAGGGGTCCAAGGGGGCCAGGTGAGGCTGGTGGAGAGACACCCACGAGTGGGGGCTGGTGAGTCCCCACTGCCCTAGGCAGCTCCCAACCATCGGCTTGGGACCAGATACTGTGCCTCCCAAGCAGGGACCCACGATGCCTGTGGAGGCCCCTGGCACCTCTGGGAGGGGCTGGTTCCTTCCTCTCCTTGCTTCATACAAAGGTAGGAAAAGACCAACAGAGGCATCTCCCATAAGACTCACCAGCAACCTCTCTCCATATAACTAATGAACTACAAGGTACTTAGCAAATATTTGTGAAGTGAACGGATGAATAAATAAATAAACAGAACCTTAACATTCACTGAACAGAAGGAGGAAACTGAGGCCCAGTTTGAAGACTCTAAAGTCCCAATAAAAGTTGGAGGCAGACCTGAGTCTTGGACCCATGTTTCTAGATTCTTCTCTCCTACATTGCTATCCTCAGGGGGAAGCAAATTTATTTCAGAAGCATTAATATATTGTGCTTACCATGTGCCAGGCTGCGGCTAACAAAGCAGTAGCTCATTTAACCACTGTAACAACCCTATGAGGCATTAATATTCTTCCAATATAGTCCATGAGAAGACGGAGGCACAGAGGGGCAAAGCAACTCACCCACAGTCACACAGCTAGAAAAGGGTCAAGCTGGGAATGAACCCAGGCAATTGGTTGTTAAGAATCTAGGTGCTTAACCCCTTTGCTGGGCTGCCTGTCACATGGTCAGGAGGAAGGAGACATTTCAAGGCCAGGTGGTTCGGTCCAGTCTCCAGCCCCGAGCAGTATCATGGCTCTGCTTCCGGCCCTGTAAACTGAGCACACTCACTGTTGGGCAGCTGGAGGGCACCTGGCCAGAGCTTTTCTGCCATGGCTAGGGGTGGCCCCTTTTCTCTGCCCTACTTGAGCCCCTTCTTGGCACTAGGGCAGCAGTGCCCAAGGTCAAAGGAACGCACCAGTCGGCACCTCCCAGGCTGTGCTGAACTGTGCCTGGGCCGTGGGGCCTGGTGAGCCCAGCTGTCCTGGCGGTACACCCGCCCTAGGCCAGGAGAGAACAGGCTAGAGGGGGTCTGCTCCTGGGCCTGTAGGGCCTGAGGCCAAGGGAGCCTATGGGGGGGCCCAGGCACCCGTCACCATGCAGAAGACCTCCGAAGTTGTCTCCCCAGATTCGGTTCAGGTCTTGTTCAAGGTCACATGGGGCATTCGTGTCAGAGCCATGAGCAAACTCACAGCTTCCCTCACCCTACCAGGAACCCGTCTCCTCCCTGACCACCACGTCTTGAGCCACTGGATGAGCCAGCCCTCACCCAAAGCCCTCGTCTTTTCTAGATCTGGCTCTAAGACCACCACAGACGACAGAAGGCCTACTGGATTCCAGGCCTGATCACCCTCGTTCGCAGGATGACTTCTGGGCGCGTGTCCTGAACTTGGGGACTCTCACCCCAAAGCCAGCCTGAAAAGGCTGAGCAGAGGGGCCCACTCCTGCCCCAGCCAGCCTGACCCCCATCTGCCTGCTGCTCTGAGCTTAGAGAGTCCCAAAGATACATGGAACCAGGACGGATGCATGCCAGAAAGTCAGGATAGAAGCTCACCACTCCCCACCCCCCAGCAGCTCCTACTGGGCGCCCAAGGTTCCGCCATTCAAGCTAGATTTCTTTGGAGTTAAGGCAGGATTCTCTTTTAAAAGCATATTTTCTTAGCGGGAAGGCTGGCACGGGATGTGGCAGAGGTGGTGGGTACACTTGGAAGGCAGGGGTGCCAGGAGACGGAAGAGTGGGGTCTTGCTCACCCTCCAAAGATGGTCCGAGGCACCTAATGTTTCACACGCGCACACACACTCACCATCATCTGTTGACAATCCTGCCATGTCCCCCCGCAGACGGGCACGTCCCACTGCCCTCTTCCCGCGGCCTCTGCTTCGGGGAGAGTGCCTGGCTGTGGGGTGGCCAGGGATGGGGGGGGGGCATTAAACATTAACAGTGCCAGGTAATATTTACCCTGGTCACAAGAAAGGCCCTGGTGTGGGTAGCGGGTCTCCTGCTGAGGCATGAGGAGGTGCAGGGGCAGCAGGGGTAGGGAGGAATTGGCCGGCTTTCCAAACCCTCCCCAAGGAAATTTCCAGAGAGAAGTGCTGGGGACAGATCAGCCGTGGTGTCCTTCCCCCAGCCCGAGAGGTCACGGCTGCGGCTGTGACAATGGGGAAGTGGGAGTTTCGAAATATATTCCGTGTATACTACAGCCTGGGGGGCAAGGTCGGGGGTCCCATGGAGACCCCTGACCCTAGCAGCTGCCCACCTCACCCACCGCTATGGAGATCGCTGTTTCGGCTGATGTGTCTTGTCTGGCACTCAAGGCTCCTCTGCGGTGGTCCCAGGGTACCCGGCCCCTCCCGCCTCACAGCCCACCTGAGCCCCCCATGCACGTTCACACCTCCAGGCCTTCGCTGCCTGGGAGCGCCCTTTCCTCTGTTATCTTCTTCATCCATCCAGGCTGCATCTAACAGCTCACACCTCAGTCAGTGTCATCCCTAACGAACCCCTCGTCTCCTGCAGCCTCTGGCACTCTCCTTCTCCAGCCGTGAAGCACAGCTTCCGTGCCAGTTTCCCACTGTTACACGGTAGGCTCCCTCGGGAGGGACCAAGCCCTGCCACAGGGAGAGCGCCTTGTTTTCATGATTTGCAAAACACGTTCCTGTTAGTTCCTTGCACTTTGTGTTATTTCCCCATTTTACAGATGAGTCATCTGAGGCACAGAGAGGGTAGGGCCCTGGCTCAAGGGCACACAGCGGTGAGAGGCAAGGTGGAGACTGAGAGCCACACCCTCAGCTTTAGGAATCAGGAAATTCCCCACACTTCCAAGGCCTCCTCCCCGCCTCTACTGTGGCCCCACTCACCTTGGGGACCGCAGCGCTGGGTAGCTCACATTCCTAGCTGAGTTCTAATCGATCGAATTGGCTTCCAGTAGAGGCTGATGCTCAGTTATAGCCAAAGGGCCAAGGTCAGCAGTCAGTGCTCATCAGGGGTGGGTTAGTCCTTCAAAAGGACTCCATCTATTAATCTTCCTGGAGCAGTGGCCATGGGATCAAGGTTTGAGTTCACTTCCTGGCCCCTGCACTTGCTCAGTATATGGCCTCTGTCAAGTTACTTAACCTCTGTGTGCCTCAGTCTCCTCATCTGTAGAATGGGTTGTGATGAGGAGAAAGTGAGATAATGCAGTAAAGGGTGTGGCAGGGGGCCTGGTACACAGTAAGTGTCATTATTGTTACTGTCATACACTGTCAGACCCAGAAAAGCCAACCAGCTTCCAGCAGAATGAACATGAGGGTGAGATGGAAAGAGGAAATGTCACAGCCTGCAGACCAGGAGCCGAGACACCCATTCAGCTCTTCTGCTTTCAGGGCCAAGTGATGAATATTCATCAAAATACAACAGAGCTAACCTTTGGTAGGGGCTGAGCGTGTGTCAAGTTCTTGCATGCATTGTCCTGCCGAATGCACGTTTGCTCCATTCCACAGATAAAGAAACTGAGCTGGTCATTGACTCCACAATGACCCTGAAGGTGGCCAGGGCAGCGCCATGATCCCCACTGGGCAGCCCAGGAAGACTGAGGGCAGGGAGGTTGAGGGATTTGCCTGAAACACCCAGTCAGGGACAAAACCGGAGCTAGAAAGCCCCCACGGCTGTACTCCCAAAACTCCTGGGGCCCTCCACACAGACACTGGTACCTCCTTACTATACATTATCTTGGTATCTCAGTACATTTTGTCTATCTTTGTAAGCCACTGTGGATTCTTTCTGGAGTATAAAAATAGGTAGAAAGTTGATAGATAGATAGATAGGTGAATGACTATAATAGATGATAGATGATGATGATGATGAAGATGATAGATGGATAGATAGGTAGATAGATAGGAGATGATAGAAGACAAGAGAAATAAATCAGTAGCTGCGTTTTTAACTCTATATGCGAGGTACTGTTCTAAACACTTTACAAAAATTAACTCATTTAATCATCACAGCAACTCTATGAGGCAAGGAAGGCATTACTATCATCCCCATTTTATAGATGAAGAAACTGAGGTACAGAGAAGTAAAATAACTTGCCAGAGGTCAGGCAGCTACAAAGTGGGGGAACCAAGCTCTGAACCCAGCAGTCTGGCTTCAGAGTTCCTGCAGGTGGACAGACAGATGGACACACAGACAGAAAGGGGGCTGTTGCACAAGTTGCCTTCCCAGCTCTTGCAGCTCAGAGATGCTGGGAGCAGAGATGACGGCACGCCCAGGACCCATACCGAGATGCCCTTGTCTAGAAATCCCGCCTCTCCTTGTTTCTGCTTTTCCTGTACTCCTGGGGAGCTGGGGGTGCACTTGAAAGTGATGGGGTGGACACCTGTGTCAGAGTCTGAGAAGGTGGGGGGATGGGGTTCAGGGGACTCACCCAGGTACCACCTGTCCATGGCAGGAGCTGCTGGCTGTGTCCTCAGTGGAAGAGAAAGTTATGAGGTGCTAGTGACCCAGGGCCTGGATGGGAAGAGTGGCCCTCCCTCCCTCCACACCCCAGCCGAGCCCACGGGCAGGAAGAGACAAAGGCAGGGAGGAGGGACTGGCAAGGGAGCCCTCATCTCGTGCCGCCTGCTGCCGGGGCCAGGCTAGGCCAGGATCCACGCGAGAGTGGGGGAGATTCTCTGACCTCCAAGGTGACCTGAGGAAGGGGGAAGCTGTGAGCCACAGCAAACAGTGGGAGCGGGACGGCAGAGCACTGGGGAGAGATGCCACAGCCAGCAGCCTCCGTGCAGCCCAAGGTGCCTGCAAAGGTCACCAGGAGCCAGGAGGGCACTGGCCGGGGCCACAGCCCGTGGAATCAGAGCCCTTGCTCTCCACCTGCCCCTGAGGCAGCTGAGGGAGACACTCAGGGGTCCCCCCGGGCCTTTACTCAGCGACACCTCACTCCTCCAGCCCAGTCAGGCCTTGGCCCTGATGATCCTGCCTTGAGGGCTTGTTCTCCAGCTAGGAATCCCCTGGGACTGGGCAGAACTGCAGCAGGTCCTTGGAAGCTGCCCTGGGTGAGAAGGGAATGTGTCCAGGCCATGGCCCAGGGCACCAGCTGCAGCTTCCTGTGTCACCCCGGGACCTGGGCAGAGATGGGGAGCCGCTGGGGCTGGGAGAGGGAGCCGGTGTGTGACTCACCCTTCCTCAGCTGGGAACCCCCACTTAGCCCCCAGTGACTTACCTGAGGCTATGATGTCAGATCCGCCCAGCGGCCCAGCAGGAGATACCAGCAGCTCAGCGAGGCCTCTGAGGGCTGCTGGTTGGTGCCGCAGCGCGGGGAGGATGGAAGACAGCACTTCCAGTGGGAAGGCAGGTGTGCAGGGCCGGCCTCCCAGCTGGAGCCAGGAGCCAACCGTGGGAGCAGGAAGGCAGAGCAGCCCCTACCCTGGCTCAGACAAGACCCTGTTCCCTGGCCGCCGAGGCCTCTGACCAAGGGGGAAGCGGGGCGGCGGGGGGATGAACTGGGAGATTGGGATTGACACATATACACTATTAATACTATGTATAAAGCAGACAGCCAATGAGAACCTACTGTATAGCACAGGGAACTCTGCTCAGTGCTCCGTGGTGACCTAAATGGGAAGGAAATCCAAAAAAGAGGGGATATAGGTATACGTATAGCTGATGCACTTTGCTGTCCAGGAGAAACTAACACAATATTGTAAAGCAACTATACTCCAATAAAAAAAATAAAAAATAAGTGGCCACAGAGAAAGAAAAAAAAATAAGCAGTCTGTGTGGCTCACTCGGGACCACAGGACCGTCCTCAGGTCCCTTCCTTGTGGGTCGCCCTGCTCGGCCATCCCAACACAGACACTGAAAAGCAGGGTCTGGGAGGTGCTGTTCTGGCCCCAGACACTGACCCTTGGCTCTGGTCAGATGACACCCGCCACTCTGTCCCTCCTTAGCAAAGCTTCCTGCCCTGAGAGGGTGACTCATGACACCCCCTCAGAGCTGCCCGGGCTGGAAAACACTCTGGAAATAGAGACAGGCAGGCCTGGAGGGGGTTGTCTGACTGGGCTGAGATCTGTCCTGGGGGGCCACCCCCCCCAGCAGGCAGCCCTGCCTCCAGGCTCCTCATCCCTTCCCCACGAGGCAGGGACCCACCTGCCCAGGGACCCAGCTTCTCACAAGACCAGGCCTAGTCACATGTTCCCAAGTGGAAACCTGCATGCTCACGGCCCAGAGCGCCAAGCAGACATTCCCCAGGTTGGGCACTTGGAGAAGTTCCTAAATCTTGGGGCTAGATGGGCCTTTAGTCCCAGTCTAGTTACCCGTCCAAACATGTCAGTGGTCCCAAGAGTGGAGACCTCAGCCAGAAATACCCCCATCACACACACACACACACACACACACACACACACACACACACACACACACACACACACTCCCAGACACGAACACTGTGAAGAAAGACATCTCCATCCCAAATGGAGACCCTGCATCATAGACTAACCAGAAAGGGCCTCCAAGGTCATCCCACCCAACGCCCTCACTTCACTAAGGGTTCCCTCTCCTGCTTACACTCTGAGGGCTCAGAGTGTAAGCCAAAGCCCTTTCTGTGTCCTAGAAGCCCGTCTTTATCCGGCTTCTAGATACAGGGCTGACCTCTCTGACCTTGTCTCCAATGACTTCCCTGCCCCTTCTCTCCACTCCAGCCATACTGGTCCCCTTTACGGTCCTCTAATCCTCAAGACACGCTCCTGCCTCAGGACCTTCACACAGCTATTCCCTCTTCCTGAAGACTCTTCCTCCAGAGGACTTCCTGGCTGAATTTGCTCAGGTCATTCTTCAAAGACTGACTCCAAAGACCCTTCCTTGCATCCCCGCCTAGTATTTACACGCCCACTCTGCAACATTTCAAATTCGGGTTCTTTTTTTGTAGCACTTACTATATCTGATTAAGTACATATTTTCCTTATCTTCTTTCTCATTTCTCTCCTAACTAAAACTTAAGCTCCAGGAGAGCAAGGAGTTTTGTTGGTTCTGTTCATTCCTAGATCCCCAGTGCCTAGAACAGGGCCTGGCACTTAGCGGATCCCTAGTTTTGTTAAATGAATGGATTAGTTCCAGAGGTGAAATAATTTTGCCAGCTGCACAGGCAGACCCACAACTTGCCTAACGCAGCCTCTTCCCATGAAATCACCTGTAATAAGTAGCAAGAACTAGTTTGTCCCCACGGAGAGACAGCACACCCCACCCCCAGCAGACAGCTTCCCCAGAGTCCTTCCTGGGGAGTTCCCCGGCCCCGGCCTCCTGCTTCCCTCCAGCGCTTCACCTGGAGCCCTGCAGCAATTTTCATAAAAGTGTTCGTTTGTCCGTTCAGGGGAAGCCAGATGTTAAGAGTCAAGGAGGTCCTGCCCCTCTCACCTCACCCACAACCAAGTCCTTCCTTGTCCTGACTGAGGTCATCAGCCTGGCTGACACTGGGCACAGGGACCCCCCCCCCCCGCCACCGCCAGAGACCCTACAGCCTTCCAGGGAGGCCCTGGCTCCTTCAACCTGGATCATGGCCACGATCCCCCGGAGAGAAGCCCAGGGAAGCCTCCCCCCACGCATCTCTGCGAGCAGCACAGGGGTCCCTTGCAGACAGATGCACCCACGCTTAAATCCTCTTGCATCCCGACTCCTTACTACGGATTGCGTGATGCTGCGGAAGGTTTTTACCTCTCCGAGTCCTCTTCTCCCATCTGTAAAATGGGATGATAGCACCTACCTTGCAGGGCTGTCGCAGGAATAGATGTGATGTAGGTAGAAGGCCTGGCAAGAGGGTCCTGATAAGGGCCAGCTTCACTACCCTCACCCTGAGCTGGCCCTCCAGTTCCTTGTGGACACTGGCGGCAACCCCCTCCCTGGGCTCAGTCGCCAGTGGGGTGATCTTTAAAGCAGGCTCTTGGGGCACCTTTCTGTCCCAGACCCTCAGCATGATCTCTGCCAGCCAACCACCCATCCGGCATCCCCAGCCTTCCCTTCTTCCCCCGAAACCCCATGCAAAACGGCTGTTCCCTGCTGGCATCTGGCCCTACCTCTTGTTCTTCCAGTCTTTTCTGGGATATGGGGGCAACTGGGGTGGGAGCACCACTCTTCCATCCTGGAAAGACCACAAGGCAAAGACCCCCAAGCCCTCCTCCTTCATCTGTTGTTCCAGGCTAGAGCCAAAGAGGGGCACACTCTGCTGTTTTCCCCCAAGACTCAGAAATCAAGGAGCAATTTGGGAGGTACGGAGAGGCAGTCCCAACTCCCAGACCCCTCCTTCAGTGCTGCCTGTCCAGAGGGACAGTGTCCTCAGCTGCCGTGCCTCAGCCTCTCCCGTCCTCCCCCAGCAGGCCTCCTTTGTCCCCGGATTCCTCAGCCTTGGGCAGCCCTCTGGGGTGGTCATGGTTGGGCTCGTGGGGCAGGGAGTTAACGGACTGGGACATCGGCTGAGCTTTGTCTCCCTGGTGCTCAAGAACCAGCAGTGAGGCGAGGGCCCTCATCACGTCTCCTCGAGACAGGATCCTCCAGATTCACCTGCCCTGGGTGTGGGGGCTGCAAGGCAGAGGGCACAGCCTTGGACTCCAGGCCCCCAGCCAATCCTCCTGGTGCTGGCTCACAGCTGGAGAGAAGCCAGAAGCCCCTAGAAAGCCCCGATTCCCGGCTCAGGTCCGTCTTCAGCTCCATGGCACGTGTGGTCACTCGGCAGGGAAGGTGGTGACTCTCAGGCCCCATCTGTGTTGCCCAGGTGTCCCGAACCCCAAGGAACGCTGGCTCCTGTCTCCTGCTGTGGCTGTGAATGCCAGGGTCCCTGGGGTCTTATAAGGCAGGGCTGGGAGGGGGTGGGCCCTGGAGGGTCCATTCCTTAATTGTTGGCTTCAAGATGGCGCAAGCCATGGGGCACACAGGTCCTGGGAGCTGCCAAAGGGCAATGTACTCAGAGTCAAGGTCGCCCAGGTCTTTCTGCTCCCTGAGCAGGCAGGAGATGGGGACGTCCCCTTCTGCGTCTACAGCTGGTGACAAGGGCAAAGCCGTTTGACCCACCTCTCCCACAGTGAATACCCTGGAGAGAAATGCATTCTTGACTTTTTTCAGTCACTTCTGGGTTTGAACTAGAGCGGAGGCTGTTTCTCTCCAGCTGCAGCCCTTCTCCTTCCAGTAACCACATCCCTCCCTACCTCTGAAAGGCAGGTCCCAACTCACTACTTCCAGGAAGACCTCCAGGATCAAGCCTGCCCCTTGCCGCTCCCACCCTTCCTCCATGACCTTCTGGATGCCACTGACATGGCCCAAACGGCTCACACCTGGCTTTGTAATCATCTTCAGCATTTATTTCACAAGACTACCAAGTCTATTCTGGCTTTTTCGAGGACACAGTTCATGGGGTCTGTTAAATGTCTGTCTTCACTGAGTCTGGTGCCCATCTCAGATCACTTGGTAACAATTCCATCCATTTTATGGTTCTTGATTGTTCCAAAGAACTCTTGCCTGTTTGATCTGCTTCGTTCCGTCCAACGACTTAGTCAAGCAAGTTTTGAGATACCCATCCTACAGAAGAGGAATCTCCCATGGTATATGCACAAGTCAAAACTTGAACCCCAGTCTAAAAGACAGAAGGGGAACCCTGCTATCAAAGAAAGAGCACATAAGGAACTGGCTGGTAATGTAAATATTAATAACGTGGACAAAAAAATGTTGCCTCCATATTTTAGTAAACAATGAATGTCGCCCACCATCAAACCATCGGCCACTGCTGGTGACAGTACACCCTGAGGGGGATATAGGGTGAAGAAAAACAGGATACTGGCCCTAGGCAGTTAAGATAAATATCAAAGGAATGATTTCAATGAGCCCAGATTCATGCATCTTCCCATACATAGAAAGGCACTAAAATCCTTAACTTGGGATGCCTGGTTTTTGTGATTAGCAGTAATCTTTTCATGTTTAGCTGTACATGGTTTTTTTTGTTTGTTTGTTTGTTTTTCAGTAAAGACTCCTATATATCCTGGCTTCTCCCTTACCTCTTTGGAACAGCTCCGCAGAGCTATCTGAGAGGCTGTCTTCCACACCATAGTCCTCAGTAGTACCCCCGAATAACACATAATTCTCAACTTTTAGGTTGTGTGTTATTGTCGACAATAACATAATATCTACACGTAAAATTTTCAGTGTTTTTATGTCCATCGTGTCACTCTGACCCTGTGAGGTAACAGGAAAGATACTGATAGGCCCACTGGACAGTTGAGGAAACCAAGGCTCCCAGGTGTACACAGGAGCCCAGCTTACCCCATGGCTAGGAAGGACTTCATTTTGCAGAGAAGGAAACTGACAAAGACGCTGGGGTCCGCCCTGGATCACACAGCTAGAGGGAACACAAGGAAATGTCCTGAGCCTCTTTCTGTTCCACCAGGCCACCCCCAAGCCTGGCTGGGAGGCAGGAACCCACTCCTCTGGATGATACAGGGGGCCCACCCCCTGGCAGCCCCTAACACCCCAAGTCCTTCAGGATACCCGATCACGCCATCACCTGCTCTGCGATCCCCGCCTTGGAAAGTGCCCCACTATTGTGCAACCAGGCACGGGGCTGGGGCTGGGGCTGGCTCCGTAACGTCAGCAGCCGGTTGGCTTGAGCTGGCTGATCCTGGCCCCCTGGAGTTCAACTGTGTCAGCCATGAATCACACTAATGGTGAGAGGTGGCCGCTCCCCCTCTGTGGCCTAGAGACAGGTATTTCCAAGGTTCCTCCCCTGGCTCAGGCAAACACACCTGACCTACCCCCCACCACCTGTCTCACTCTCTCTGGGCCCAGGGTGAGGCAGAACTACCAGGGACAAGGTTGGGGGAACCAGACAGAGCTGGACCACTCTCCCACCCTGGCTCTGCCAGCCCATGATCCTGCGGAGGGCAGCACCCTCCTCCCCACAAGAAGAGAAGGAGCCCGCTGACCTTGAGGTGTGCTTCAGCCTGGCGTCCCCCTCACCCACCCCTCTCTCCCTGCTGCTTGCACTGGGCCTCTGACTCTCTTCCAAGAACAATTTGGCAAGTTCCTATCCACAACCTGCAAAAAAAAAAAGGGATGGGGAGGGCCACAGCCCAGGGGGACCCGGAAGGCAGACTGACCTTTTTTTATGTGGTACTAAGTAGCACCGACAGCTCATGTAAATAGACTTGAAAATCTTTGGAGTGAAATTCATGGGGAGGTGGGGAGCAGCGGGTACAGCCGGGAGGTGAAACGTGCAGGACACCTGAGATCTGAGACCTTTCTGGGAACCGGCACAGCACGACAGCTTTCCTGTTCCACCGAGTTACATCTGCTATATTCAGTCAAATCACAAATATAAGTTGCGTGCCTAGAGGCTGAGTGGACAGACGCGGTCCTGCCTGCATGGGATTCTGGCCCAGAAGGAAGACACACGTTAAGCAGTGACCCATGCCTGGATTCCGGATTCTTCTGCCCTGGCCCTGCAGCGCTAGACCAAAGAGGAAGAAGCAGCTCATCTATTGGTTGGGAGGTAAGGGGGTCATCCGTTCAGGCCCGGACACTCAGGTCATTCTGGGTAGGTTCTCAGAGTCCATCTTGCCTAGGGGATCCTATCTGCTGGTTATTTTCCCTCACCTTGAACACTTCCGGTGACTGGGAGCTCACTCCAGTTCGGGATCACCGTAGCCTGGGGACTAAGCCCTCACTCACGATAGGCCAAGTTTCACCTCCTGCTCACGTCCAGCTGATGGGCCTGGGTCCTCGCCTCTGTGGCACAGGGTCACACTGGCTTGGAGCTGGATGGGCCTGGGCTAGACCCTGGCTTTGACACCAGCAGTGCAAACTCAGGCAGGATCCACCAAGCCTCAGTTTCCTCATCTGTAAAATAGGGATGCCATCGTACAGAGTCGTGAGTTCTGAATGAGTTGGTGCACGAAGACTTCAGCCCAGTGTTTGGCACGGTAAGTGCTTGATAAATGTTAGCTGCATCCATTCATTGGTTATTGTCATTATTTTGATCGCCAGTTTCTTTGACTGTTCTTTACGTGTCTTGTTTCCAGACCACTCACCTCTCACAGGACTCTCCTCAGAGCACAGTTCAGCTAGTTTATGCCCTGAAGGGGCCGCCAGGCACCGGAAGCAGCCTCACCAGCCCAGACGATCCTCTTCCTCTATCTGGATATCAGCCTCCCGAAGAAGGAAGCCAGGCCACGTGTGTACTATAAAGAGCTCTGGAGACAGACAGCCTGGGCTCAACTCCTAGCTCCTCTACCTGCCAGCCGTGTGGCCCTAGACCAGTCACAAGTTTATCAGAGAGAATCTACAACGTGAACATCTAGCTCAGAGATCATGCTGGATTACCAGCAGGAAAAATAGGTAGGTTCTCAGAGTCTGCCAGAGTAGAGGTAACCATTTTCTATCTATGCTAGAGATGAGAACTACCATTCTCTATTGTTAACATAATTATTATGAGAAAAATCAGAACCTCCCCGCTGGACTTCCTTACACTTATTTCTGTAGTTTAATGTTTTCTTTTCAATAACGAATGTGGGAAGGTACCCACCAACTTTTGTGTACCTGGGGCCTCTAAGCATCTCCATCCAGCCTTCCTCTGAACTTGCTGCAATTCCCTGGCACACAGTGAGTGTTCCATGATCGGGGGGTCATTGGCTTATTCCCAAGTTTAAGCATGACCAGAGATGTTTTAACCACCATGATCTCTGGGTCGACAATGCCGAGCTTCACCTCAACTATAAGCCTCAGTCTTTTCAAGGACCTGGGGGACCGAGGGCCTAAGCAGTGGAGAAGGAGGACAGGCAACACGGATGTCCCAGGGGTGGCCAGGCGTGAGTGGCTGGACCCCCAAGTCCCTCAGGACCCATGCCTTGTGAGTCTGCAGCTCCAAACAACTCAAAGAATCTAGGCAGACCCTATGAAGACTTTTTTGAGAACGTAAGGTGTTGCAGGCATTCTTAGGTCAGAACAAGACATAGCCCTTGCCCTCTAGGATTTGGGTCACACCATAAAGACACGTAAGACACGCAGAGGTGGGGGCCACACATGGGCGTCCTCCAAGGGAATCAGCTCACAGCTGTATTTGTTTGCCCAACAGTACTTTTTAAAAAGCTGAATTGGAATGTCTTTGGGAGGATGCTCGAGGTGACCCCAGGTCCCTATGCTCCCCATCTATTGTGTCACTACCAGACAGACATTATCCAACAGGCCTCTACAGTTGTGATCCAAGGCATAGGGCATTAAACATGAAGATAAAGGCAGGAACCAGTGTGACTAGAGCATAGAAAGAAGGGACTCATCTACCTTAAGTCCAAGAAGGCTTCACAGAGGAGGGGGTATTTGGGTTTAGAGAAAGATGAAAGGGTAAAAGGGCTTTGATCATAACCCAAGTAACCCGCCCACACCCCTCTTTGTCAGGTCCTTAGGTAGTGGCCCCAGACTTGACCAAAGGGACAGGCGAGAACCTTTCCTTCCAGGCCAGCAAGCCCTCGGTCAAGCCACCGTGATTCCCTTCTCTCTAGGGCATGTGGGAGGCACAGGTCCAGCTATGGGGTGGAGCCTGAACCCACTGACTGGGGGCAGAAGCAGGGGGAGGAAGGGGTGAGGAGGAGGGGTGCAGGTAAAGGAGGGGAGAGGAAGGGGAGGCACGAGGAGAAACAGGGGAGGAGCTAAGTGGTCAAGCAGCGGAGATAAACCCACCCCCGGAAATAAAACACCTCCCAGCTGGCCCTGCAGCTGTCACCTCCTCCCTCTGACCGAGGACACGGTCCCTTTAGCCCTTCAAGCACCACAGACCCTACAAATATTCAAGTTCTTTCACAGAAAGGAAAGCACCTCAGAGCCACTAGGAAACAAGTGGTATTTTATTCCTTTTCGTCGTTGTTGAGGAGAGATCACGACACAGAGAACAGCAGTCCTGGTCACAGCGGCACGGTTTGGTTAGTTTCCACGAGAACACGATGAGCGGGAGGGGCGGGGTCTGATTTTCCACTCTCTTCACCAGCTTCGACCTCGTGCTGTTCCCCCTGCAGCAGGGCTGTGCGGAGCCCTGCCGGGTCCCTAACCCGCAGCACAGCCGCTGCACTTGCCGTTCTGGCCGGCGACAGGCGAGCAGAGGGTGCAGGAGCCCCCGCTGCTGCCTGGCCAGTGGGATGTGGACAGAGAAGCAAAGGACCCCTGCTCTCCCAGCTGCCCCTCCCCAGAGCACCGGCCCCAGCTGAATGCACCCCTTCAGCCATCACCTGACAGAGCCTCAGTCCAGGGACAGGAGTCTGAGTCCAGACGAGCTGGGCTATAGATGGGCATCTTGGGAGCAGGAAAGGCTGGAGAAGGGGGTGGGGTTCCAGAGCCCACGGGGTTATTGCTGAGAAGATATGCAAGGGGCACGTTCCCCAGGGGCGGAGTAAGGTGGGGCAGATGGGCACCAGGGAAGGGGTGAAGCTGCCCCAGGGCAAAGCGGGCTCATCGGCTCCTTGCTGGGAACCTCCCACTGCCAAGAGACCTCAGAACAGACTTGGTCCAGGGACAAATATGGAAGCAAGGTTCTTATAAAAGGAGTGAAGACGGGCCATGTAGAAGGATCACGAAGGTGATGTAAACCTTCCCAAGTCCCAAGCCGATCGGAGACTCCGCCCGTGCCCAACCCCTCCATCCACCCGTAAATCAAGAGAAGGAACTGGCCTCTTAGGGACAAAGCAGACTCCCGGGAGTGGAAGGTGATGGGGCCATGGAGAGCAGAGACGAGCTGACAGCCACATGGCTCAGCTCCTGCCCGGGAAAGTGGGGCCAGGTTCACTAAGATACAATGTCATCCACGAACAAGCAGCCACAAAGACCACATCATCAGACAGACACACACACACACAGACACACGTCACAGGAGGCGGACGAGACCACAGGCGGCAGGGAGGCAGGGGTTGCATCATCAAGTTGAGGACAGGTGTCGAGGGGTTGGGGAGAGGGTGGGGGACACACAAGTTCTTGGCTTCTCCTGGGGAAAGATCTGTTGCTGAAGTGGCCGGTTTTCTTAAGCATCAGAATTTGCATCTAAAGGTTCAAGCAGCTGCCTTCAGGTTCTGGAGGTTGAAGTGAGAGAGAATTTAAATTAAAACGAAGCTCTGGCTTCCTTTCAAAACTCTTTACCTGCTCGTCTCCCAGCCATTAATTAGGACAGACCCTCTGCCCACGGAAACTCCCAAGATGAGACCCACTCTGAGTGCCTTATTCTCAGCAAATCAAGGAGGACGAGCCTGAGAAGCAGGGCCAGGAGATGAAGGTGGAGGAGGGCGTGGAGCTCAGGAGAAGGGCTCTCTCAGGGGGATGGAACCTGGTAGATGTGGAAAGGAAATTGTTAAACCCGGGATTTCTATCTCAGGACACCTCCAAGAATCGCTCACAGTCCTGAGACTCAGGAAAACAGGGTTTCCGAGGAAGTTCTAGTTAAAAAAAAAAAAAAAGACAACTGCTGGCTCAAGGCTCTCTCCCTGGAGCCTTCCCACACCGCTCCCCAGATTCCGAGCTGCCAGCTGCCATGACATAGACAGAACACCGAGCTGCAGCTGGGATGCCTGCCTCCTGGATTGGATCTATGGCCACGTCAAACTGAGGCATCTTTAACCTTCCCGAGGCCCAGCTAGAAGACAGGAGGTAATGAGCCCCACTCTGCCCACCCTTAGGAAAGAATTCAAATGCTCCACAAGTGCCCTGTGTTATTACCGTGATGGTAAAAGCTGGCGTGCCAGGCATTTTACATCCAGAAATCTCCTTTAACTTACGACTTAGGATAAAGTATATCCCTTATTTGTGTGGAAAAAAAGGCAGAAGTGAGCTGAGAGAAGACTGATCCCCGCCACGCCCCAGTATATTCCAGGGTATGTTACCAAGGGAGACGGGCAGGAGCAGAGGGGTGTAGTGAGACGCAGCACTCAACTACAAAGCCCTGAGCTCGAGTTCCAGCCGCTTACTTACTATATGTATGGCTACTCTGTCTGACCTCAGTTTCTTCATCTGTAAAATGGGGCTAAACCCTACCTGTCCTTCTTACATCTTCTGGCAGGCTTGAGTGAGTTTGTGTTTGTGGCAGCATTTATTACTTTCCTGCATTACTGTTGATATAATGAACAATGGAAACGGATACTAAATAGAACTAAAAACAGCGCCCCTAAACGTCAAGAACTGATAATGCTGGTATGGGGGGGGTCATATACTATTCTCCCTACTTTTACGTAGGGTTGGAAAGTTTAAGACTAAAATGTTAACTTTAAAAAGCGGCCTGAAGGTACTCTCTGAATCATCACTGAAAGCCATTGTCTTTATGCTACTTTGACATTAGGAGTATTTCACTGACTAATTCTCTCCCAAGTCATGCCCACGTGGTAGCTAGGATGGCACCCTATCAACTTGACTGCTGGGTTGCTACGGAAGCTCTATTTCCCGACTGCTCATTCTGTGTGTGTGTGGTACACCTGGGAGGTTTCAATCCGTCTGTCTCATCACCCTTCAGACATGAGCCTCCTGAGAGCACAGCTCATAATAAAAGCTGGGCGCATTGCAAGAGCTAGCCCAGTTCTTCCCTGATGACTCCTCGGCCGGACTTCAGTCAGAACAGTGATGGTGACAGGAAGATGCAGGCAGACAGCATCTTACCTTTGTGCCTGAGGGCTGCACTTCAGTTCTCTGCTTTCTGGGGCTCCGTTGCTGGAAAGAGAACCAGAATGGAGGGTAGTGCATGAACCCCTCACCCCAGCGGGCCACCCCCTGCCACAGCCGTGACTGTGCCTGTCTCTGGGGGGAACCTGACCCGCACAGCAAAGGTGACTCATGTGGATTTCGAGTCAGACAGACCTGGGGCAGATCCTTGTCCTGTTATTCGCTTGTTAGAGAACCTGGCACGTTCCTTAACTTTTCTGAGTCCCTTGGTTGTAAAATGTGGAGAGCGACGCCTACCCCGAGGGGCTGTGCGCCCATTAAATGAGAAGTGAAGCACTTTGTATCATGCCAAACACTAAGAAGATTCCCTGTAAACAGCAGCCCTCAGGAGCAGCAGCCTGTTGGTGGAGGGGAGGGAGCGATGCACAGCAGAGCCCTGGGGACCCCCCACTCTGGCACTATGCAAGCACGTCTGACCGGCCAGCTCTCAAGAGACGACGGCACCTGGCAACCGTCCCCGACCCTCAAGCTGTAGGAGAACCCTTGCCCATTCCCTCCATCCCACCTGGGCGGGTGGTCCTGACACTTACCATTTGCAGTGACGAGGTTCTCCACCTGGGCCTCCTCGTCCCCTGGAGCCCTGCAAGAGGATGAAATGCAAGCCCGTCAGAGGTCTCCAGGGCAAACCCAGAGAGCATCGCCACTCACCTTGCTGGGGCAGGGCCCTAGGATCCTTCTCCTCCAAGTCATAGTGGATCATTCCCCACCATGGGGCTCATGGGGCGGGGGAGGCCAGGGCCAAAGGGGATGTAGTCAGGGGAACTTACAGGTACCCTTCAATGTCGGCCCCTGAGAGAGCTAAGTACTGGGAAGAGATGGCCTAGGGCTGCATGGGGTCTTGGGTTGTGTCCTGCCACAGACTTTGGACTCCTGAGGTCCAGCGCTGCCCTGGGTTACCATGGTGGACTAATGGGTTGTGCCCTTAGGTGGAGGTAGAGGGTGGGCGAAAGGAAGCCCAACATTCCACAAAGCTCAAAGAACCTCATGAGCAGGTGACCACAGGGCAGTGTCACAAGTCCTGAAGAGAGGAGACAGATCTCAGGAGAGGCCCGGAGGCCCTCTGCTTCCCTTCTCCCAAGCCCAACTCAAGGGCCTCCAGACAAGGATCCAGCATCTTCTCCCCCTTCCCCCACCCCACACATACATCAGAAAAAGGAAGGATGGGCTAACCCTTGATGTTCTGACCTCTCCTCTGCCCCAAAGACTGTCTGACAATCCTCAAAACTTCCACCTCTACCCCAACACACACAGCCTGTTTCTGAGACAAGAATCCAAAAGCACACTCATTTGGGGTCACACACCACAGGCCCCTCCCTGTCCCCTCTTAGCGTCATCACCCCAGATGTCCACAGCCATGGCATCCTTACCGCGGCTTCTGGTTAAAACCGCACTTGCACCTACGACCTGAAAAGCAAAGAAACCATCCAAGGTCAATGTCCTGCCTTAGCCACAGCAGGGCTGCCCAGTGAGTCTGTGAGACTGTGCGAACAGCAGCCCCGACTCCTGGGCACTGCACGGCTTGCACAGCTGCATGCGGCGATCCCTGGTTGGAGCAGGGCTCTTCGGCGGCCAAGGTTCAACCGTCAGCAGTTTGGATGGCTACAGCACCACTGTCTGCTTGACCATGTAAACGCAGACAGCTCCATGCAGCCCAGGCTCACGAGGGGAAACACACGCAGGGGCACACCCCTTGGAGCACTCTAAAGACAGCCCCTGTCTCCTCTCCTGTGACTCCCCCACTCGCGCCCTGATGGGGACAGCAGGGGGACAGCCACCTCCGCCCCTTCGTATCTGTGCTTGTTTTCATCGAGCACTTATTTTGTTCATTCTTCACTGTTTCACTGAGCACCTATTATGTGCCCAGCAGTGTACTAGGCCCTGGAGGTAACTAGGAAGACAGACAGGCTCCTT
The DNA here is from genome assembly GCF_039906515.1 of Pseudorca crassidens. Classification (NCBI taxonomy): domain Eukaryota; kingdom Metazoa; phylum Chordata; class Mammalia; order Artiodactyla; family Delphinidae; genus Pseudorca; species Pseudorca crassidens. The sequence goes on from NC_090304.1 coordinate 95,154,937, forward strand.
CCCTCTCCAGAAAAGAGAACCGCCAGTCTCTTACACCGTTCCCCACTCACTTCACAGCTGCAGACATTGCCCTTAGAGTGAACAAAGGAACAAACAAACTTACTTAGGATAAGCAGGATCCCCACCGAGAAGAGGACCACAGCAAACACCAATCCCCCGATCCTCAGGGTCTGGTAGTCTGCCAGAGGAACAAGAGTGAGAGATGAAAGAGGGGAAGGGCCAGGGAGAGCGTGTCCATCCCTCCCCTGGACGGGGCTGTGCCTCCCCCTCCCCACCCAGGGTCACTGTCCCTGCTCACCATAATGAAAAGGGTCCTTTTCTTTCTCCTGCTCAGCTGCTAGAAAAACAAACAGGTGTGGTCAAGGGGGAGACAGCTACACATCCTGATTCCCAAATATCCTACCCTGTCTCACAGGCCTCACTCCCCACAAAGGAATTCCTGGGAAACAGGGCCCACGAAGCAGGGATGCCCAGAGAAGCACGGAAGGGTGGGCCTGCCTGCCAGGGCCAGCCTAGAAGCCAAAGGCAGGTGCAGCTCAGAGCACCAATCAGTCTGCATTCACAGCATCCACATTTATTGCTCCTTTGTACCTTACGTCATCATCAAAAGGCAGGGTCTATTTTCCTCTTGTTATAGGTGGGGAAACTAAGACCACGGAAGGACACGTGACTTGCACAATCTAGAGACTGATGTACAAGGCTGACTCCCAAAGTTCTGGTTAAAAGTCTACAGGGACCTGGTGGGCTTGAGGGCTGGAGCCCATGGGGAGAGGTGGGCAGGCTGGAATAGGGGCTGTGTTAGCTGCTGCCTTCCAGGACTTTCTTTGCTGACTAAAGGCGGGACAGCTGGTCAGACATGTAGAACCTGAGAGCCCCCCAACCCTAGTGTCCCAAAGGGCCTGGACCTTCCACCAGAAAGGGGTACTTACCATTGGCCAGGACCGCCGGGGCCAGCAGGCCGCACAGGTAGAGCAACACCACCTCCATGGCGTCTGGGGACGGAGGGAGGAAAATGACTCTCTGGGTAGGAGACTCCCCACTCCAACCCTCAGGGCCCCAGTTGGATTCCCACCCCGACTCTGAGCTCTCTCCACACGGTGTGAGGTCAGACAACAGAGCCAAAGCAGCTGACGTTTATAGACTCCTTATGGAGTGCTCTGCACGCATGAGTTCAATTACAACAGAATCAGTTCAACTAGCAGGCACTGCGACCAACCCATTTCGCAGGTGAAGAGGCTGAGGTTAAGGAGGTGAAAGGGCACTCATGGTAGCGAGTAGCGCAGTCTGGATCCCAACGCAGCTCAGGAATGCCTCTGCCCGGCTGCCTCTCTGGTGCCAAAGTCATAAAACCCCAAGGGCTTGGGAGATCACATCACCTGTGTCCTCCTCTCTGGGCCACCTAGAGATGTGGCCATCTCTAGCTCATTAAGATGTCTGGGACTTTCTGGCCCGGTTCCCTACAACTGAGACCCACTGGCGGAAGTTCTTCTTTCTATCAGATTAAATGGGGCAGGTAAGCCAGGGGTTGGGGAGGAAGGCCTGCTGTTTCCTGGACTCGTTAGAGTAAACCCTGAAATGCTGACAGCTCTCCATCAAGGTACCCCTCACGCTCTCCCCTCCAGAGTGCCCAGGTCAACTCTTCCTATAGACTTTAGTTCATAATCCTCCAGATAGGTGGTTTGATTAAACAAAGGGAGCACGGAGACATGCTCTCTGAGCATCGGCGCCCTGGTCTCTCCTTCCCCAGAAAGGGCCTGAGACTTCTGCTCGTGAGCTCAAGCCCCTGGTCTCTGGGGTCAGTGGCCCCTGGATGGAGGCAGAGGGCAGGGCCGGTTGGTCCCTCCCAGGGATGGATTTCGGTGCAGTTACACACACCTCATTCCTGGGCTTAATTAAAGGAATGTGGTAAAGAGCCAGAGAGGAAAGGGGAATGAAACCTGAAACACGAAGCCCAAGGCTGCTTCCTCTTTCTTAGTGGGGTGAGACTGGCAGCGGCCTAACCCCCTGCACACTGTCTAGGGGCCAGGACCATGCTTGCTCTGTCGGTTCACGCCCTATTCCATTCCGGCCCCGCAGCCAGCAGCCCCCAGCTGCCCTTCACCTCCCAGCCAGCAGAGGTCAGAACAGCTCCATCCAGGGTCAGGCCAAGGCACAGACCCAGAACTCTGGACTCCCAATTCAAGGAGCGTTTCTCATAAGGCAGTCATTTGCCTTCAATGCTACTTCATTTAATATTTGTATTTCTTTTAAGTTTCACATTACATTTTATATGTACAAAAATATATGTGGGCTTCCCTGGAGCAGTGGTTGACAGTCTGCCTGCCAATGCAGGGGACACGGGTTTGAGCCCTGGTCTGGGAACATCCAACGTGCCGCAGAGCAACTGGGCCCGTGAGCCACAACTACTGAGCCTGCACGTCTGGAGCCTGTGCTCCGCAACAAGAGAGGCCGCGACAGTGAGAGGCCCGCGCACCGCGATGAAGAGTGGCCCCCACTCGCCGCAACTAGAGAAAGCCCTCGCACAGAGGCGAAGACCCAGCACAGCCAAAGATAGGTAAATAAATAAATAAATAAAATTTAAAAAAAATATATAACACACATGTAATGAAACATAAAGGAGACACCCATTAAGTAACTTAAGAACTAGAACTTTATACGTACTGCTACATTTACTTCTATTTTCCTCCAACCCATCCCTCTGCCTTACTCCCAAAAGTAAACAGTACCCTGAATATATATTTTTAATCAGTCCCTTGCTCTTCTTCAAAAAAAAATTTTTAATTAAGATACCATTCACATACCATGAAATTCATCCTTTTAAAATGTATGATTCAATGATTTTAGTATACTCAGAAAACTGCAACCATCAGCACTAAGAAACATTTCATCATCTCAAAAAGAAAGCGGGTCCCCACTGACAGTCATTTCCCATTTTGCCTTTCTCCCAGTCCTGACATTAGTCCCTGACAACCACTAATCTACTTTCTGTCTCTACGGACTTGCCTATTCTGGACATTTCATATAAAAGTATCATAAAATACATGTCCTTATAGGTTCTTTGAGTTTATTCTATTGTTTTTTGCTTTAGATTTATCTTATGTTGGATGCCTAGTTCATTAATATTTAGCCTTTCTTGTTTTCTAATATCAGCATTTAAGACTATATAACCAGGGCTTCCCTGGTGGCACAGTGGTTAAGAATCCGCCTGCCAAGGCAGGGGACCCGGGTTCGAGCCCTGGTCCAGGAAGATCCCACATGCCATGGAGCAACTAAACCCATATGCCACAACTACTGAGCCTGTGCTCTAGTAGTGGGGGGAGCCCTCGTGATGGGATTAGTGCTCTTCTAAAAGAGACGCCAGGAAGCCCTCTTGCCCTTTCTTCCATGTGAGGGGTCTGTGAGGAGACGCTGTCTATGAACCAGGAAGCAGGCCCTCGTCAGATACTGAATCTGCTGGCAACTTGACCTTGGACTTCCCAGCCTCCAGATCTGTGAGAAATAAATCGCTATCGTTTATAAGCCTTCTAGTCTATGGTATGCTGTTATAGCAGCCTCTGAACAGACCAAAACAGTATTCAACTTAACAAAGATTTTAAAAGTCTAAAGTTAAAATGTATAATAGTTATTAGGTACAATACTCTTCTTGAAAAATACAAATCACCCCCTTCATGATATATATGCTATTACTGTACCAATTTTCAGTTCTTTTCTTAATCCTATGAAACAGACGCTAGTGTTTCTATTTCTTGGAAAGAACATTTGTTTAGATTCACCCACGTGTATAGTGGCCAGCCTTCAAGCGAGCCCCCAGTACGTCCTGGTATTCACATCCTTGTATACGCCCCTTCCACAGTGCACCAGGGTTAGTCTGTGTGACCCATAATATATGGCAGAACTGATATGTCACTTCCAGTATTAGATATAAAAGGCACCACAGCTTTCTTTTCCTGCTCTCTCTCTCTCTGGGATCGCTTGCTCTGGGGAAAGTTACCTGCCATGTCTTAAGGATGCTCAGGCATCCCTGTGGAGAGGCCCACGTGGCAAAGAACTGAGAGCCGCAGTTCAAAAGCCCACTAGGAAGTAAGCCTGCCACGAACCACGGAAGTGAGCCTGGAAACAGGTTCTCCAGCCTTCACTGACTGCCACCCTGGCTGTCAGCTTGAGTGCAACCTCATCAAAGACCTCGAGCAAAACCACCCAGCTAGGCTGCTGCCTGACTCCTGACCCTCAGAAACTGTGTGAGATAACAAACGTTTGTTGTTTTAAGCTACTGAGTTTGGCGGTAATTTGTTATGTTGCAACAGATAACTAATACAACTTATTTACTAACTCATTTGTTCGTGATTCCTTTTGAATCTCAGACCTCCATCAAGCCATTTTCTTAATTCCCAGAGAACATCTTTTAGAATTTTCTTTAATGAAGATCTATTAGTTGTAAACTCAGTTTTTGTTTATAATTTCACCCTTTGGGTGGACAGACTCTAATGTGATCCCCAATAATTCCAACCTTCTAGTATTCAAACCTTTGTGTAATCCCCTCCCCTTGAACAGGAGTAGCAGCTGGGACTTTCTTCTAGCCAGGAGAGGGGTTATTAGGCGAGCAGGGCCCCTCCTGGGAGTAGGAAGGACACATATCAAGGGTTCCAGGCCACTAGTCACTGCTACACCTTCCCCTCAGCTCCCCCCAATCACCTCCATAGATGCTCACGTTCAAGTTAATCCCCCACACACATACACACTGAATTCCTAGACGGGGTTATACGATAGCGGGTTCTGCAAGGGATAAACAGGTGAACAGGACAGGGCGGCAAGGTTTGAAAGCAGAGGGCTCTGGTGTATCAGCAAATGTGAAGAGAGCTTCACAAAAGGCAGAGACTACATTCAAGGTTCAGCCAGCAGGGCACGGAAAAGGGGAGCAGGGAATACAACAGGAGACCTGGGACATTTCCATGGAGGAGTTGACATTCCAGCTGAACCTTGAAAGCAGGATGGGATTTTGATGGACAGGGGTAAGAAGAGAGAAGAGGAAGGGCATTCTGGCAGAGGACACAGCATGAGCAAAGGCAGTGAGAAGGGAAAATGGGAAGCGGGGATAACAAATAGTATTCAAGTTCAAGTTCGGTTCAAGTGGAACCTCAAGGTTCTTCATTCAGTAGTGGTCACCTGGGCTTCCCTGGTGGCACAGTGTTTAAGAATCCGCCTGCCAATGCAGGGAACATGGGTTAGAGCCCTGGTCCAGGGCTCTGGTCCACATGCTGCAGAGCAACTAAGCCCGTGAGCCACAACTACTGAGCTTGTGCTCTAGAGCCCCTGAGCCACAACTACTGAGCCCATGTGCCACAACTACTGAAGCCCGCGTGCCTAGAGCCTGTGCTCCGCAACAAGAGAAGCCACCGCAATGAGAAGCCCGCACACCGCAATGAAGAGTAGCCCCCGCTCACTGCAACTACAGAAAGCCCACGCACAGCAACGAAGGCCCAATGCAGCCAAAAATAAATTAAAAACAAAACAAAAAAAGTGGCCACCTTTAGTGGCTTCCTCAGAAGGATTCTGAATGAAGTGGGGCAGGAGAGAGGGCCTTCATCCATTAGTAATGTCTACATAGCGCAGGAGGGGGCCGTGACAGCCATCTGCAAAGTATTTGCCATTTCTAGAGTAAGATACCTTCCAAAACAGTGAATAATCGGGTTGTGTAAAGCATGAGGGTGTGGGTGGTGAGAATTCTGGTAAGACACTTGGGAGACAGCCTCTAGAGATCTTGAATGCCAGGCTAAAGAGTAAAGACCTGTCTTTGTATTCTAAAGAAAACATTCCTGATCAAGTTACAGTGAGCTGAAAGAAATACTGTTACAGATTTGAAAAGGGACCAACTTCGCTCGGTCAAGCTGCTGCCCAGGCCTGGACTATACCAGCCACACCTCAGCACAAGCTTCCTCAGGGTGCCTCTTGGACCCCCACACCCATTTTTTTAAAATCCCGCTGGTACCCCTGGCACTGCCCTCGAGTCGAGTGGCCATGTACACATACAGAGCCTCTGACGGGACACAAAACACCTTTCTCTCACTGATGCACCAGAGACTCTCTCTCTGCCTTCCCTCCCTCCCACACAGCCGCCCCTCTGTGTCCTACACCCTCCCAGTTCCCACACATTCCTTTATCCCAGAAAGGAAGCTGGGCTGCCTGGGGCTGGCTAGGGGGAGGGGGAGATTAAGAGGTGGTAGAAGTGGTACATCTCATTTCCAGGCCACAGAGTTTAAGAAGTAGATGGAAGAAAGGAGGGAGGGATCTTTGGAGGACGGAAAAGCAAGGCAGAATTGGGTGGAGCTGGGAGAGGACGTTCGGGAATATTACCTTAGCTTCCCGTGCATGTGAGGTCATGGACCCCCTACCTGGGGTTGCCTGAGGACCTGGCTCCCTGGGAGGGGGCTCTGGCGAAATCATCACTGTTAGATGGGGAGTCTTGAACTCTAGATCATTCAGATCATCCTCCCCATGTAGAAAATGGAACCAGTCACATTTTGCTTCCTCGGCAGCATCTCCTGAGAAAGGATTGATTTTCCATTCATTTTTCTGCTCCCTTCCATGCTCTCATTTATCTCTACATTGGTAAACAGCTGACACGTTGGGCGGCAATAGCACATCCATGTTAATTTTCCTCCCTGATCTCTCTGCTGTCTGCACACTTGCTTTTCTGCATGTGCAGGAGAAAAGCAATCAGAAGAGTTTCTCCGGTGATTATCTTTCCATCTGAGTCACATAATTTCACATAATTGCTGGGTAAAGCTGCTCAGAAAGAGAAGCCACTAGTTGATGATCCAGCATCATGCTATGTTATTTTTGATTACACGCAGCAGCGAGGTAGATCAGAATACCCAGTTCTATTGTGAAAATAACTCAGAAATGACCTCCCTTTCAAATGTATAGGCTCCAAATTACAGTGGAACATCATTATCTCATCCTCATCTCCGTCTCACTCAGCCCCCAAGGCCTCACCTCCCATCCCTTCCATCCCACCTGCTTGCCTTCCTTTGGGTTCAGCCCATCAAAAACATGCCCAGGGGTATCATCAAGGCCTGGGTACTGGCAGGATCCCCAGAGAAAGATGAGGCCCCCTCTCCAGACAGCACATGCCAGAAGGGAGCCTTTTATGGGGTCACAGAACGCCCGAGCCCCAACGTTTAGGCTAACAGGTTACCCTAGACACGTTATTGTATGATTTAGCCTATGACGTATCCAAACCTTTGCGACAAAGAAGCTGGTTAAAAGAAAATCCCACTGTATATAAACAGGATATACGCAAGATCTGAGGTTTGCCAGACGGAGTTAGAATCACAGAATGCCAGTGAGTTCGAATGACTGAGATGAAAGCTCTTACTTTTTATTTGAGGAGACTGGGGCCCCAAGAGGAGTGCTGCAGCCAATTCGTCCAGCTAGTCAGGGGCAGAGCCGGGCCCAGAACCCACGCCTCCAGCCCCTGCCTACTGCTCTGGTCTGCTGGGATTGGGCAGTGGGCGGGCCAGGGCCGGAGGAGAGGAGCACAGTGACGGCAGCAGGGAAGGCTGAGCAATGCCCGAGAGCCCTCGGGCAGCCCAGCCGGAGCCAGGAAAGAAGACACGGCACCTCTAGGAATGCGGGTGACGAGGGCAGTGAGGCGGGGAGCAGAGAAGCACTGCCAGGCTCCTGGGCTCTCCATGAGAACACCATCTTGGGAGAATTCCCTGGCGGAAATGAGAGGAAATGAAAACTCTGGGATGGGAAGCCCATATTTGAAGCCTAGCTTGGGGCCTGGATTGGATATAAGAAATGATAATAATAATCACGATAAGCAGCATACAGGTCAGGTGCTATTTCTGCTACTTTAAGTATTCATTCTCATTTAATCTTTAAAAGTAGCCTGTGAAATATGTGTTACCATCAAATCCATTTTAAAGGGAAACAAATTGAGGCAGAGGAAGAGCAGTCCCCTGGGGAGTGAGAGCTGGATCCCAAACTTCTGCCCAGCTCAGTCTGCTTCCCTGCTGGGGGTAGGAAGGGTAATCTTCCTGCTGTGAGTCGTGGATTCCAGCCCGCCCAGCCCCACATCCCAGGGGAGGGCTCACACCCACTCAGGGCAAAGGGCCATGATGGGCCACCTGCACTGCTGCTCCCAGAGGGCTTACCTCCCAAGCAACTGCCACTCTGTTCCTTACTCCTGTCCCAGTCCAGCGGGCTTAGGCTGCAAGGCTCAGCCCCCTGAGAGAATCAAATGAACTCTGCAAAGAGGGGTTCCTGCCTCTGGGTGAACATTTACCAACCAAGCCCTCTAACATTGTTGGCTTCATACATACTCACGAGAGAAGGAGACAGCGGCATGGACAGTGCCTGCCAGCTCACCCCCAAAAGAGAATTTCTATTCCCTTGTTGGACAGAGAGCTGTTCACTGGAGAGGGTGATTTTTTTTGGTAACAGATTATGGGATTTATGCTGTTGATTAGGTCAGAGGTGACAGCATGGTGTCGGGAGCAGTGGGGGATCAGCCAACTCCCCTGCCCACTCCAAGGCTATTACAAAGGTCAAGTGAGATAATATATGTGAAGGTTCTTTGTAAACTGTGAAGCTCTGTGATAAGAATACCTAATATTTATTAGGCATTCATGGCATGCCAAGTACTGTTCTAAGTGGTTTACGTGTACTAACTCATTCAATCCTTACAGTAGTTCTAGGAAATGGCTCTGATCATTCCCATTATACAGATGGAGAAACTGAGGACACAAAGGTTAAGCAAGTTGTCTAAAGTCTTTGCTCCCGAGTCCTCGCTTTTTTTTTTGAATTTTATTTTATTTATTTTTTTATACAGCAGGTTCTTATTAGTTATCTATTTTATACATATTAGTGTATATATGTCAATCCCAATCTCCCAGTTCATCCCACCACCACCACCCCGCCACTTTCCCCCCTTGGTGTCCATACGTTTGTTCTCTACATCTGTGCCTCTATTTCTGCCCTGCAAACCGAGTCCTCGCTTTGAACCACTCCACCATCCTGCCTCTCTGCCACCCGGTGGCGTTGGGGCCTTGAACAAGTCACTCTACCTCTCAGAGCCTTTGCTTCTGAAACTGTAAAACAGGAACAATAACAGGCATCTCAGGAGCTGGGAGGATTAGATGAACCAGCCTCTGTGCATGCACAGTTAATTGCCCACACCTTCCCCTCTGGAGGGGAGACAGCTCCTCCCCCACTCCAAAGCTACAGGTCTACTGGGGGCTGCCAATCACAGCCCCTCCCTTGTTGCTAAAAGGACTGGGTTTGAGACTTCGGTATTCCCCCAGGGGCTGTCACATCGTCTGGAGGCAAGGGAAGAAGGGTCAAAGCAGCCAAGCTGTGAAATCTGGGGGTGGGGGGATCTGGCGGGGGCAGTCAGGCAGCAGCTCACAGGTGAAGAGCCCGTGGGAGAGAAGCAGGGAGAAGAGATGGGGACAGGGTAGTGGCTGACCGTGCTCCAGCTCATCTGTTCTCAGCCCAGCGCTGCTCTGCCCATCCCACAGGCCGGCCGGCTCTATGAACCGGTAATCCCTGCCTTGCCCCCAGGCAGATGCAGTGCTGTTTGGGTCATTTGCGATGAAGAGATACCATGTCACAGCCGAGCACTCTGCATGGTAAATACCAACTGCTTTTTAAGTGTCAACTGTTGATTCTATCACCATCCCCCCAACTCTTTCCTCAGCTTCCACCTTTATTATCTAGCTTCTCTTGGGAAATGGGGAAGAGATACAGAGAACACAGCTGGGGAAAGGCCCCGGGTGCCCCCTTTCACTTCCCAACACAGGCGGGGGACAGGCCTCAGCCCGCAGAGGAAGCAGGCAGAGGAGGGCTCTACAGATGCAAAAGGCTCCCCAGAGCCACTGGCCTCCAGAAAAACAGGCTGCATCACCCAGGGCCACCAACAAGTGGCGTGGGGAGCTCAGATCTGCCTGGGACAGCAGGGACGGGGCCACATGGGTGAGCCCCTACCAAGAGACACAGAAGCAAGACAGGACCTGAGACAGAAGAGGAAAGAAACCCCAGAGGAAGAGCGGCTGAACGGGGAGGGGCCCAAAGAGAAGTGCGAGACAGGCAGGCAAAGGGAAGAGAAAGGAAGAGTCTGCAGGACAGAACGGAGGCTGGCCAAGGGGAGGGGCTCCCAGCAGAAACTGAGCAAGAGATGCACACGGTGACAAAGCAAGGAGAGGCGGAGACTGCTGAGAAAAGAAATCGGCTTTGTAGAAACATCAAGCAAGGCTCCACGCTGGGAGCCCTCCCCATGAGGCCCCAGCTGGGCCTCCATCCTTGGCTGCCTGTGTGCCTCCACCATACCCTGCCTGCCCCAGTCACACGGGTGCTCCAAAGAGCAGAGAAGGGAAAATGCCCCTGGGCAGGGCGTGGGGAGGAGAGTCAACGGACAGCTGCAGCTCCTGGGAGAAGACATTTCATCCCCCTCCCTGACTGTAGGACAGCTGCCCAGTGGAAGACACAGGGTCTCTGCTGTCCAAGCAGCCTGCTGGGCAGGGCCGAGCAGACTTCTGCTAGACTGGGATACTGTGCACCCTGGTCCTCCTGCCTCTTGGATTTAAGGGAGGTTGAGGCAAGATATATCAGCGCAGAGACTCTTGTCCTACAGCCCCAGACCCTCGAGTGTACCTGTGGCTGTCGTTAAGACAAAGGGGGACCGATGGTGTTGTGTACGCTCCACCCAACCCTGCTCCTGCTACCTGCCCACGGTGGCTGAAGGGGTTGATGAGGGTGATGGTGGTGATGTTGATAACACCAAACATCTGTAAGACACCCGACTCACCAGGCAACTTCACAAGCATTAGCTCAAAGGAACATCACAACTGCAGGCGATGCTGGATATCATTGCCATTTAACAGATTAGAGAAGGTGAGGCTCCGAGTTACGTTGCCTCGTTCAAGGCCCCACAGCTAACAATGGCACAGCTGGCATCGGCTCCTAATTCTGTGGATGCCACATGCTAGGCCCTTTCCACTCTTCCTTGCTGCCTCCCTGGCACATGTGGCAATGCATGGGGACTAAGGGAAATCAAAATGCTGACCTTGACCCAAGACCATGCAGGGCTCATTGGACGGGAGTGTTCTTACCCAGGCCAGGGGAGAAAAACCAGTGTGAGAGAATAACCCAAATAAAATTAAATAGCTTTATTTAACTTTGGCATGTATTCTGTCATTTTTTCCCTTTCACAGTTTCCTGCTCAACTCTATTCTGTCCACTACGACTGATGTGAAGGCTGGGACCCTGGAGCCCCTCAGGAGGCGGGAGGAGGCCTGGCATATCCTTCAGCCATCGCTGGCCCCCAGCTATTCACAGGTCTTCCCGTTGCTCCCAGCTGAGCTTCAGCACCACCACGGTCCCTGCTGTCCCTCCCCAGTCTCCCCACAGCAGCTGCTGGGCACCCTGATGCTCTCTGCCTAGCAGAACATCAGTGTATGTATGCAGGGAGCTACACAGCATCCCAGACCAGTTGTAGGGCATCCTGTCCATTGGAGCTAAGCTCACAGGCGATGCCAACAGAACTACCAGCCCAGCAACGGACAGCCTTTCAGAGCAGACTGCCAAGCTGCAGATCCCCTTCTCTTCTGGTATGGTTCAGAATTAGATTAGGGTGTAGAATTGAAATAAAGACCACCCCTACTCAAAAATATATCCACGCCCACAACATTCTCCCAAGGAGAGAGTTCTTAACTCAACCAAATGCTTCGTTTAAAAGGTAAATACTTACATTCCTAACAGTTATTTATATCTCGGCCTGAGTTATTGAATCAGATTGCTTTCCAAAGAGCTGAGATCCGCCTGCACTTAGGTGGAGAAATTGGTGGAGAAGAGAGGATAATTTTGGAGCAAGGTGTAATTTTGGAAAGAGTGGCATCATTATCCTTCCAGTAACCAAATTAACAAACATTTCTTGATGGCCTACTGCTGCCCAGGACCGTAGTCATCACTGGGGGAGCTGCAGCAACACAGTCCCTGCCTCATGGAGCTTACAGTCTTAACTGAGTTCACAGGATTTCCTCCCCGCCTGCCGAACTCCACGTGGTGTCGGTGGCAAAGTCCCAGCCACGCTGACTCCTGCGCTATCCCTATCGTCTTCTCTCCCGTTGCTCGCTCTATAGTTCAGACCCTCATCATTGCGCCCCTGGGCTGCTGGTATGCTGATCACTTCTCTCCCAAACTCAAGTGTATCATGGTGCTTCCATATTCTATTTATTTTTTAAAAAATCAAAACTTTTTATTCTGGCATATAAATACCTCTAAGTCTATCCCTTTTCTACCCTTTCAGTATTTTCTCCCATTACTTTCAGCTAAGATGGTCTACTCCCATCCCCTGCCACGCGTGTTTTGATCTCCAGGCCGTTGTATATTCTGTTCCCTCCACTTAGAATGCCCTTCCCTCCCCTGTTTATTCCAGTTCTCAGCTCTGGCTGCACCTCAGGATCACATGGAGAGCTTTTTCATAATAATAATAATGGGGATCAACTATGCCCCATCAAATTCTAAACTCTGGGGGTGGGACCAAGGCATCAGTAATTTTTAGAATCTCTCCACTCATTCTAACGTGTAGCCAAGGTTGAAAAATGCTGTCTTTGTCCAACTGCCACTCCAGCCCACGGGCTGACTTTCTTTCTCCAGCCTGTGACCTGTCATTAGCACTGATTTGCCACACAGCACATTCTGGTTTAATGCTCTCTTTAATAAGGTTCTCCTGCCTGGAAGCTCTCTGTGCTACTCCACAACTTGTAAGACCTGGGGCGGTGCAGACAGCCGGCGAGTGCTGGTTGACAGATCGATGTTTGTCTCGAGGAGTGGAAAACACAGCTCTGATCACCAGGCCCTGGAACCCTGCTGAAGTGGGGGCACTAAAAGGGACTGGAAACCCAGCGCTGTCAACAACGACAGTGATGAATCGTGCTGATGTGATAAAAGTTGCACTTTACCTTTGTGATTTTCCTCCACCAAACCCATAAGCCCAGTCTTATCACGAGAAAAACGTCAGCTAAATCCCCATTGAGGGGTATCCTGCGATATACCCGACGAGTCCTCTTCAAGAACTCTCAAGATCATCAAAAACAAGGCAAGTCTGAGAAACTGTCAGAGCCAAGAGGACCCTAAGGAGACACGACAACTAAATGGGATGTGGTTAACTGGATGGGGTCCTGGAATAGAAAAAGGACCTTAGGGAAAAACTAAAGAAATCTGAATAAAGCATGGTCTTTAGTTAATAATAATATATCAATATTATTTCATCAATTGTAACAAATGTACCACACTAATGTAAGATATTAATCAGGGAAACTGTGCAGGAGGGTTATATTGGAACTCTCTGTACTAGCTGTTCTGTTTTTCTGTAAATCTAAAATTTTTCTTTAAACAGTCTATTAAAAATAACTTAATACATTTTTAATTCATTTTAAAACAAAACAGCTCCCCAACCACACATGCTCACCTTCCTGGCAAGCGGTGTGGAGCCCTGTGCTCTGCTGGTGGTGTCTGATGTTTCTGTGATAGGGGCTGGGCTTCTGGTTCAGACCAGAGCCAAAATCCAGCAAAGGCTTTTAGAGCTGCCTTTTCAAACAAGTGCTTTGGGTCCAACCAGAGGTTGCTGATGGACCTGTACCCTTCAGAGGAACATGCAACGTGTTCCCTTGATCTGCATGTTAAACGCTCATCAAATAAGCATAAACATAAATTATTCTCTTTAATAGCCTAACTATAAAATTCCAGAGAAGGGCTGAAGAGCAGAGAGAACTCAAAGCCTGGGACTCAGGAGAGAGCAGAGGGTGGTGACATTCTCACAGGTCGAGGGGCTCACAGTGGCTGCTGTCACTTTACTGACTTCTCTGCACTGCCCCAGGGCAGCTGGACCTCCTTACAAGCAGGGCCGGGCCTCTGGCCCCCATCATCGCTGCTGACACCCACCAGGGTGGCCCCTTCCTACCAGACCCCTCTCATCACAAGGGCCCTCAGGCCTGGCAGGGCCCCCTTGTGTAGCCCCATCCCTGGGTCTGCCCCACCGTCCTTCCTTCAGGGAGGAGGGCACCCCACAGCTGGGAGGCTGGAGGCTGGGCCCGCTGGTCCCCATGACTCAAAGCTCTTCCCATTCCGTGAGCCCAGACCCAATCCAACCCGGCTGCACAGGGGGCATGGGAGGGACAAAACTGCTTTATCACGTACAGAGAACTTACTATTTTAACTCGGAGGCACCTTTATCTTTAATGTGGGATTACTTCTGAGGCAAAGGAAGAAAAGACCTGACCACAAAAAGAAATAAGACCCTTTCCCTAGAAGCGGACACACCGAATTCACAAATCACAAACACAGGCCTGGTTTCTAAAAAGATTCCCTGGAGCGACCTGAAGCTGGCCCACCAGCAGGGTCAGAGGGCCTTGCTTCCCCCTCCCCCATCACTGCCGACTATGACCGTCTTTGCAGCGCCATCCCAGACATCACCCTGTGGGCTGTCCCAACAGCCCTCAGAGGCAGGCACACAGGGCAGCGTTGTGCGGCCAACCCCAGCACAGGCCGGTGATACAGTTGTCCAGAGTGAGTAAGGGAGCGGGACTATGCCTGCCACCTGCCAGCCCAGGGGCCCGTGCCCCTGCCCCCCGGGGGATCTCAGTCCAGTTCCGGGGAGTCTGGATGGTGGGCAGCCTACTGACAAAGGCCCATTCAAGAGAGGCCAGACGAACAGTCCTAGCAGCAGAAACAGAAACTCGGAGCAGCGGCCAGAGGCCCAGGGGCCAGGCCCGAGTAACCCTGCCCACAGCCAGACCACAGTCCCTGCCCCTTCCAGCCTCCGCTCAACAGCCAACCTCCTCTGAAAGCACAGCTCCGGGCGGCGCGTTTGAACCTACAGGGCACTTTGTCTATGCTCACGTTGTCTTGAGGGTAGAAATGACACAGGGATGCACCCTGACCCGTGGGCCTGCATACCTGGAAACCTGCCCAACCTGGTCCCGTCGCCTGCGTGGAGGTTTACCCGACCTCTGCTTCGGGAAATGCACTGTCTCCTCCCTCCTGCCACACGCCTCATTGCCCCAGTTCCCACAGAGCCAAGGCCCACGCCTGTCTCCAGGTACCACCATCACGACCATGTGCGTCTCTCCCATCAGACTGTGAGCTCCTTGGAAGCAGAGGCACATTCTAGGCATCTCTGAAGCTCCAACACTTTGCATAGTAGCTGCTCAGTAAATGCCCATGCCTGAATGAATGGATGCTTCAGTATCGTTATGCCTTTAGTCATAATCCAATCTAAGCCCAGAATAACCTGAGGATCTGTGTGGAATTTTAAAGGAATTTTAAAACTTTCTCAGTGCTCCCCTGCCCCCACCTCCTCCAGCCAGCTCTCCAGGTCTCCGTCAAGCCCCAATCACCAAAACGCTGTGATGAATAAGCTTCCTTCCATCGCCTTCAGCTCTTAAACACCTCCAGACCTCCGATAGGGTCTGACTCTTAGTTTTCAGACTCTACCAAAGGAACAGGCAGACTGAAATGACACATGGACATAAAGGAATGTATCCTTCAGGTATGTGTGGTGGGTACCTGGGTAGCAGTGACAGGTGGGAGAGAGCTTAGAGGGACAAGTGGGCTTTCACCGTGCCCTGGTGGGTGAGGACTTTTTCCCACATATGTTCAGTTCACAGATGGTCTCTGGGCTTTCTCCATGTCTGACACTGTGCCAGGCCCCGTGTGGGGCAAAAAACAGACCTTGCCTTTGAAGAGGTAGGAGCGGGTATGGGGAGCAGGTGTGGGGAGCAGGTGTGGACATAAGTAGCTACATGAAGGCTCGGTAGGCGTGTACTCTAAGGGAAGAGTCAACCCAGCATTTCACGGGTACCAGGAAGAGGAAAGCTTGTCTGTTTACTTGGAATTAGGAAAAGCTATTTGAAAGAATGAGCACTGGAGAGAAGCCTCAAAGGATGCTATAACAACAACAATGTCATTTTAATAATAACCATGTGTCATTATTATTACTATTGTTATTATTATAGCAGCTAGTATCTACTGAGTGTTTACCATATGCTGGGCACCAAGAAGCATTTGACATAGCTTACCCCTGGCTCAAACCTCATGCCCATTTGACAGATAAGAAAACTGAGGCTTAGAAGAGTTAAGAAAACTAGGAAGCGTCAGCACCCAGATTACAGCCCAAGTCTGTGCGTCTCCAAAGGCCGCTACCCCCTACTCAGCTCATTCCTGTTAGGGCCTGAGTGGAGGCAGAGGGTAGGAAGTGCAAGGCTCAGGATGACCATCTGGAGAAGGGGCCTGGAGAGATGGCTGCAGCCGAGTTCCTGAGAGCCTCGAGGGCCAGTGCCAAGTACCTGTCCTCATTAATAGGCAATGGAGGGCTTCCTTGGTGGCGCAGTGGTTGGGAGTCCGCCTGCCAGTGCGGGGGACACGGGTTCAACCCCTGGTCCGGAGGCTCCCACATGCCACGGAACAACTAACCCCACGTGCCACAACTACCGAGCCTGCGCTCTGGAGCCCGTGAGACACAACTACTGAGCCCACATACCACAACTACTGAAGCCCATGTGCCTAGAGCCCGTGCTCCGCAACAAGAGAAGCCACCGCAGTGAGAAGCCCGCACACCGCAACGAGGATCCAATGCAGCCACAGATGAATAAATAAATAAAACAAATAATTTTTAAAAAAAATTTTTTAAAAAAAGGGCAATGGAGAGATCGGACATATGGGGCCACAAGGTCAGTGGTAAAAGGATGGGGGCTGAGAAAGTGGAAGGGAAGAGGCGGTCACAATGGTCTGGGTGAGAGACTGCACCGGGGTGAGGTGAGAGGGTGCTCGGGAACCTGTGAGCTCATGCCTGTGTGTTAGGTACGGAGATTATGTATGTGTGAGAAGGGGAGAGTGTGTGCCAGTGTGAGCGACACACGAGCAAGCGTGGAGCCCTGCTTGTTGAAGAAGGACGTTGCAGGGCCTTCCCAGGGGAGGTGCGGGTAAGGTCAGCTGGGGAGAGAGGGAGGGACAGGGCTAATGGATGGATCTACCGGTGCAGGAGGGCTCCGGTGAATGAAACCAGCATCTGACTTTCTCACAGCTCTGTGGGTCCTGGGAAGCCCACAGGGCCTGGCATAGGGGAGGGACTCAGTTAACATTTGTTCAAGGGATGGCTTGTATGAATTTAAGACCTCGCCTCTTGTCCCTTCCCAGGCCTGGCTTTGCCCTCCAGCTGCATGGGGGGCACTGTCATTCCTCCCTCATCCCTGGCTTCAGATCAGATCTTCTGAGCTCAGCAGGCACCTTCCCATGGTCCCAGCCTGGTTCCCAGGGCCCCAGCCCCGCTCCCCCGCGCATCTTTGTAACAAGTGTGTTCCTGTGTGAGCTCCAAGCTGACTTCATACTTTCCCAGGTCAGAGGGCCCCTCCCCCTTCCCATTCCAGAGAAGAGAAGATGATGCCAAATTGGTTCCAAGCTTTTGTCTTGGCCAGAGACACCCTGCTTCTCATTAGAGACAGAAAACCCTGATCGGCACCTCCCGTCATGCTCTCCAGCTGGTCCAAGGCTCTCCGTCCAGAGGATTCATAGACCCAGCAAATGATGGCCTTGGACCTCATCCTCTCCAGAGACCACATCTCCCAAGACTCCACCCAGCCCCAGTTTTCATCCTGGCAGAAGAGACCAGGTGCACATGGTGTCCAGGGGGACCGGCTACTGCAGCCTGAGAGAAAGAAGCCCAGTCTGAGCTGCCTGAGCATCTCCTGGCCCACGGGGCGAAAGGGGAGGCCTTCTCCGGAGTGACCGGAAACCAGCCCCTTTCCTGCTCAGCTCAGCTACAACCCTGTGTTATGAAATCATGAGTACAGTTTGTCACCCGGAGAGAAAAGGGATCTCTTTCAAGACTGTACAATCTATAAAAATTAGGAGGCAGAAATGCCTTAGAAATCATGAAATCTAGCCCCTCTGCTGACGGATGTGGAAACAGAGGTCTAAAATCGTGGAGGCTTTCAGCTGCTTGAGATCAGTCTAAACCATTTCTGACTTTTGCCAGAAACCCAGTTTGTATCCTAAAGGATATCTGTGTCATGAATGCACTTCCCCCTGGAACACAGCCAGGACTACAACCTGGGTCTGTCTCCAGTTCACAGCCTTTCTGCTACAGGCTCTCTGCCTCCAGGGGCTGTGCCTGTCATGACTGGTTTGCTTCCTCCAGGGTGTTCAGGCAGAAGCTGGTGGGTGATTTGTCAGACAGTGAGTCCTGGGGGCTGCCTGGCACAGTCTGCCACCCAGATGGCAGCCAGCTAGGTCCAACAGGGCTGGGCTCTGACTTACGGGGGGTCTGGTGGGCTGGCTTCCCTATGGCTGTGGGGAGTTTCCAGGGTCTAGGGAAGTGCTCCTCCTGGCCCCTCTCCGGGCCACATTCTCCCAGAAAATAGGATGGAGCAGGCTCCCCACCCACTAGGGCACCCACACTTTGGAAGGGATCCTGGTCCCCAGAGGATTGCTGGCAATAAAGAAAAGAAGGCAAGTGATGTGGGACAGGAAGTATGGGGGTCACAAATCCTGGCTAAAGAGTCAGAGGCCTCAGCCACAGCTGGGTGTGTGACCCCGAGCCTCAGTTTCCCCATCTACGTGATGTCCTGATTGGATGTTCCCCTTCCGGCTCTGAGAAATCTAGGACTCTGAGGTCAGGGACTGTGTCTTCCTTCTCACCCTCATGGCCCTAGCAATGAACACATTGTAAGTACTTAAAACAATTCCTTGAATAATTGAATGAAATGGGGCCTAAGTCAGTCCAGAGATCACAAGGCGGCCAGGAAGGAGACCCTTGCCTCCGGTGACTACCACGAGGACCCCTAGAGAAGCGACAGGTCTTAGAAAAGCCCTGGCAATCCAGGAGCCCTCTGCAAACCCACTTCCTCTCCTAGATGCACAGATGTGGCTGGCGGAGCCAAGGAGAAAGCAGGAAAGTGTACCTGCGGGAGGGAGGATAGCCTGGACCTCCTCCCTGCCATCACCCTACCTACACTTTCTACACTCACCTGGCTCCTCTTTCTGGCTCCCCTCTCCTCCCAGCCCCCATCCAGGCTTTGTCTCCTCTCCCTGCCCTCTCTGCTCTCCGCTCTCCGCTCTCCAAACACAGTCACACTTTTCCTCCCTCCTCTGGGGAGGCTCAGAGCCTCCTGCTGGTCCCAGAGCTGCCTGATCCTCTGCTAGGCAGGAAGACTCAGCAGCAGAGTCCAGCCTCCTAGGAGGGGCCAGGAGCCTCAGGCTTTCTCAGGGTCACGGCAGGTAGAAAGCTGCCATGGAGAGATTTAAATTCTGGTCCATGCCCAGCCTCTTGCATCTAGCACCTAGGAGAGGGGCTGCCCTCTGAGGACATCTGGAAGTGCATTCCTCTCCACCTTCTTCTGCAGGGTTCTTGGGGAGGTGTTTCCTTCTGGCCGTCTTGAGCCTTCCCCTACATGCTCCTTGGCATAGAGCTAGGAAACTGCCCTCTCTCTTCCAGCCTGAGACCTACTGCGAAGAAGTACTGCGTGTGTGTTGGGGAAGCAATGGGATGTTATTGCTGGTATGTGTGAAAGCACACACCGTGCGATGACAGACTGTACGTGTGGCATTGGGGGTGACGTGTTGTGGTGTGGTATATGTATGGTGTATTCGGCGTGTTGTGTGGTGTACGTGTGGTATGATATATGTGTGTGTGTGGTGTGTTGATGCAGTGTGTGTGGCAAGTAGGATGTGCGGTGTGTGTGTGAGTGTATAGGTGGTGTGGCAAGTGTGCATATGTTTGGGGTGTGTTTGTGATGCGTACTGTGTGTTGGGGGGCCTGGATGGGGTAGGGGCCACATCACTTTGAGCTGGGAGCTAGCTAGCTCTCCAGAGTCTCCTACTCTGAGAAGTCAGGGATAACCAGTATCTAGGCAACCATGTTGGGGGGAGGGGAGGAGATATGGAGGTAAAGAATGGGCAGGAAAAGGAGGGAGGCTGAGAATTGAAGAGGGGTTTCTATGGCAACTACCGGGCAGGTCACGTGAAAAAGGCTAAGTTGCGGAAACAGATATACATATCCACACATACACAGTATGAGGGTACTGGGCCCTCACAGAGGGATCCTTCAACAGAGGACGTGGGCTGCCCACTGATCCATCTCCAAACCTGGAAATCTGGGCCCAGCCAGAGAGCACAACGCCAAGGAGACAAAGCAAGTGGAGACAGAGGCCCCATTCGTGGCGAGAAGCCCCGGCAGCCACAGCCCACCGTGTCTGGAGGTGGGCAGCAGGGGCCTAGCCAGGCCCATTGCTCCAGTGTGGCTGCTCCCTGCTCCCACCGTCGGGTGCTCCCTTTACCCGCCACCACTTGTAAGAGCCCAGAAGCGAGCGCCAGAAGCCCCAGGCGGCCCTTCCAAGTCTCCATGGAAGCCCAAGAGACACAATGGGGAAGGCTGTGCCAGGGCCAGCCCTGCTGGGGAAAGAGGGCTGGGTACCAGGAAAGGAGGGAATCGGGGGGGGGGGGCGGTCAGGGCCCCCTGGAAGAAGCTAGGACTGGTTAGACGAGAGGAGAGGAAAATTGATGGCAGCCACTCTCATGAGCCCCATGCCCTGGAATCAGCCTTCCTTATCTGCCCCCATTCCCAGCGCCCACTGCCCAGCCCCAGCTCTCCCTGTCCCCCAAGCACCGAGCCAGCAAGTTCCATTTTGTATGGTTATGTGTGCACACACACAGCCGGCGCCCTCCCTCTCTTCACCTCCGCACACTCCACTTAAAGAGTCCAAGCTTCCAAGTAACAAAGGAAAACCCCCTGGACACAGCGGAGAGCAGCCCTTTCCCCTTCTCCCAAAACCGTAGCCCCAAGCTCCAGGTAGCGGCAAGCCCCTTTCCAGAACACCTTCACTCCCACCGCCACGGCCTGCCTCCCCTCGGCAGCCCCTCTTCTCTTCCGACGACCACCTCCGGGTTTCCATCCCCTGCCCGGTTTCCGCGGCCCAGGCG
Organism: Pseudorca crassidens; assembly: GCF_039906515.1. Lineage (NCBI taxonomy): Eukaryota > Metazoa > Chordata > Mammalia > Artiodactyla > Delphinidae > Pseudorca > Pseudorca crassidens. The sequence continues at coordinate 95,175,916 of NC_090304.1, forward strand.
ACAGCTGCCCGGCGAGGACCGCTCACACCCACCGAAACAAACCAACCCTGGCAGCATCCCGGTGCCCCGCGATCTGTCCCCACCCCAGCCTCTCTCCCTCTCCGGAAGAAGAACCCAACTTTGCCACGACCGCAGCCACTTACCTGCACGGCGCGGTCCCCTCCGAGACAATCCCAGGAGGATGCGCGGAGTCCAGAGGAGCCTGGGAGCGGCGGGGCTGGGGGCAGGGCTGTGGGCGAGGCTTTCGCTTTTTTCCCGCCTCCCCTGCTGGGAAGGGTTGGGGCTTGTTGGAGAGGCGCGTCCTGCAGGGGTGGGGAGTGGTGGGCGGGAGCTCAGCCGGGGCTGGGCTCCGGCGAGCGCGATGTCACCGTCCGCCGACCTCCGGCTGGCGTCCGCGCGCAGACCCTCTCCTGCTCGCCGCGCGCCGCCGGCTCCTCGGAGCGCGCCGCCGCTGCTCCCGGGTGCGGGAGAGATTCTTTTTCAAAGGGCGGGCGGGCCGCTCCGAGAAGCAACAGGAGACCGCCGTCGAGGGCGCGGGCCAGCGCCGGCGCGCATTCGCCGCCAGCTGTGGCTTTTTGGTTTTCCTCTGCTGAGGGTGGGGAGGGAGCGAGACAAACACGATGACAGAGCTAAGTGTCTCTCCGAAATAGTAAACTCGGGGAGGGGGGGAGGGGGGACGGAAAAATACGAGAAAACAACCCAGCACCAGACACAGCAACCCACGTTCATTGGAAGTCTTGACAATGAAGTGGGATGCGCACCTAAAGCATGAATGGCTGTGTCGTGGGAGCGCGAGCCGGTTCTGGCCGGACTTGTCATTTTCAGCAAGAGCCAGGGGGGCTGCTGAGGGCGGGGGCTCGCTAGAACCACAGATTTGCTGCCCAGATCCCCCTCATCAGGGCCCCTCGTCCTGCTCCTGCCGGCTCACAGTACCGCCCCCTCCCCAGTCCACTCCTCAGGTCCAAATTCGAGACGACAAACTTAATGAACAGATTTAAATCCTAGCTCCGCACCTGCACCTGTGATGTGACCTTGAGCACAGCACTGAAGGGAACACTTGAGCCTCAGTTTCCTTCCATGTGAAACGGCGATGAGAACCCTGACCCCCGGGAGCTGAACCCAGCGCTCAGAGCGAGCGCTCTGTAAGCCGGCAGTCGCTGCGAGGCCCGAGGCCAGGCACTGGCAGAAACCACGGACACGGCAAGGGCTGGCCACTCGGTTGGTAGCCAGGAAGCCATGCTGCCGGCCATGAGGCTGCCCAGCCTGAGCCAGGAGGGGGATCGACAGGATTGGGGGTGGGGGAGAGGGGGCCGGTTCCTGAGAGAGGCTGTAACTGTCCAAGCCCGAGAGGAGCCGCAGGGACTTCCTTACACACCCGGAACCCTAGTACGCTGGGTACTGCCAGGAAGCGACCCAGCCCTACCTCAACACCCCAAGCCCTGGCCCTCAGTTTTCTCATTTGTGAAATGAAGGACATGGGCTAGATAATCCAGAGGCCCCTTCCAGCTCGAACCCTAGATTGAATTATTTTAATGAATGGTCCAGTCTCAAAACCCCAAAGCAGGAAGTATACATGGATTCCGGAAGGCTTCGCACAGATGTGGAAGCCATAAATGGCCACTGAGAAAGAGTGGGGAACCCTCGAGAGGACAGGTTGGACTCCATGAGCACAGAACCTTGGACAGAGTGGACGTCTCTCTGGCCCAGTCCCGAAGTTCCTTGGGTGCCTTTGAAAATCACTCGCTAGGCCCATGTCCTTGGGCAAGTAGATTAGTCCCTCGCAGACGCCCTTGAGGACTGCCTGCCAGCATCTCACTGTGTTGCCTCTCGGAGTTCCTCCCGGTGAGGACACTTCAAACCCAGGTCTGAAAGTCTGTTTGAGAAAGACAGGCCAGGGGTCAGAACTCCAAAGCCGAGTCACCTGTTAGTACCAGCCCTTGTCTTACCAGAGAATTCCAAGGTGTTTGGCCAAATTACTCAGATGCCCCTTAGCAGTGAAAGGCCGCAGAGGGGCAGCCGGGGCTACATTCACGTGCGGAAGGACCTTGGCTTGCCCCTGAAATGTGCTTCTCCCCAGTCCATCCAGAGGCACAGCTGAGGGAGTTTGGGGTGACACAGCTATGAAGTCACACACAAGTTTGTTCTAGCGGGAGTCCTGGCTCCCTTCTAGGGGAGGAATAAACACATCTAGCCCCTATGAAACATGTGGGCGTCAGTAAAAAAAGGTCACCAGCTGCCTCATTCTTGCAACACAGTTATTGGCATGAGGAGCTACTGGGCAGTGAGCCCTGGGCCAAGCTCCAGGCTCCACAGTGAAAGGATAGTCACGGTCCCTTAGAGCTAATTGGCAAGGCAGAGATTGATCAAATAATCCCATGGAGAAGTGTGTCATTAAAACAGCGTTCAGAGCCCTGAGGATGTAGCGTTTGAGAAGCGAGCTGAAGGGTCAGGAGGTGTTAAGGAGATGAGGTGAAGGAGCCAGGAACGGGAGTGACAGGCAGGGTTGGGAACTGATTCTGACACGGGAACAGAAGCCACATGCGCAAAGGCCCTGAGGCAGAAGGAGCATGTCGTGAAAGGAGCCACAGTGGCTCTGGAGCAGAGGAGACAGGCTGGAGAAGGAAGCAGATGCCAGACTGGGCAGACCTGGTGGTTCCTGGGTGAGTCCAGCTTTTATTCTCCCGACAGTGGGAAGCCACTGAAGGGCATTAAGAAAACTACTGCAAGCAAGAATTGGGGAGTTGCTGGCTCCATAGTGTGGGGGACCCTACAGTCAAGAATCAGGAGCTGTCAGGAGAGCAGTGCTCATCTGAAGCTGAGAAATCGGCTTGGATCCCAACTGAAGGGAACCCTGCTTCTCTAGAGGCCAAGGAGCAAAGAGAGAGAGCTGGGGCAGGTGTGCCCAGCCACGGTGGGCATAGGGCGCGAAAGCACAGAAGCCATTTCTAAAACCCTCCCCACTCTCACCACCCCCCCCATGCCCAGAATAAGATCCATGCCAGGACGTAGGGTTTGGAAGGATAGTGTAAGTGTTGGGAACTTAAAGGACTTGTGCTGAGCTAAGTATCTTGCAATTGTTCAGCTAAAACTCCATCTGGATAACACTTGCCCCAGTTCCCTTGTACTGTGGCAAAAACAGACCTGCAATATGTCAGTACCCAGGTCACACAGCTACGGACAGGAAGCAGAGGGCCTGCAGGGAAAATTAAAGGGGCAAGACCAGGAGTCACCCGAGGAGACCCTCGTCCCTCCTAGCAGTTCCTAGTAGAAACAGCAAGCTTTGGGTGCTGTTTCATCCTAGGGTGCAGACTGCAGAAGCAGAGCAGAACTTGCCCACCAATTGCTACCTTGGGTCCATTCGTACTCATTTTACTTTGTAGGGTTTTGAAAGCGTGTTCTCTCCCACCCTCGGCCGAATGCTAAGCCCCTCGCTGAAAGAGCTCTTCTCACTTCAAAAGCACTCCTTGGTCCTGATCCCTTCCCAACTCAGTTATTCATCCAGAGAAGTGTGTACCATCCTCATGCCTTGCCCCGCACTGCTTCTGTTCTAGGTACCAGCCTCCCGCTGGTGCCTCTGCCTCAGTCTCCCCACCCCACACTAACTCTTGTTTGGTAATAATTTTCCACAACACAGATGTGATTCAAACCTTCCAAGTCTCCCTATTTTCTACAAGTTAAAATCCAACTTCTTAAAATCCAACATTCAGTCTTTACCACCTGACACCCACCTACATTTTCTGCTTCTTCTCCGACCCATTCTCTGCCCTGCCTTCCCCATCTCATCACTCTGGTCACCCCAGTCCTTGCAAACGCTGTCCCCCAGCTCAAGAGGGCCACTCACAATTATCCAAATACATTGCTTGCTTTCCCACCCCAAAACTTCTGCTCATATAATCCTCTCTGCTTGAGATATCCTCTCCCTCCCTTCTCTACTTACATGAGTCATACCTACCGTGCAAAGTGAAATTCAAATATCACCTTCTTGAAATTAAAGCCGTCTTGTCCACACTGTCATGAACTGCACTGTGTCTCTTCATCTGTGCTTGTACATATCATAGTCTGAATTTTACTGTGTTTAATTGCACGTGTGTGTGGCCCAAGTAGAATGGGAACTCCTTGGGATCAGCCAGGCATCTCACTCCATTTATACGCCCTAGTGTCTTGCATGGTGACTCTCTTATAACTGGTTGAATTTAAGTGAATTGCAGCTCACAAGACTCTACATGATCCTGCCTCAGCCCACCTCTCCAGGTGCATTCCGAACACTTTCTTCCATGCTCTCTCTCCAGCCAGCAACCTCTCAGCTTAACCAAAGTGTCTTCAGAACTGGTTCCCTGGGCACGGGTACCCTGGGCCCAGACCACGCCGGTGAGCTGCAGCTGCTTCGTTCTCTCTTCCCAAGATGAAGGGATGAGGAAACTAGTGCTATTGAGGCCCAAGGCAGAGGAGAGAATGGTTCCCAGGCAAGACTGCCTGGAGAGGAGGAGCAGGGAACCCTGACACTGACATTGGGGGTTGAAAAGCAGGACTTCTCTGACTGTGGGTGGAGCAGTGGGGACTGGGTAGGATGGCAGACACCCCTGGTTCCCTAGACCAGGTACGTTCTCTTCCTTTTCCCTTCTTTTTTTTCCCCTTAGAATGTGATTTATTATTTGATTTTAGTTAATTCACTTAATTCTTCATTTCCTCATCAATGAAACCTTTTTTTTTTAATTGGAGGATAGTTGATTTACAATGTTGTGTTAGTTTCAGGGGTATACAAAGTGAATCAGTTATACATGTACCTATATCCACTCTTTTTTAGAGTCTTTTCCCATATAGGCCATTACAGAGTATTGAGTAGAGTTCCCTGTGCTATACAGTAGGTCCTAGTTATCTATTTAATATAGAGCAGTGTGTATATGTCAGTCCCGAACTCCTAATTTCTCCCTTCCCCCGCTTCCTTTTCCCTTCTGTCAGAACATTTTTCTAATTCAGCTGCAACGTGTTCAGTTTAAACTACTGATTTCCCAGCAACTAGGGGTGTCCATATGACCCAGTTCCGGCCAAGGAGATGGGAACAGAACTATACTCAGGAAGAATTCTAAGAAAGACACAGTAATATGTCCCTTTTGCCCTTTGCCCTTTTCTTTTTCTCCCTTCTTCTGTTCCTTTTCTTCTTCCTCCTGTCCTTTCTCCCCCTCCCCCTTCTCCTTTTTTTTTTATTGAAGTATAGTTGATTTATAACTAATTTATAACAACTGTGCTGTGTTAGATTCAGGTGTGCAGCAAAGTGATTCCGTTATACATATATATACCTGTGTTCTTTTTCAGATTCTTTTCCATTATAGGTTATTACAAAATAGTGAATAAGGTTTCCTGTGCTATACAGTAGGTCCCTGTTGTTTATGTATTTTATGTACAGTAGTGTGTATCTGTTAATCCCAAACTCCTAATTTATCTCTCCTCTCCCCTTTCCCCTTTGGCAACTGTAAGTTTGTTTTCTATGTCCTGTCCTTTTTTTTTTTGTCAGAAACATGGATAGGATGCCTGAAGATGAAACAGCCATCTTGCAACCATGAAGAAAGAAGTCTGCAGCTAAGGATGACAGGGCAGCAGCTCGAAAGAGCCATCAACGACATCTGAATTACCTCATTTCAGAGTTCTTGTTACATGAGAAAACTCAGCTCCTAGTACATAAATTTTTTTTCCAGGCTGAGAATTTTTTTTTTAAAGATGAGGACACAGGGATGGGGGGCAGAAGTTTGTACAGGCCAGGTCACCCCTCCCTCCCGTCAGAGGCTGACAGTGGCTCTTCTTGCTGAGTCTGTCAGAGGTGGCACCGGCTGTACCCCCCAGTACATAAATCGACTGTAGTTGGTTTTCTGTCCCATGCAGCCAACACACCCCTAAGGGATACAAGAAGGGAGAGCAGCCTTTCATCATGAGAAAGCAGAAATTCAGCACAAGCCTTCCTCCCCTATAAAACCTACACCTGCCACTTACAGCCCCACTGGCACACACTTGACACACACCAGCACATCAGAAACGCAAATCCCAGCGTCACTCTTTGTGGAGTGCGTCCTGCATGGTCCCTTTCCTTAGCTCTCTTTATCTGGGTCTTGATTTTTCGAAAAGGAAGAAAGCAAAGGCAGTCAGGGCGGGGGAAGTCTGAAATAATCTCTCCCTATCTTCCCACAGGAAAACTATGACGTATGTCAGGAAGCAAGGCGTGCCAAAGCACGGATGAGATTTGTTTCTAAGTGAAAAATTCACCCCAATCCCAGTAGTCTGGAAAACCAGTTGCTGCCTGATTAACTTAAACTTGTAAGCGTGTAACGTCACCTCAAGGTGCTGATCTCTAATTATGAGCACACTTCTTCCAGAGCCGCTGGTTATCCAAGTTAGAGCACATGACCACTCCTCCCCCCACCCAGCCTTTCCACTCTGCAAATATGCACCCATTTGTCTTTTCCCAGTGAATGCAAATGGGAGAAAACTGAGTGGTGTTGCCCTTTGGAGATAATAACGTTGGAAATTCAATACCTAATGGCTCCCAAACAAGACCAGAATAGCTTCGTGTTTCTGTTATCCCTATGCACAGAGAAGCTGACAGCCTGTTAGCATAAGCAGGCATCTGAACTCCCCGCCCCTCCCTGAGTGCCTGGAGCCAGCGTTCATGGAGAGAGACACCTGTTTATCATCATACACTTTCTTCCAACCCACTGGATCCAGGCTCAGAACAGAGGCTGTAGCTGAGTTTGGGGGCCAGGAAGAACTATAGTGACACAGAAGGCACCTCCATTCAGTCTCTAAACCAGCTTTGCAACTAGACAATAACCCATTAGTCTAGGCACATGTGCTGGTCAAGTAAGACTGATCTGAATCCACTTATTATTTCTCACATCCCCAACTCCCCCCCGCCCCACCCCAAAGCCCAAGCTAGAGTTCAGGAAAGAAATTAAAATGGTTTGGGGCTGGCAGACTGTTGAACTTCTGTATAGAGAAGTCACATGAAGCCTGCAGATTAACTACCATGAGGGGAGGAGCTTCCCTACAGAGCAAAATCGGGTGCCTAGAGACAAACCTGCATTTTTCCCGAGGGGGACAGGGCAGTAGCCAGAAGCCTGGCATCCTGGGCAGGTCAGCAGACCCCTTGTGGTCATGGAGGCTCTGTCTCTCCCTCTGTTTATGTTGGACTCCTGGGACCATTGCCTGCTCTGTCCCTCTCAACCCTCCTGTAATTCACTTGTCTCTTTGATGATGCTGTTCAAGTAATTGCCTCTCAGACCAGAGGCGTATTTGATGTCCACCATTTCAAGCATTATCTCTATTGATTTTCATTTTTCAGGCCTTGTACGGAACCTTAGATGTAGCTTGTGGGAGGTGACAGGTATAAAACACTCACCATTCTAGCCACTCACTCTAATTGTAAACATTTATATAGCCCATGGCACACAACTCCTTCCCGAGACCTTGTTAAAAAGAGAATCTGCAATCATCTTCCTAAATTTAGCTCAGGACTTTCTTTTTCAGAATCAGGAGAAGGGATGCAATGATTTCACCCAGGGAACAGACTAAGTTGTTTACTTTTACATGGTGAGTAATTTGAAGACGGGAGGGGTGTCTGGGTTATGTTTTGAACCCTCTCCCCACTCACCAATATAATTAGTGTACGGTCAGTATTTACTGAATGCAAATGATGGGAATGATATTGACAGAGAAGACCACCACGCGTCAATAATTAGCCCCTATATGGGCGCTGTGAGGCAGTCGGAAGCTGTGCCTTGTCTGACGGGAAGGAGAAAGGGAGAGATGGGAAGCAGGCTCCCTGAGACGCGGTTTGCAGCAGACACCGGGTGCAGCAGACTCATTTGGAGACTTTTTTTTTCCTTTTTGGATGTGCCTGGCTTCATGCAGGATCTTAGTTCCCTGACCAGGTATCGAACCCGTGCCCCCAGCATTGGGAGCATGGAGTCTTAACCACTGGACCACCAGGGAAGTCCCAGGAGACTATGTTTTAAATTATGGTAAATTGTGTTTCCAAAGATGGCCTCTCCCATCCCACAGGCTCTTCTACAGTGAAACTTCACCACTCTTCCCACTGAAAGTCTGGGCTGGCTCTATGTCGTGTTTTCAGCAACAGAAAGAGGCAGAACTATCATCGTGTAACTTTCTAGACTGGGCCTTGAGAGATCTGCGACTTCTGCCTTAGACATTTGGAATGCCACTTCTTGGAGGCCATCTGCTTTGGAAGAAGTCAGACTCCTCCTGGAGAGAGAGGGAGAGAAAGACAGACAGACAGACCACGTGAACATTCCCAGCCCAGCCGAGCTGAAGGCAGCCCCTTGAGTGAGGCTGACCGCAAACCACTGAGTGGCGCCTGAATTCCTGCTCCTCAGATCAGGAGTAAATGAAACGGTTGTTGTTTGAAACAGAAAATTTGGTGCATAGACTGCCATGTTGTTTTCAGAAGACTTGAAATGCCAATGATAGTTTAAAAACTGTACGCCTGATGAAGGAAGACAATTTAATGTTTCATTCGGATCGAGAGGTGCATCAAATTGAAGGACAGCTCCAATCGGCAAACAGGTGTTTCATGATGGTATCCAAGAAGAAATGGTTGGTGATGGACAATTCAGAAATGCTTCCCCAAAATGTGGATGGTTCTTTAAAAAGTTTCAGGTCACAGCCCTTGCAGAGCACACTGAGGCCCAACACGCTGATTCTCAGTCCAGGAAACGTGGGTCTTCCAGGTATTAAAAATAATAAATATATAAATAAGTATAATAAATGAACAGAAAATTTGGGAACATTTTGTTCTGCAGCCATAGCTGACTAAAACAAGGTGACTGGGTCCCCCGCAGGCCCATGGACCAGACTCTCCAGGGATCGACCTGGGCATCTGTATTTTTACAGGCCCTCCCTGGCACCGAGAAGGAGAATTTGGTCTCCCCCTTATTCCTCCCATGGCCGCTTCACCCGTGACCCAAGACTCAGTGGGTCAAAGCTGCAGGAACCCAGGCCAGGGACACAGAGTAAGAGAGATCAAACAGACTCAGAAAGGCAGAATCTCGAAGAAACAGGGCACAAGAGATATCTGTGTGTGGAGCTCTGAACTAGACACAGCAGGAGAGTCAAAGGAAACAGAGCTATGGAATATTTGAGCCAGGTGAGACCTTAGAGAACATTTTGCAAATTGGGACCCCAAGGCCCAGAGAGGGGAACTGACTGGCTCAAAGTCACAGAGCTTATTAGTGGCCCAGTGGGGACCAGAGCAAGGTCTCCTGAGGACTGGCCTATCCTTCTTCCCTTGCCCCACCCATCTCTCGGGGTTTCTGTGTCCTAACTGAGCAGTTGAGAAAACTCACGCTTTCCTAAATGCATGGAAAATATTTTAAAATATTAACTAAGCTGTGTACTTGAGTGCCTATTATTAATGTCCCAATCCAAGAGAAGGATCAGAATAAGAGGTGGGACTAATCAGGGGCATCTTCCTGGAAGAGTTGGGCTTTGAAGGAGGAGGGTTGGGGGTTGGGATGGGAGAGCAGGCTGAGGCTCAGAGGTTGGAATAAGATGTGAGGGAGGTGCAGGCCATCTACTTGGCAGATTTGGAAGCCCTGCCGGGAAGGCACCGGGGTTTGTAAGTTTCCATCTAGGGCCTGTTTTTCTTGTCTGGTTCCTCCACCAGTGGAGGAGAGATAGGGCTGCCTGGCAGGTGCCCAAGTGGGAGGACCTGGACACCTGAATTTGGTGTCAGAATTCCATTCTCTGCCCCCCTCTCCCCTGAAAGTCCAGCCCCCCCTTCATCATTAGGGGAGACCTCAGAGACACCACCCAGCTGAGTTTCTTTTCAGTTTCCCATTCTTTCCTAAGAACTGCTAGGCACGGAGCACACAATTTATATGTTCCCGACTGCCCTTGGCCCAAGATTTTACAAGAGAGAAGGGATTTTGCTTGTAGTAGGAGAGGTCAAGGCCCGTAGAGGGAAGAACTCCCTTGTGATCAGAGTGGGCAAAATGAGCGAGGTTGGTAAATTTACTTCCTTGGTAAATAATTCCTGCTCATCGGAGAGATAGATCCACAACGCCATGCCAGAGAACAGGTTCTTCTGGAAGGCGGTGAGCCAGTCGTAGAACAGACATGGATAATCACTGATTGGACTCGAGTGCTGTTGGTCTTAAGCAAGCTGCTTAACTTCTCTGGGCACCAATTTCCTCCCCTGTGAAGACATATTATTGGTAGTCTCTATTCCATGGGATTATTATGAGGATTGGGATAGAAAACACGTGTAAGATACCTACCACAGTGCCTGGCAATGACGATTGCTCAACAGACATTTGTTTCTTGACTTTCCTGTACTATCCAAGCCCACTTTGACCAGCCCCAACAGAGAACTGTCACTGACACCTATCACGGACCTACCGTGTGCCAGGCAGGGAACTAGGCGCATCCCACTCCTTCTCACACAACAACCTTGAGTGCCAGGTGTTCCCGATTCCCAGTTTCCTGTGAACTCCACCCTGTAGCAGACCATTGTGACAAAAAGTCCTAGCAGGTGCAGAGATGCAAGACAGCAGCGACTGCAGGGTCAGAGGGACACGCCCCCTGCTCTGAACTGTGGACCTTTGCACGTCGGCGGGAAACTGGGTGCTCCGCGAAGGATGAAAGTGCCAAGTTCTGCTAACCCTGTCCGTATCTGGGGGACCCTGATTGATCCAATTTAACTCATCAGGCTGGCTCGGGGAGTGACCAAGAGAACTGAATACCATTCTCTGGTTGGGAGAGGATTCTGCAGGAGATACAAATGCCAACAGCCACCTCTGAGCATTTACCACAGGCCTGGCACAGCACTGATGAGTTCACATACATCCTCTTCTTTTCGGGTGCACGCAGCAGGGAGTGGCAGCTTGCGGTAAGCAGCAGCTGGAAGAGAACTTAGTTCCCTGACCGGGAATCGAACCCTGGTCGCCTGGGTGGAAACCAGGAATCCTAACTGCTAGACCATGGGGGCCAGCGTCTAGGGTCTAAATCCCCAGTCCTTGTCTGCCTTGAGAGGAAAAATCTGACAAGGAGACAGAAGGTATAGATGAAAGTAAAGCGTTTATTAGAAAAGCAGAATATGTGGGGAAAGACGCATGGGCGAACTCATCGAGAGAGTAGCTAGAGTCATGCCTTTGGGAAGTTTAGATCCTTTATAAGGGGCCAGTCTTCTGGGACTTTGCTCTTCTCTTGGCCAATCGTCTTGCTTTGACCCCATGGCTAATTTTTCTCAGGGCCCTCCCCTAGGTGCGCAAGAACCCCTCAGCAAAGGTGGATTTCAGCGCAAGGGCGTCTGCGGAGGATGGCAAGACTAATTATGGTCTGGCGTCCCCTGCCTTTTCGACCCCACGGAGCCTTTCTGCACATGTGTCATGTCTCCCTTGCCCCAAGGATGGGAAGTAAGTGACCTCTTGATCTTTTAAACAGGGTTTAGTCCCTCTCTGTTCCTGCTATAAAATTGTGCTATGTCTGGCTAGTTACCCTATTCCTGTTGTTTTTATATCAAAGTGCAGATCTCAAAGTGAGGACAGGAGGCTGGTCATAAATACATTGTCCGGAGCCCACTTGTCTCTTGCCTCAGGAAATATAAACAGGAGGCTGGTAATAAGTGTCCGGCCTGGAGCCCATCTTTTTCCGGCCCCAAGAAGTGTGAACAGGTGGCCAGTTGTAAATGTCTAGCCTGGAGCCCATCTATCTCCTGCCTCGCCCTCATTTAATCCACACAACAGCCCTGCGATGCAGATCCTATTTTTGTCCCCATTTCTCAGACAAGGAAACTGAGCCTAAAAGAATGACGCAATTTCCCAAAGTTGCTCAGTTGATCAGTGGCAGAGCCAGGACCCAAATCCAGGTGCAAAGCAAGTACTTGTTTGGGGTTTGTTTGGTGAGGATGCAACCTCGGCTCACAGCTTCCAGGGGTTCTGCACTCCTGGCCCCTTCTCCCCATGAGAAGACCCCAATCCCCAGGGCTCCCATTATGCATGATCTTGTGACACAAGGACACCCTCTCATAGCCACCAGCCACCCCTGACCCCTGCCCTGTGTTGGGCTGAGGCGCTGGCACCCACCCCTGCCCTCTCTGCATTCCAGAAGCCATTAGCCAGGGATAGGCAGGAAATTGCTTTCTTTGTCCCAGCAACCTGTTTAGGGGAAGTGCTCGGAAGTTTTTTTCCCTCTGAATAGGCCATCTCCCTCGGTCTCCCATCGTGAACTTCCTGCTTTCTGTATTGTTGAGATTAGACTTCTGTCTGTGATCAAAGAAGGGTGCCTTGTGGCTGCTCTAACCAGAAACTGGTAAGAAATAGGCTGGAGACACATCTGGCTACTGTCATTATTGTCATCATTTGGTATCTGCTAAGTGCCCCCAGAGCACCTGCCCTAGACTCGGGAGTGCTCTGAGAGGACATAGTCAAGAAAGATGGAGTGAGCTTCCTGCTGCCAGGAGGCCTACATGCAAATCTCCACCTGCAAGTCAGTTATCCCAAGCCTGGTGCACACAGGTGTGTTCAGACAAACAGGTCCTCTAGGAGGGGTTCACGAATGTAAGCGAGACTCGAGCCTCACAACCACCAGAAGGGCTTGTTAAAACAGAGTGCTGGGCTCCGCCCCCAGGGGACCGCACTTTGAGAACCAGCCCACTAATAATGCCTCTACCAACAGCACTGAGATACTGACACGTGTGCTGCAATGCATGTACACACAAAGACACACGTGTTCAGACACAGGTCCTGCCACCTCTTAAGCATCCTCTGGCCCCACTCTCTCCCTCAGTCTTTGGGCTTCAGTATCTCCAGTCTTCTCTGCATTCTTCAAGCCATGGTCCTCCTGCCTCAGGAGGAAAGAGAGGTAGGAGAGCAATAAATTGAGGCAGAAAAGCAGAACCGCTCATGTGTGCTGTGGTCAGCTGTGGACCAAGAACGCTGCCTGCTGAATCAGCAAACAGAGGATGTTGCAGTCATCAAGCCATCAGCCACTGCAGCTACCCTGACGGTGCGCCCTGAGGGAACTCAGGATGGAGACAAACAGGCTGCCTGCCACCACACCATCAGCTACTGTAGCGCCCCCAACGGTATACACTGGAGGGGATTCAGGATGGAAAAGAACAGGATACCGGCCCTAGATAGTGGAGGTGCATATCAAAGGAATGATTTCATTAAGCCAGACTTTTGCATCTTCCCATACATAGAAAAGTGCTAAATTCATTAACTTTAGTTGTTTGTTTTTTCTTTAATTAACAATAATCTTTTGGTGTTCCAGCTGCCCGGGTTTTTTTTTTTTTTCAAGAACTCCTATATATCCTGGCTCCTTGCTGTCTTCCGGGCTTAAGTCCCCAGCAAGTCTGCGGAATAAAACATAATTCTCAACTTTTAGGTTGTGCTTTTTTTTTTTTTTTTTCAGTCGACAGTGGGAAGTGGCAGTAGATTCTCCTGGCAAGATGGTTCTCACTGAGGCTGGAACAAGAGACAAAAACTTTCTCTGCCTGGAACACACTTTCTCCTACTGAAACTGAGCAAAGGCTTGTGTGTCTGTGGTGCAGAAAGCTGAACTCTGACAGTGGGAGTTTGCATCAAAGTAAGGATTTACTGCACGGCACTGAGCAAGGGAGTGGGAGACAAGCCTCACATCCACTTCCACTTGACCTTTGAGCTAGCGGTTTTTAAAAAGGAGAACAAAAAGACTGAGATTAATCATCGTCTTGTGATATTTCATAATCATAGTTTCGGGAGTCAGAATGCCTCTGGTTTATAATTCTCTGGCCAGGTGGTCCATAGCTTGGGGGGTCTGTTAGCTCAGCTTGCCCTGGAGAAGCAACCTGAGTTTGTATGTTAATGATGATGTGTATAATAGCAATCTTAGTATATTCACATTGTGGGCAATGAAACCAAGTGGGATCCTGAGGGGCCCTCCTCAAAAGTCCCTCCGTGTTTCCTGTTTCTCGTTTGTAGAAAAAGGCTTTAGTCTCCTAGGCCTTCCCTGAATTCCAAAGAATAGACTGAAGTATGTCCTAATTAGGGAAGTGAGGGAATGCAGAAACAAAGGAGAAGCAGTCTAGCAAGAAAAGTAATGATAGCTTAAACAAGAGTTCAGCAATAGAGCAGAGTCCTAGTTCCTCCTCAAGGGATATACAGAACAATCTGTCTTTGAGTTGTTCTGCAGAAACTAAGCCCCCACATGGGTGGAGGATGGTGACTACATACTGACCACAAGCATGTAGACCCCAGACTGGTTGGAACCAGAAGGTTGATGATTAAGATTCCTTGAATACCACCCTATTACCTCACCTCACCAGCAGCAATCAGAAGAAAGTCCACGAGTTGCAAACCCTCACCCCAAATGTTGCCTTTAAAAACTCTTCCCTGAAAACCATTAGGGAGTTCAGGTCTTTGGAGCATAAGCTGTCATCCTCCTTGCTCGGTGCCCTGCAATAAACACTGTACTCTCCTTCACCACAACCCGGTGTCAGTAGATTGGCTTTGCTGTGCAGTGGGCGAGCAGACCCAGGTTTTGGTTCAGTAACACCAACGGCAATTTTAGTATGCTAACTGTGTTATTGACAACAGTAATTTTAGTCTGACTCTGATTAGTGTTCAGTTAGCATAGAACTGAGGTAAGAGGGGACAAAAAAAGAATAAAATTTTGGCTAGAGAGATGAATCATAAACTCGGTATGAAAACTCGGTTTTAGGGGGACTCGGTTTCACTACTCTTTGTCTAGTTAATGCCTACCAACTCCTCAGATCTAGGTTCTAACAGCTCTTTCTCCAGGAAGCCTTCCTGATTCCCCTACCACTCCCACCACCGTCACTAGACCAGGGCAGAGTCTAATTATAGGTGGTGATAAAATGAAATTATTTTAAGTCAGGAAAGGAAAAAATTTAACATAAAATTGTCTCTGCTATTTGAGCCACTACCGCCCCTCTTTAGTATGCATTGTGCATCTGCATTATACTTTAACTAGATCCCCTTAGATGACACAGCAATGCCTATTAGCCACAAAAAGAAAAAAAGAAAAGAAATTTCCTCCTCGTGCCAGCGAGGTAACTCCTTAGGAGATAACATTCCTTCCTTAATCCTGTAAGGGGTCAAAATGGCCAACTACTCACCTTGCTGGACTGTGTAAACTGTCAGTATATTACTTTGATGTATAATCCTTTGACATATAACCCTTTGTCTAATAGCAATGTTGGGGGGTAGGGGGAACAGTTCTCAGAGCTTTTTGAAAGACTGTCTCCCAGGTTATAATCCCTAGATTGGTGCAAATAAAATTTTCCATTTCTCTCTTAGACTGAGTATTGATTAATTTTTCATCAACATTGGTCATATCTTTGTATAATTTTTCTTCACATATTTAAAAAATGTATGTTTGAGTCCGTGAGAGCTGTGATCACGTTGAGTTTCTCAAAGTTCCACCCCTAGCTGTGTGCCTGCTTCACGGTAGATGCTAGCAATGTTTGTTAAATGAATAAATGAACCCCTCATGCATGTGGACAGCTCACATAGACACACAGGTATTCATGTAAGAACACGTTCATGTGTACTTTTATGTCTGCCTTTAGCATTCTTTGAAGCATGGGGTAACAGACCTAGACACTGTGGAGGTGTAGAAGTTAATTAAACTCTTCTGAAAAAGAGTTTAGCATTTTGGATAAATATGTAGACAACCCTACTTACAGGAATTTACCCTTAGGAGATCATTGCTTCAGAATGAAGCATGCACAGAGAAATCTATGGCGTTAACGTTCATAATATCAAAATCTGGAAACTAACTACTCTACTTAAACGTCCACTGACAGATTAAGTAAATCGATACATCTACACAATGGAGTATTCTACAACCATTAAAGATGATAATATCCGTCCCCCTGGGGAAGGTGTTTATCTCTTATTGTTGAGGGAAACGAAATCAAGGTACAAAATAATCTGTATAGTATGATCCCATTCATATGAAATTGTAGACCTCTCTCTATGGATACATAGAGAGAGATCTAGAAAGATTTTACCCAAGGGCTAATAATATTTACCTCTGGGTAGTGGGATTTAAAGTGATTTTTACTTTCTTCTTTGCAATAGTACCTACTATTGTAATAGTTGTTGAGAGATTAAATGAGATAGTAAAATATGTGATGATGTGGAGAGTTTATGCCTGGCAAATAAATGGTACCCTTTATATTATTTTTATAGTCTTCAGGATTGTTTGGATTTTTTTCAGATGCTCCTGTAGTGAGAGTTAATTGCAAAATTACAGAAACAATCAAGCTTTAAAAAAAAAAGACCAGAGTAGAAAGGGGCAGGGAAGGAACACCATGATATAGGTGTGTGTCCTCCACTCCAACCACAAGTCCTGCTCCCAGCACTTAATGCAGTCCTTGCACTAGTGACTGCTTGTCATAATTTGTTGAATTCAACAGAATTTGGGGCATCTATTAGTCCAATTAGAAGGATTATCAGAGAAGAGCCTGATGGAGTTCTAATCTCCAGTCCCAACCACAAAGCAGACCCCACACAGGCTTCATCTGCAATATTGAAGCTATTGGCCATGCTTCCCCAATCCTGGGCAGAATGATCGAAGTGTTTCTAGCACACACACCTGGGATGCTTCAAGCCGAGGAAGTTAAGAAAATGCAAATTCCCAATCACTCTTCTTTCTCCCACCCACTGAGCTCTTCATTAAACTGCAGTTAAATTAACATCCCTCTTCTTCAACAAGACCCAACATCACCACATAAACCTGACTAGCCTCAGCCCCCTTCACGGGAGAGGTTGTTCACTTTTTCCTCAGAGTGAGCAGCAAAGTAAGATCAAGATATGGTTCCAGTAGAATTTCCAGAAAGTGCCTATCCAAAATCAATACCTGCGGATTTCCCTGTTTTTGTCTTGCTGTGTGGTCTAATACAGCAGTCCTCAACGTGTGGTCTGAGGACCCCTTAAGGTGCCTGAGACATTTTTCAGGGGATCAGCAGGGTCAAAACTATTTTCGTAATAATGCTATGATGTCATTCGCATTTTTCACTGTGTTGACATTTACCAATGGTACAAAAGCAGTGGTGTGCAAAACTACAGGCTCCTTACCATGAATCAAGGCCACGGCACCAAACCGTGTGTGTAGTCACTGTGTTCTTTGCCAGCACACTCTTGCCAGTTTCACTTAAGAACATCTTTGATGAAGTGGTAGAAATGATTAATTATTGAAAAGTATTCATTTTATTTAATCTCAATCCTAAATACATGTCTTTTTAACGTTCAGTGTGAAAAAATGGGAAATATGCACGAACCACTTCTGCTGCATCCCAAAGTACTAAGGTTTTCTTGAGGAAAAGCCTTGTATTGTGTTGGCCAACAAGTTTGTTTGGGTTTTTCTGTAACAGCTTTTACAGAAAAACCCAAACGAAGTTTTTGGCCAACCCAATATTTTTGAGCTGCAAGCTGAACTAGCCACATTTTTTTCGTGAAATACCATTTTTCCTTGAATGAAGATTAACATACAAATGACTGTTCAGACTTGATAGTTGGCAATCATTTTCTCAAAAATGAACAGAATGAGCTTGTCGCAGCAAGGAAAACAACAGACAATATTTGTTGCTAGGGATAGAATTTAAACTCTCAATTGAACATTAGAATTTTGGAAAATTTGCATCCTTCCCATGAGCTTGACTGATTTCCAATCCTTAAATACTTTTCTAAGAGATCAGCGGTAATATTTTTATTTATTTTTTTATTTTTGGCTGCGTTGGGTCTTCATTGCTGCACACGGGCTTTCTCTAGTTGTGGCGAGCAGGGGCTGCTCTTCCTTGAGGTGCTCAGGCTTCTCATTGCAGTGGCTTCTCTTGTTGCAGTGCACGGGCTCTAGGCGTGCAGGCTTCAGTAGTTGTGGCACGTGGGCTCAGTAGTTGTGGCTAGCGGGATTTGTTGTTCCGCAGCATGTGGGATCTTCACCGACCAGGACTTGAACCCATGTCCCCTGCATTGGCAGGCAGATTCTTAACCACTGTGCCACCCGGGAAGTCCCGAGATCAGTGGTAATATTAACACATATTATTTTTGATATTGTATAATGAAGTGTGTCAGCATGTGGAAGATGTTCATAACTCAGAATCAATATTTTCCAAATGATGAAGGCATGATGTTACAATATTAGGCGTGGGTAAAAAGACCCATTTGGAGTGCAACACAGACCAAGAGATTTTAATGTAACTGAGTAAAAAAGTTCATTGACAGGTTTTAGATTCCACATTGCATCTGACCTTTACGAAACTGCCACTTGTCAAGTTTGAGTATAGTAACTATCAAAAAAAAAGTATCCACAATTACCTGAAAAGGCTAATAAACTATGTTTCCACTTTCCAACTCTATATCTATGTGATATTGAATTTTCTTCATATATTTCAACCCAAACAACATATCACAACAGATTGAACACTGAAACAAAAATGAGAATCCAGCTATTTCATTCAGCCAGACATTAAAGACAGTTGCAAAAATGTAAAGCAATGCCACTCTTCTCCCTTTTTTGTTTAAAAAGTATTATTTCAATAAAAACATTATTTTTGTTAACATTAAGTACTCAGCTACAAATATAATGAAATAGGAAAAGGATCTGTATGCTAAAAACTACAAAACCTAGATGAAGGAAATCAAGTAAAATCTAAATAAATGGAGAGACATATCGTGTTCACGGTTTGGAAGACTCAATAGTTCTAAAACCTCAATATTTATAAGAACCTTAATAAGAACCTCAATAGTTCTAAAACCGGTTCTAAAACCTATATGGAAATGTAAAGGCTAGAATAACCAAAATAATGTTGAAAAAGAACAAAATTGGAGGATTCACCCTACCCACCTTTAAGACATACTATAAAGCTACAGTAATTTAGACAGGGTGGCATTGGTGAAGGATAGACATGTAGATCAATGGAACAGAATAAAAAGTCTAGAAATATGCCTGTACAAATATGCTCAATTGATTTTTGACAAAATGCAAAGGCATTTGGATGGGAAAAGTACAGTCTTTTCAACAAATGGTGCTAGAACAACTGGCCATACATTTGCAAACAAAGAAACAAACAAAGAATGAACCTCAATCTATAACTCAGTGGTATCCAAAAAGTAACTCCAAATGGATCTTAGGTTCAAGTGTAAAACATAAAACAATAAAATTCTTAAGAGAAAATATCAGAAAAATTCTTCTAGAGCTTGGATTTGGCAAAAAGTTCCTAGAATAATCCAAAAAGAAAAAAAAATCGATAAATTGGAATTCACCGAATTAAAAACTTTTGCTCTGTAAGGACACAATTAAGAGAACGAAAAGACGGGCCACATGGGGAGAATATATTTACAAATCACATATTCAACAAAGACTGGTGTCTGGAATATATAAAGAACTCTCAAAACTCAACAATAAGAAACAACCCAACAAACGGACAAAAAATATGAACAGACATTTCACTCAAGAGGCTAGATAGATGGCAAATAACCCATAAAAAGATGCTCAACAGCATTAGCCATTAGAGACATGCAAGTTAAAACCACAATGAGACACCACTACACATCTATTAGAGGGGCTACAATAAAAAATCTGGCAATACCAAGAACTGGTGAAGATACGGAGCAACTGGAACTCTCATATTGCAGGTGGGAATGCAAAATGGTACAGCCCCTCTGAAAACAGCCTGACAGTTTCTTATAGAGTTAAACATATGGTAACCATAATCTCACCTACAGGAATTTGTCCTAGAGGAGTGAAAACTGAGGTTCACATGAAAATCTGTACACGATCTTTGAAATCTATGCTTATCTTGATTTCTGCCATGATCTCATCAGGAAAGAATGGCTTTGATCCTAGAGAGAATTTCTTGGCCTTTGTACAGTGTTCATAAGAGACAGGCCTGAGTTGTCTGCAAGCAGAAGGGCTTTGGGGGTTGAAGAGAGGGGAGCAGCCTGGGCCTGACCCAGGGAGAGTGGGGTTCCTGAGACTAGGGGTACAGAGAGCAGAGAGTTTGTGAGCTACTCCCTTGACCTGTAAACCCCCTGAGGGTGCTTGTGATGGCTGCGGACTGAGCACCCTGCCTGAAGAGCAGCGGACAGGCTCTCCTGGGGCTGAGCTTCCTGGGGCAGAACATGATGAGAGATGTTTTCCAGCCAGGCTGCAGCAGTTCAAAGATTTTAATCTACTTGTAAAGACAAAGATGACATTTCTTACACTTCAATGACATGGAACAAATTCCTACTGGCTCTACCGATGTTAGCTGGAAAACCCAGGGATAGATGAGATGACCCAGGGTGAACATTTACCCTGAGAAGAGAGCTGAGGCTGGTGTCCTGGGGACACCATTTACAGAGCTTGTGGAAGACAGAAGGAACAGCCAGAGGGTCAGGAGGGGAACTGGGAGAGCTTGGTGCCACAGAAGCCGTGGCAATTTCACAAAGTGGGAAGTACTCAAGAGTTAAATGTTGCAGTTCCAGTGAGATGAGGACTAAAAATGTTCCATCAGATTTGGCAACATGACAGTTCACTGACATGATGGGGCAGGAGCCAGATGGCCGTGGATGGAGGAGTCCATGGGGAACAAGGCTGTGTGTCCCCTCACAGCCCTGAACTGTCAGCTCCTTTGGCTGAGCAGTCAGATGCCACCAGAGCAGGGCCAGTGACAGGAATCCATCCTGGTCCCATCAGTGATGAGAGAGAAGAGTGAGCTCTATTCAGTGCATCTCCGTGACTTAGAGAAGCCACCCGTCGGGGACGGCCATCTACCCCAGATGGTAGTGTCATCTCCATGGAAGATCAGCCATCGCTATGAGACTGAGAGGAAAGTTTATGGAGAGAAATGGCAAATTTCCTAAGCCCTGGAGATGTTTCCAAATTTCCCTCTCCTATCTCACTTATTGAGTGAAGTGATACGGAGGTGAAGGATCTGGCCCTTTTGTTGCAAACTCAACATTTGTTGAGAGGTCCTAATATGCCAGTCACTTTGCCCTGTGTGTTTACATGCATCCTCCCACTTAATCCTGCAACAACGTGTGGCCTAGATACACCCATCTCACGTATGAGGGAGCAGATCAGCTTGCCACAGAGCCAAACAAGCGGCGGAGCTGGAATTTGTACCTCCACGTTGCTTTGATTCCAGCTCCAGGACTCTCTCCACTACAACATAGTGTAATTAGGAGGAATTATTCAAAGAAGGCTCCCAGCTCCCTCCTTGTATGAAAAGTGAAGAAATTCTGGGACCTGGGACTTGGACAGAGGAGACAGCTTGTTATATCCACAGGTTTCGCTGGCAAGAACTGAGCTTGAAGGACCAAAGACCAAGCCATGCTCCTCCCTTCTCAAAGGACTCATCCAATAAAGGCTCCTGCCTGGAGCATCCCAGCTGCTTATCGCCCGAGCACAGCACTCTGTGTTCCCTGGGTAGGCCCATTATAAAACCAGCATGGGGCTTTCTCCCTGGGCTGGGTGGCAGTTTCCAAGGAACAGGAAGCCTGGGCCAGTGCAGAGGAGGTAGGGAATGAGTGGCACGTACCTCTCAGAGTCACCCACCCACATGGAGGAGACATGGAGGTGTCCTGGGGCCATAGTGGGTCATGGCATGGGAGGGTCTCCCAGAAACCATCCACTTGGGGGTGGTGGGGAAGGTGCCAGGGGGCCTCGTCCCATCCACGATGCATTTGTCCCAGGTTCTAGAAGCTGCATGGTCTAAGGCTCTGGTCGTGTGACACTCTGAGGGATATGCCCATCCTCCTCTGGGAGTTGTGCCACCTTGCCCCTCCTACAGCACAGGCCTGGTGGAGAACAGAAAGATCCGCAGAGCCAGATGGCAGACCCCACGAGGCGGCAGCTAGGAAGCCTCCACCTGCTTCTAGAGCAGCTTTTAAAATCAGACAGCCTGGATTCAAAGTCCAGCTCTGTCACTTAGTAGTTGTTAGTTTGGGGGCAGCTTATTCCAGTTCTCTCGGCCTTGTTTCCTCATCTGTAAAATAGAGATAATAACAATGCCTACTTCATGCTCGCAGAAGATAATACACGTCAGGTGGTCAGCACAGCATCTGGCACGTAGCAGCGTTCAGCAAAGGCTAGCTATTACTGTCATCGTCCTCCTCGTTATCATTTCGAGGAGCTCTCTCCACGTGCATCTCTCAATGTCCTCCCAATTGCATCAGGACATTGGCTAAGCAATTATGGAAAACAATAGGTCTTGGGAATCTAACCAAACCCCAGAGGCAGCTGGATGGGCAGCAAGGCTGTAACTGGCTCCTTCTCCAAAGAGCCGTCATCACCTGTCCCACCCCCAATGCGCTCACTTGACCCTCCCCCTCTCCCCAGGGAAATTCAGCTGTCAACAGAGCTGACAAAGCCAGAGAGCTTGACTGGAACCTGGAGATGCCTGGGACCCAGGGACCATAGGACAGTGTCACCAGCAACACCTCCCCTCAGTACACACGCCCATCTCCCTGGATTCTGGATCAGTGTGGGAAATCTCATCACCCACCCTCCATGATTTTTATAGCCTCTGTAGATGTCCTGGGCCTAAGGAATATTTTTCTCTTCCCATCTAGATACTGCTTTTTCTCTTACCTCTCCCTGACACACACACCTCTGCACCCCCAGCAAATCAATTTCTGCCCTAGGAAGCCAAGAGAGGAGAGAAAGGGTCTGGTTCCCAAGTAAAATCGAACAGAAATGCCCTAAGCCCTAACTCTCGGCCCCAAGGCCTGGCTTCTGGGATATGACCAGCTTCCTCTGGGGGGCAGAGATGGTTGGTTAGCTTCCAAAACAGGTGTTTACTCTTGCATGGGAACTGCCCAGGGACTGACTTTCTTAGTGTCTTTCCCACTTGATCTAGGTGGTACCATGTGATATGTTGACACCCATAAAATATGAGTGAAAATGACATGTGTCACTTCGGAGCCAGAGCATTTAAGAAGTGGAAATGCTTTCTTCATCTTTTCTTTCCTCTGTCCACCAGCTGGAAGCAGATGACAAAGTCACTAGGCTGAAAGAATCTGAACCCCTGAAAAATCATGTGGAAGAAAGCCTCCCATTGGCCAGACACCCTCACTGGACTGTTAGGTAGATGAGAAATAAACTTGGATTGGGTCAAGCCACTGAGATTGTGGGAAATTTGGGGATCTGTGACAGCAGTTGTGTTACCCCTACTGCTAAATATAGGAAGCCTGGCACCTGCCCCCCTCCCCATGCTTTGTCGTGCAGACGGAGCGAGAAAATAATTGGAGGAAGGATTTCCCCTGGCATTGACAGGGGAGATTAAACAATCTTGGGGTGTCCAAAGGCCAGGCCCATGGAGGCAGGTCTGGAGAAGTCTGTGCTCATGGCTAGAGGCATGCGTGTGTGTTGAGGGTGCTGGGAATTCATCGTGGATCATAATGGGTGAAGTCAATATATTGATATTAAACGGAGGAAAAGTGCAGAGCAAGGAGGGCTAGAGCTTTCAGAAGAGGCCAGTGGGACCGCCCACCCAATTCTCCTGGAAACAGTTGAGTGAGCCCCGGGGCTTCTTTGTAAACATGCCTTTTGCTGAGCTGGCAAAGTCAGAGGCAGAGAAAGAGGAAGGAGGGAAACAGAACAGGCACTGGCCTGCTCTTGCCCCACCCCAGCTGCTTGGCGAAGACTCGCCTACTCTATTAAGACTCATTTCAAATCTCACCTCATCGATGAAGCCTTCCCTGACCTCTCTAGGTGCAGCTACTGGCTGTGTTCCAAGCACGGTGTCCGCACCGAATCACAGCTTCTATCACACGGGGTCACGACCATGACTTCCTGAGGACCATTGTGGCTTTTGTACCACCTGGGCCTGGCGCAAGTTCCTGGTGCAGAGCAGGCACCCATACGGTGGGTGAATGAATAAATAAATGAATGTATGATTCAATGAGCAGAACCCCAAACTGAAGAACCAAAACTAAGAACAAAAACGGAGGATGTCTGGGCACCTGGGTGGACAATCTCAGTTTTCTACCTAGGGTACCGTGAAAACATCCAGCGACACATTTTTCAGGTCACACAACATTTATTGCTGAAGACCACTGCTAGGGGTGGATGTGAATGTTGCCGTCCCCCAAAAAGCCCCAGCTGTGATAACATGTCACCAATCCCCTCAGACCCTGCCCAGTGAACGCTAGCCAATTCCAACTGCTCTTCCAGAACAGTGTCTCCCCCGAGCAGCAGCCTGCCTGGGCTGGGCTGGGCTGATCTGCTCGGACCCTGCCGATGGAAGCCATAACACTACCAGACAGGCCCAAAGATGGTAGGAGAATGGGATTGCAGGAGGATCGGGTGCCCCAGAGAAAAGGATGGGGAAGGTCCAGGACTTCAGCTGGTGCGGGGACTAGACGCACTGATGCCCTGCAGGAGGGGCAACTCGGATCCTTCAGAAAAGCTGCTTGGAGGGCCTGGGGACAGAGCCAGCTTTCTCTCCAAGGCAGTTTTCATGGCAACACTGTGTCTATGAGAAGCTGAAATGGAGAAAGCTGAGAAGAAATTCCAAAGTCCAAGGACAGCCCTGGGTACCAGGGATGTCCATCCACCTGGATTTTCCCAGGCTCCGGGGCCAGCAGAGAAGCAGCATCGGTTCCTTCATGCTCCTGCAGCCCTTGGGTGCAGCAACAGTTGTGTTTCTCTTTATGATGGATTTGTCCGCCAGCCCAAGTGAGGATTTGCTTCCCTGAGTATCTCAAAGGGCCCCTTGAGGGCAGGAGCCTTCTGTGGGACTGCAGAGGGGCACAGCTGCCGGGAGTCCCTCTGAGTTCCTGAGGTGATTGACGTTAGCTCTCTTGGCTCCTGGAATTTTTTTTTTTAATGTTTATTGGAGGATCGTTGATTTACAATGTTGTGTTAGTTTCAGGTGTACAACAAAGTAATTCAGTTACACGTGTACACATATCCACTCTTTTTTCTTTTAGATTCTTTTGCTCCTGGGATTTGTGGAGAATTTTTAAAAATACATCTACTTCTATTTCTTGAATATAAAAATAAAATGAAATGAAATTTGCCTCCAACAGCCTGTGACCAAACGAGGACAGCAAGCCCTGTCCTGAGTTGTCCGCGGGGACAGCCACGACACGGCCCCAGCGGGAGGGCTGAGAGGGGAGAGGCCACGCAGAAGGTCAGTGGGAATATCTTCCCACTAGGGATGGTCCCAGTACTCCATGAAACATATTACTGGCCCCTGACAGCAGTGATGGCTGGGCCACTGGAGGCGGGGGGGGCAGCCCATTCTGGACTAGTCTCCAAGTTAGGGTCAGAGAAGCAAGAATTCCTGATGTGACCTTCCAGGCCCTTCCCTGGGCTCCACCTCCTGCATCCATTATGGTCACCCCTGTGGGAACCTCCATGGTGTCCAAACAGTTCTCTTCAGGTGATTTCCAGCCTGGCGTTTGAGAAGAGCTGACAGCGCTCCTGGTTTCTGAAGACCTTGGGAAAGCAGTGATACACACATGTGCCCACGCACACACACATGTGTATTCACAGAGGCAGCAGACAGTGGAGGTGGCAGTAATGATGGTGTCTGGTGGCCTTTAGCCCAGATGATGGTGCCTATGGCCCGGTCACATTGGCCAGAGTCTTTACAGCAGCCAGTGCCGTGCGGTGGAGCCGGACTCAGGCTTTCTAGAAGCGCGTCTCACTCTGAGGAGAGGGAGAACAGGGTGAGGGTGGGCAGGGTGTGCTTGGAACACAGAAGGCTGAAGGTGGGGGCTCAGAGCCTAAAATTCAGCCCAGCTGTCATCAGGCACTGCTCCTCAGAGAAGAGGGGCAGCCCAGAGGAAAAGATGGGAACAGGACCTGCCCCACTGGACTTCCAGAGAAGCCTTCCCATCCCCACCTGAGCCCTACTGCCTGGGCAGAGAAGGGAAGGGCTGGCACAGCATCCCTGCCCTACAGCTAGGATGCAGGCCCAGGGAAGGTAGGAGCTGGACCGGGTCCACAGAGGTGGGGGGTAGACCTCCGTTTCCTGATGCCCAGTTTCCCGGGAGACCCACCTCCTGCCAATAAGGGGAGGCCTCCTCCTGTCAGTATGTGGGCTCACGACGCGGCCATCACTGGGCAGAGGCTGGGGCCAGTACCCAGCCTAGACCCACCACTTTCCAACCCTCTGAGCTCTGTTTTGCAGGAGGAAAAGGGGCGGAAGAAGCACAGGCAGCTGGGGTCGGCCCAACATTTGACTCCTGTCCTGTCCTGGTCATTTCCACATTCTGAACACCCCCAAAGGCGAGGGGGCAAGGGGACCTCGCCGAGACCCTGGGGAAAGGCTAGGCCCTCTTCCAGGAACCCCACCTTTAGGAGTCCCCGCCTGCTGGGTACACACACCCCGCAGGGCTCTCACCTCCATCTTGCTGTATATCCAGTGCAGGACTTCCGTCACTTTGGTGTACACGCCGGGTTTGTTTCTCTGGCCACAGCCAATGCCCCAGCTGGTGACTCCTGCCAGGTACCAGCGGCGGTCCTGCTCGCAGACCAGGGGCCCCCCGCTGTCTCCCTACAGGGGAGTGCACGCGCATCAGCAGGGTGAGAGAGGCAGTCCTTGGGCAGGAAACGGTGGGCACCTGACTCTCCCACCGACCCCAAAACCTCAGCCTTCCTCCCTTCCCTTGGGGTCCCAGGGCCTGAGCCTCACGTGGGAGCAGCCTCACCTGGCAGGAATCTCTCCCTCCCCGCAGGTCCCCCGCACACATCATCCTCGGGGTGAGGTTGCTGTTGTAGACCAAGTAGTTGTTACACCTCTTGAAGTCGATGAGGTTGACCTGCACCTCCCGGAGGAATGGGGATGTCCTCTCTTCAGTGCAGTGGAGGAGAGAGAAGAAGGGAAGGGAGTGAGACTCTGGGCGGCTTTGTGGCCTTCCAGCTGCCCACCCCACACCCCAGACTGGCAGCCTCCTGGGCGTGGAGGGCACCATTCCCATGGTAGGCCACCCAGGATGTATGGGCACATACACCCTCACACCAGATACAACTCACTACACGTAACAGAGACACACGTACCCAGACAAACTCACAGGCCTTTCAGGCTGCCTCACATGCTGCACAATGCCTTTCTGTGTCCAAAGCAACGTCAAATAGATCATTTGTTTCTGGTAACCACGTGCTCTGAGGAGAGCAGGTGTGATGAATCCATTTATAGAAGGAGAAATTTAGGGCTGAGGAAGGACTTGCCCACCGTCACCTAGCGAGTCAGTCACAGGGCCAAGATCAAAACGAGGCTGCTCCTGGCCAGTCCCCGCTCCATCCCACGAGCAGGCCCCGACACCTGCAGCGGCCACGAGCTTGCGATGCTCACGGCAAGGCCAGCTGACTGCTGTGCCTTCCTGCCCAGTATACATAATCTTACAGACCGGACACAAGACACGGCCACCTGTGATCACGATGAAGTGAGGGAAAACCAAACCGCTTCCTAGCCTCGTTTCAGCACAGACAAAACACAAGGTAGGTCAAACCACGAAAGGACCAAACAGCCCCCTGTCCCAGCCAGGAGGAGCAGCTCCTGCTTCTTCACCAACTATAGCTTTAGACGCAGTCTATTAACTCTTTCTAAATGAGATTTTAAGATATCCACTCACAGGATTATCCCTGCTTCCTACAGGCAACCAATCTAGAGAAATACTTCACTTCTTTGAACCCCCTTCAAAGTACCCGAATCCTATAAGTCCTTTCTGACACCCTCTTGTTGAGACGCCCCACGGTTCTCCCTGGTGTGAGTTCTCCCTCGGTTCAATGAGCAATGAACCCAGGTCTTTCAAAGACAGGGGTTTTCCTTGTGTTGTTGGCTGGGGCCTTGTCACGGCAACTGCTCTGATGTATACGCAGGTGTATATACACACACATTCACACCAAGGCCCATGACTCTATATATCCAAACCCTCCTCTAGGTAGACCCTCATCTCTATACCCTGACATATCACCCCCCCACACTCTACACAGACACATATGTACACACACACACACACACACACACACACACACACACACACACTCTAGCATCTGCCTCTCACCATCTGTCTCCTTGGTCTTGCCGAAGCCTGTGACCCAGCAGGTCTCGTTGAGGCTGAAGGTCTGTCCGTGCATGGGGAGGCAGGCAGGTTGCACATGTGCTGTGACAAGACCTCAAGACATCAGTGAAGGGACAAGGCTGGAGGTTTTGGTGGGGGGTGTGTGTGGAGGGACAGGAGTACCAATGTCCCAGGACCTCCTCCTTCCCCCCAGAGTGCTTCTGAATCTTTCAGGGCCTCGAACGGACCAGGCAAGAAACTCAATCACTTTATCTTGCCCCTCCAGCCTTCAGGGTGCCGTCAGAGTCCCCCAGACATTCTGATTTTTCGGTGGGTGACATGTGGGCAAATGCATATGTCTTGGAAGCTCCCCTGTGCCAAGCTGGTACTGGGTGGCTGAGGGTCTCTCTCTTCAAGAGTGGCTGTCCCAGCTGAGCCTCTTCCACGCCTGTCCCTCAGAGCAGGGAGCAGTGCAGGCTAAATCCCAGGTATTACTGCCATGACGTCTCAGGGTGTGTCCTGCCTGGTCTGGGGAGGGCACCCTTGTTTGGCCAGGGCCTGAGCCTCTCTCTCCAGGGTGAGACAACCTCTCCAAGTGGGGAGAGCACATCCCTAGAGGCACAGGCCACGAAATTGCTGCTCCCTTGCTCCCACACTCAGAATCATATAGAAGGTGCGGTTGTGCATCAGTTCATAAGCTCCCTCTGAGGACCAGTGTTCCCATGTGGACTAGAGCATCGACCAATTTGCAAGAAGAAAAGAGTTGATAGAATGTTTGCAGTGTTCACGATTGTTATGCTCACTGCAGCTTCCCGTGCCTAAAATAGTGCCTGACACATAGAAAGTGCTCATAGGAAGGAAGGAAGGGAGGGAGGGAGGGAGGGGAGGAAGGGGAAGGGGGGAGGGAGGGGGGAGGGGGGAGGGGGGAGGGAGGGAGGGATGGAGGGAGGAGAAAGACAGAGGGAGGGAGAATTAATGTAAAATTTTTCTCCTGTAAATTGGGAGTCGAACACATTTCTCTGCTAGAGAGTAAACAAACAAAAAATAAATGAAGGGATGCCATCAATTATTAAGCAAAAACACAAAACTTGACTTCTTAAAATAGTGTGTGTCTATTTTAGAGACATGCAGTCTTAAAACCATGTAACACTATTATATATTCTACTCTTTTTATGGGATAATTAAATTTATCAGTGAGCCTCCACAGGTTTCCTCAGCTAGTACTGTGACTTCGAAGCGCTCAGCCTACCAGACAGTTTAAGAAACTCTGCCCTGATCTCTAAACCAAAAATCAGCGCACATGGTCTGACCACAGGACTACATAAATCTAAGCTGTGAGTGTCTCAGCCTAGAGATATTCCTCCTTCCCAGGAGAGTGGGAGGGGGTGGGAGCGGCTATCAGAGTCTAGAGAGGGACTGCTGCAGTCTGAAAAGCATAGGTAGTGCTATATAGCTTTAATTTAGTTTTACAAATTAATTCTATTTGGAATTCCAAATAATACTCAGGGGGTTTGGGGTGATGGCAGGTAAGATCTGGACGGTTAGTCAAATGAAGTCTGGGTTTTACAAGGCTGGGAAGGCCTGTTCTGATCCTTCAGACTGCCTGCCCGCTTTTATGTGTGCGCGAGGGGCAGGGCAGGGGCAGCACGGCACTCCCATCTCACCGCCCCAGGCTCCACAGACGAGGCTAGGAGGGGCAGGAGAAAGGCTGAGAGGGCTCGCCCGTGGCGGGTGGTGGGCTTGGCTTCTGCTGGGATCCGCTGGGGGCCAGCTCCACCCAGCCCAGTCCTGCGTTGGGGTTGGGGTTCTCCTCCGCACACCGCTGTGATGAGCTAACCGCTGTGACTCAGGACCAACACCGCCTCCATAATTCACGTGCCGACAAAGGCCCCCTCACAGGCCCAGAGCACCAGAAAGGCTGGACTAAGCAGAGAGCCCTCCAAGGCTTCCAGAAGCCTCTGTAGCCTGCCAAGACGGATTAGGTGCCCGAATCTGTGCCACCACGGCTCCCCGGGGTGCCCCCGACATCACATCACTAGCTTCTAAGTGGCTGTTTGTGTGTGTCATCCGTTTTGTTCTCTTTGCAGTGAAATTGCAGAGCCGCTATGTGGGAGACACACAGTGTTTGACGCGTGAACAAATGGGTGGATGAAGTAATGAAGATAAACCCTGATCTCCTGAGAACTTCAGTAGCATTTCCTTCCTGTAGCCCCATTTGCTCCTCAGCTCCACCCTCAGCTCTCACGGCAGTTAGATGTTTGGATGTATAGGTACTTTTCTTGTGTTCGCAACTTTGGCGTTGGCAATTTGCCAGCAGAGAGCAGCAAGGGAAGAGCACTGCTTAGGAGCCAGACCCAACTGGACCTAGTCTTGGAGCGGCCACTCATTACTGCATGGCCTCGGGGAACTCTCTCTCTCTCAAGCTCCTCTTCTCAAATGTAAAATGAAGTTAATAATAGTACCTGCTCCACAGGATGGGTTGTGAAGAGTAAATGAAATTGTATATGTAAAGTGCCTACCACAGGGTCTGGTCTCTGTTAAGTGCTCGATATACCAGTGAAACAATTCGATCTGTTTATCCTGATGAAGGCCAGTATCCAACCCCTGGCTCTGTCACCAATTTGCAATGTCAGATGTGTCACTGGGGCAAGTTTGTTTCCAACCTCTGGGTCTCAGTTCCCCTAACTGTAAGACAGAGGTGTTCCACTAAATGATCTCTAACAATCTTTGACATCCACCACGCTGAAGCTCTGGACCCTGGGATGGGTCAGTGGACGCTGCTAAGTGTCAAGGCTGGGCCCCAGGGCTGCTGGATGAGCAGGGTGGGGTGTGACAGGCATGGATTCACTCACCGGTCAGAGTCAGGGGCTCGGAGAGCCGCATGAGGGCGATATCATAGTCGTCCTCGTCGTCCGAGTAGTTGCTGTTGATAATGATCTGGGCAATGGAGGCTCCCTCGGGCAGCTGGTGCAGGTTGTTGGTGCCCACGTACACCTTCCAGTCCTCCAGGATCTTATTCGGGGTCCTGCTAGGGCCACAGAGAGCATGGGCCAGTTACCACATGGCAGAGCCCTCTGGCAGCTTCCACCGCACACAGGGAGCTGCGGCCAGAGCGCCACTGGAGGCAGGAGAATGGATGAAATGACCTCTGGGGGGAGCTCTCTATCTTAGCCCGGGGATCTAGGACAATCCCCTACTTCCAAACAACCGCTCTGAACTGGCGGCTCTGTACCTTACGATAGAAAACGGGAGGGGATGAGTAAGACTTCTAGGACCACTGGCCCCACTGTCTCCTCTGGACGCCACCAAGGATCAAATAAGGCAGGTGGGACACATCTCAGTGGTAGTATCCTCAGCAGAAACGGAGCTTTCGATGGGACAAAGTGACCCACTGAAGCCTCACTACTGGGGAAGCCAGTGCCCCTGAGGCCTTGTCTCCGAGCCCTTTCCTGTCCACCAGCTCAAAGGACAGGCCTGGCTGGTGACTGTCAGAAGCTGACCGCACTGCCCTTCCCACAATCCCCATCCCTCAATTCCTGGGACAGCATTCCTGATGTCTTGGGCTCCTCCCCTCTAACTTGCAGTTTCTGGAAGCAGCAACAAGTCCCAACCCTCTTTATTTCACCCTGTTCCTTAGGGCAGGCTCACAATTCCTTCCTTCTACCTGCCTCTCTCTCTCCCTTGGAGCCACCAATCTGTACTGGCTCAGAACAAGTAATCCCGACTCACAGTCCCAGGACCAAATACCAATGGCAAACCATGGTCCTCACCACACACGAGCTGCCCAGCCCACAGGGGCCAGCCTTACCAACAAAGCCCCCCTCTACAGAGAGAAGTAGTCTGCCCTCAGCCCTTGCTGGCGTCCCCGACCCTCAGCGGTGTCGCATCATTGCCCCCTTGGGCACTTACAAGAAGAAGCAGTGGGCGGCGGTGAGAACCCACTGGGCGTCAATCAGCGTCCCCCCACAAATGTGGGTGTGGGCGTACTGCAGACTGACTTGCCAAGGCCACTTGCTCTCTCGGGCCAGCGCCCCTCCCACGATCCGCCCGGTCAGGGCCCTCAGTCCACAGCCTGGGGAGAAGTAGAAGAGATAAGCTAGTACGAACTCAGCTTTTCTCAGAGCTGCAACCATGCTCCCAGGCCCAGGGAATCTCAGGCAGCCGCATCCTGAGGGTACCACCCACTCAGGAGGCCGCTTTGCTCACTTAATCTGATGCAGCACAGCTGCTTCCTGCCAACAGAGCTCCCACATGGTGGGTTAGCCTTCTGGGATCATCCAATGGGTAGTTTGGTCCTAGGAAAGATCCTCTTTCCTCCCCCTCATTCATTCTTCCATTAATTCGATAAATGCTTCCTAAATACCTCATGCTTTGCGCACTGTGCCAGGCTCACAACGGTGAATTCCAGGGCTGCTGTCAGGACCTCGCGAAAGCAGACCAAGCCTAACATGACCCTGAATTGGTAAGCACTGTGAGGGGGATCGTTTCAAAACAAAGGAGAAAAGCCCTTCCCATGATGCACAGGCAGGTGGCGTCCACGTGTTTCCTCAGTGGGTCATCTTGTGCTGTTGGGGACCCTGCACCCCAAGCGAACATTTCCAAACATGTTCTGGAGTGAGTCCTCCCCCCGAAATCATGGACAGAGTTTGTTCACATGTGTGTTCTTTCTTTGAAGAAGGAGCGAGTGAAGAGCCAGCGGTGGTCCGAGGGGCTCCATCCGCAGCACTGTGCCCGCCTGCTCAGGGGAGCACCCCGCCCGGCCATCATGAGAACACAGCACTCATGGACCGGTTAACAGTTTGGGCTTTGGGGTCAGACCCAAGGTCCAATACCAGCTCCTTACCTACCAGCGGTCTGACCTTAAGTAAGGCAAAATTTTCAGTCTCTTTTCAGTAAGCGGACAATAATGGCACCTGCCTCATAAGAATTAAATGTCATCACGTTTGTAAAGCCATAGACGCAGTGCCTTGGCACCCAGTGTGCTCCGTAAATGTTGGCTCTGGATCTAGCTCCACATCTATCGATAGCAGAGCTTTAAGCTGGCCCTGATGTGCTCTCCCAGTCCTCTGTCCTCTGCCCAGAATCCAGGAGACTTGGATGGTGAGGTTGCTGGGCTAAGCAGAGTCAGGAGAAGGGGAAATGCTACCCTGAGAATGTCCATCCAGGTGCCTTACAGGGACCCTGGCCCTGAAACAGGCCTGCTGCTCCAGCCCCTCTTCCTGGCTTGGACACCCAGGGCTGGCCCTCTCCCTCATAGGGACCCCACTGCTCTGCCCCCTGACTCCCACCCCACACAGGCCACTATCCAGGAGAAAGGGCATCTTCTTACTGGGACACTGGAGAGTCACATACTGCTGGGAAGGGCATTCAGACCTGCAGCAGGAAACACAAAAGATGAGAAAAGGGCACATTAGCTGGCTCCTCCAGGAAGCCTTCCGTGATTGGTTTCTGCTAAGTCTCATCCCATCCCCTCTGCACAAGAATATGGAGTTTCTTTTCTTCTTTTCTTTTTCTTTTTTTTGTAACATCTTTACTGGAGTATAATTGCTTTACAATGTTGTGTTAGTTTCTGCTTTATAACAAAGTGAATCAGCTATATGTATAGATATATCCCCCATTCCCTCCCTCTTGCATCTCCCTCCCACACTCCCTATCCCACCCCACTAGGTGGTCACAAAGCATCGAGCTGATCTCCCCGTGCGATGCAGCTGCTCCCCACTAGCTATCTGTTTTACATTTGGTAGTATATATATGTCAATGCTACTCTCTCACTTCGTCCCAGCTTACCCTTCCCCCTTCCCATGTCCTCAAGTCCATTCTCTATGTCTACGTCTTTATTCCTGTCCTGCCCCTAGGTTCATCAGAACCTTTTTTTTTTTTTTTTTTAGATTCCGTATATATGTGTTAGCATATGGTATTTGTTTTTCTCTTTCTGACTTACTTCACTCTGTATGACAGACTCTAGGTCCATCGACCTCACTACAAATAACTCAATTCTGTTTCTTTTTATGGCTGAGTAATATTCCATTTATATATGTGCCACATCTTCTTTATCCATTCATCTGTCGATGGACATTTAGGTTGCTTCCATGTCCTGGCTATTGTAAATAGTGCTGCAATGAACCTTGTGGTACATGTCTCTTTTTGAATTATGGTTTTCTCAGGGTATATGCCCAGTACTGGGATTGCTGAGTCATATGGTATTCTATTTTTAGTTTTTTAAGAAACCTCCATACTGTTCTCCATAGTGGTTGTACCAATTCACATTCCCACCAACAGTGCAAGAGGGTTCCCTTTTCTCACACCCTCTCCAGCATTTATTGTTTGTAGATTTTTTGATGATGGCCATTCTGACTGGTGTGAGGTGATACCTCACTGTGGTTTTGATTTGCATTTCTCTAATGATTAGTGATGTTGAGCATCCTTTCATGTGTTTGTTGCCCATCTGTATGTCTTCTTTGGAGAAATGTCTATTTAGGTCTTCTGCCCATTTTTGGATTGGGTTGCTTGTTTTTTTGATATTGAGCTGCATGAGCTGCTTGTATATTTTGGAGATTAATCCCAGTTCCTTCATTTGCAACTATTTTCTCCCATCTGATGGTTGTCTTTTCATCTTGTTTATGGTTTCTTTTGCTATGCAAAAGCTAAGCAAAAGCTTTTGTTTCACATTTGTTTATTTTTGTTTTTATTTCCATTTCTCTAGGAGGTGGGTCAAAAAGGATCTTGCTGTGATTTATGTCATAGAGTGTTCTGCCTATGTTTTCTTCTAAGAGTTTTATAGTGTCTGGCCTTACATTTGGGTCTTTAATCCATTTTAAGTTTATTTTTGTGTATGCTGTTAGGGAGTGTTCTAATTTCATTCTTTTACATGTAGCTGTCCAGTTTTCCCAGCACCACTTATTGAAGAGGCTGTCTTTTCTCCACTGTATATTCTTGCCTCCTTTATCAAAGATAAGGTGACCATATGTGCGTGGGTTTATCTCTGGGCTTTCTATCCTGTTCCATTGAGATATATTTCTGTTTTTGTGCCAGTACCATATTGTCTTGATTACTGTAACTTTGTAGTATAGTCTGAAGTCTGGGAGCCTGATTCCTCCAGCTCCATTTTTGTTTCTGAAGATTGCTTTGGCTATTCAGGGTCTTCTGTGTTTCCACACAAATTGTGAAATTTTTTGTTCTAGTTCTGTGATAAAAAGCCAGTGGTAGTTTGATAGGGATTGCATTGAATCTGTAGATTGCTTTGGGTAGTACAGTCATTTTTCACAATGTTGATTCTTCCAATCCAAGAACATGGTATATCTCTCCATCTGTTTGTATCATCTTTAATTTCTTTCATCAGTGTCTTATAGTTTTCTGCATACAGGTCTTTTGTCCTCTTAGGTAGGTTTATTCCTAGGTATTTTATTCTTTTTGTTGCAATGGTAAATGGGAGTGTTTCCTTAATTTCTCTTTCAGATTTTTCATCATTAGTGTATAGGAATGCAAGAGATTTCTGTGCATTAATTTTGTATCCTGCTACTTTACCAGATTCATTGATTAGCTCTAGTAGTTTTCTGGTAGCATCTTTAGGATTCTCTCTATATAGTATCATGTCATCTGCAAACAGTGACAGCTTTACTTCTTCTTTTCCAATTCGGATTCCTTTTATTTCTTTTTCTTCTCTGTTGCTGTGGCTAAAACTTCCAAGACTATGTTGAATAACAGTGGTGAGAGTGGGCATCCTTGTCTTGTTCCTGATTTTAGAGGAAATGGTTTCAGGTTTTCCACCATTGAGAATGATGTTGGCTGTGGGTTTGTCATATATGGCCTCTATTATGTTGAGGTAGGTTCCCTCTATGCCTACTTTCTGGAGAGTTTTTATCATAAATGGGTGTTGAATTTTGTCAAAAGCTTTTTCTGCATCTATTGAGATTATCATAAGGTTTTTATCTTTCAGTTTGTTAATATGGTGTATCACATTGATTGATTTGCGTATATTGAAGAATCCTTGCGTTCCTGGGATAAACCCCACTTGAAGATGGAGATTCTGACCTTTCTCCCTCCCAGTGGGACAGACCCTTCCAGTGCTTTCTGCAGGAATGGGGATGGCTTAGTGCAAAACATGCCCACTCTTCTCCCAACGTCCGTTTTTCTGTGGCAGATCGCACATATTGGCTAGGTCCATGTCCTTTGAACTCATGACTTCACTGTCCCAGCATCTTTCCCAAGCTAAACAGGTGACCCAACATTCCCCTGACAGTTGCTCAATGTTCAGCCAGCAACGTAGCATGTGAACCACCCAGCACAAAGCAGGCATCCAGGAGGCAGCTCATTGCTTCCCTTCCCTCCCCATGCCTACTTATCTCACAGCCTGGTTTCTTCTCTCCCCTCCCCAAGGTAAACACTGCTAGCTGGTGGGGCACCCCCCCCCCACTCCTCCCCTCCACCCAGTGGTGGTGGGAAAGAGCAGCTGCAGTGCAAAGATGACAGATGGCGAGGCCCAGGGGGATGGCGATGCTCCTCAGATGGGCCTCCCTGCCCCCTAACTACCTGCACCTGGCACTCCCCCTGCTGAAGCTCCCCCGCCCCATTCCCCACCCCACTGATGTTTCCCCCTTTCCACCCCAAGCCCCCTCCCTGCAGCAGCTTTCTGTCCAAACATCAGGCTGACCAGTGGCCCCGAGGTTTATTCATTGTCTTTGCCAACCAGGTGAACTCTTGGGGGCCCCTCTGACCTCGAGGTGCTCTGTGCACCCAGCTTCGACTGCTTTCAAGTCAGGAGGCAGGTAATGAATGAGAGCTGTTTCTGAGATGCTCTTGACATTCACGAGGGACTCCTGGAGGTGGGATCCCAGAAAGGCCGAGGGAGAGGGGCTCCCTGACTCAGAGCACTCCTTCACTCCCCTGCTCACAGCTGACAGCCTGGGCCGCCTCACACACCTGTAGATGCTCTCCTGGAAGGTGGAACTATATTTGGAGATTGAGAAACTGCTGTCAAAATTCCTGTTGGTCACGTTGGCTGTCCAGAAAGCACTGCAAGGGAGGAGAGGGGAGAAGAATGAACCTCCTCGAGACAGCGCACACCCATGGCTCCCCAGCCAGCATTAGAGTCCCAAGCGAGCCCTGCTGCAGAGGCCAAAGGCAGTTAAAACCCAACAATCTCAGACCCCACCCACATATTCCACCACTGGCCCCTACTAGCCCTACGCACTAACCCAGTAGTTTTTGTTTTGTTTTTTTAATGTTGAGCCTTCTTTTAATTTATTTATTTTTATTTTTTGGCTGTGTTGGGTCTTCGTCTCTGTGCGAGGGCTTTCTCTAGTTGCGGCAAGCGGGGGCCACTCCTCATTGCGGTGCGCAGGCCTCCCACCGTCGTGGCCTCCCTTGTTGCGGAGCACAGGCTCCAGACGCGGAGGCTCAGCAGTTGTGGCTCATGGGCCCAGCTGCTCCGCGGCATGTGGGATCTTCCCAGACCAGGGCTCGAACCCGTGTCCCCTGCATTAGCAGGAAGATTCTCAACTACTGTGCCACCAGGGAAGCCCCTAACCCAGTAGTTTTGAAAGTGTGGTCCAATCCCAGGGGACAATGTTAGCACTGCCTGGGAAGTTGTTAGAAATGCAAATTCTTGGGCCCTGTCCCAGGCCTACCAAATCAAGAATTCTGGTTTTCCGTTTTAACAAGCTCCCCAGGTGATTCTGATGCGCTCTCAAGTTTGAGAAACACTGACCTAGCCCTTTTCTCTCCAGACTGTGATCCACGGACTGACAGCAGCAGTATCACCCCAGACCTGCTGAGCCAGACTCTGCATTTTAAAGATCCTCATGTTATGGGTTTGCACCTTAAAGCCTGAGAACCATTTGGCTTTTAGACCACAACGTGCCTAAGTATCACCCCCGGGTGTTGTTAAGCAGGTCTGAAATCCTAATCCCAGAGATTCTGATTTCAGGGTGCATTTTAACAAGCACCCCAGGTGATTCTTCTGTGGATGATCCATGGACCGCTATCTGCGTGGCCCTTCGGTGTGTTTCTAGAACACGGGACACCCTTGCATGACAGCATGCCTTTGCGGGCACTGTCCCTCTACCCAGGGGCCTCGTCCATGCTCTGCTGACCTCCGGGCACAGTCAGGCACCCTCTCCGTTGTGTGTGCATAATGCGTCCCACGTGTCCTTTCCGTTACACATCACACGGTGCTGTGATTATTGGTTGAAGCCTCGCTCACCCGCACCATACCAGAGATTGTCCAAGGGCAGGGATCTTGTCTGGGTGAATGGCTCAGACATAATAAAAGCTCGATGAATGTTCTTTGAATAAATGACACTATCTATTGAAGCCCAAAGGAAGCTCGCATTTGCATAAGGTCACACAACTCAATGATAAACGATGTCCGTTGTCTTCCAACTAGATCACCCAGATCGTCTTTCACAGATGGGAACTCTGAGGCTGAGGTAGGGGCAGAGAACTGGTTCTAAGTCCTCGTCCCCAAGCCCTGGTGTTCTAGGTGGTTTCTACAGAGAGCCCACAGTGAGATCCTAAACAAACCTTTCTCGCTACAACTTCACACACGTTGGTGAACCCCCGAACTACTTGGTTTGAAACCCAGACCAAGGGGGAGGATGGAGGTGACTATGTGGCCTGCCAACCGGGGGCTCCTTCAAGGGGGAAGGTCACGGTAAACCCCACTCCCTACTCCACCCACTGGTACCAGCTTCTTGTTTCAGATCTGTAGGGCCAAAGATGCTAATGACTTTATCTAGCCACGTCTGCCCATCTCGTTCCTCGTTTGACGCATTCTAGCCCAAGCCGCAGCTGCTTTTTTGCTCAAAGTCCACTGAAGGGTTTGCACAGCCTGAGTTGCTGGTTCCCAGATGTGAGGAGAAGACGAGACCTGCCCGAATGCCCACCCACCTCACAGGGCCTCTGCGACCACTGAATGCAAGCGTGGGCACGAGGACGCTTTGATGCAAAAAACCATACAGGAGCGTCATCCTGCTGTAGATCTGCAAATAACTACATTGGCCTCCTGGAAACAGCTTGTCCCCAGACTTGGGCTCCCCAGGCCACTGTCCCTTTGAATAATTCAAGTATGCTATTAGCTAGTGACTTCAGCCCTGGTCCCCAAGAGTCTTTTTAGTATGTGTTTCCATCAATGATCCTGAGATGCCCTTGTGAAGAGTTTGAGGCGCCCCTGAAGCTGGGACTCATGGGGGAGGTTTACCTCTTGAAACCCAGCTGCTGGCAGGTCTTGTTCGAGTAGAGATCATTCCAGCTGTCACTGCAGATGGGAAGCCACTTATGGGAGGATCCAGAGTAGAATTTAAGCAGAGACTTGTCCCAGTCAAACCTCACTGCAGGGCAAAAAAAGGTCAAGGCAGGGCCTCAGCACCAGGAAGCTCCAAGTTCTTGAGGAATGAACTGAGTAAGGCTCTGAGATGCTCCTGTCCTAAGGCTTCTCACTGAGGCCTTGCAAACAGCCGGGAGCTTGGCCCGGGACGGGATGGTCGTCAGCCAGTGCTCAGAGCCCAAGATGCTCAGTAAGGGCAGAGCCAAGGCGAGGGGCTGGGGCAGAGCAGAAAGAGATCTCCATCCGATGGGACCCACAGCCGTCACTGGGAGAAGGGGTGTGCGCTGCCAGGAGCTATCACCCCACGAGGGCAGTGATGTGCCCAAATAAGAGAGGGACAAGGGGAGTGGTGATCCAACTGAGTGCTCGCTAGACAGGCTCAGTCACAGATGGATGTGGTCATGGGCAAGGACACACATGTACACACAGGTGGAAAGGGCCAGTTGTGCACCCACAGACACCCACATTGGGGCTGTACATGGACAACACAAGTAAAAACCACTGAGGACCAGCGCTCAAAGAGATCATTGTGCTCATGAAAGCCTTCATTTACAAACTGACCTTCATGGAACCATAGAGGTGGCAGGTCAGAGGTCACCTGCTGGGCACATGGACAGAGCTCTGGACCCCACACCTGCCTCCAGCCAGAGCAGCCCTGCTTTGCTCAGTCTGGTAGCTGCGAGCTGTCAGATGGTATCCGAGAACCACTAATCTTGTCCAATCCACTCATTTTCCAAGTTAGGAAACTGAAGCCCAGAGAAGGTAAGTGATTAACCCAAGTCACACAGCACTCAAAGCCAGGTTCCAAACCCCAGCCTATTGTAACTAGAACCCAGATCCTCTGAGTCTCTCTCCATTGCCTCCCATTTGAGCTGATACCCAGTTTGCAGTCCCCAGAGTGCACATGCGCGGGTGTGCACTTGCTCATGCTCACGCGTGCACGCGTGCACACACACACACACACACACACACACACACACAGCCGGCCTCCTTACCACAGCCCAGCTCGTCGCTCTTCAGCTTACAGTCCACGACCCCATCACAGCGCACAGCACGCTTGGGGCAGCTCTCTACCGGTTCCTTGTACTTGATCCCTACGTGGCCCTGCCAGAAGTAGACTGAAAAAAATGAAGCAGAAGCCAGGTCACTGCCAGCCCCAGAGAGACATGACACTAAGCAGCCCATGGCCCTGGGTGTTCTGAGACACTGATCTGCAATCCCTCCTGGACTCTGGGTCTCCCGTCCCCCTTCTGTATGGAGAGAAAGGCTGCTCAGGAATGCTCCGGAATGCTCCAGAAAGCTTCTGCAAGCAGGGCAGCACTCAAGAGCGGCCACCCAGAGAGGGAGGGAGGGAGGGAGGGAGGTGTGGAGACGGTTACTACTCTGGGAGCTCCCCTGCCCTATGTGCCGGCCAGAGTGGTGGTCAGAAAAAGCCCTTCCTCCACCATCCCAGAGGCCCCTTCTCAGAGCCACTCTGGCATCCCTCTGCCTCTGTGCCCTGTGGGTTGTAGCAGAGACATTTCCATCTTCAGTCATACACTTGCAACCACTACCTGTCCTGTCTTCGCAAAGGCTGTCCTCCCAGCCTCAGAAGCTCCTGGATTTTCTTCCTCCTCCCTCTTCTCTAAACAAGGGATGTCCCCTTGGCTCAGTTCTTGCCCCGTTACTTGTCTTGATGCCTTTAAATGTCTTCCCACTCCGCGAG
Source organism: Pseudorca crassidens (assembly GCF_039906515.1). Taxonomy (NCBI): domain Eukaryota; kingdom Metazoa; phylum Chordata; class Mammalia; order Artiodactyla; family Delphinidae; genus Pseudorca; species Pseudorca crassidens. The sequence goes on from NC_090304.1 coordinate 95,216,954, forward strand.
CAACTCCAGGTGGCTGATTCCTAAACGTACAAGTTGTGCTGAAAAGCCGACAGCTTTACAAACCATATGTGAAAATCAGCTTCATGACTTCTTCTAAGACCCATCTCTTTCCAAACTAGGAACCGTCATCCCTCCTTCCCGGAAACACCTCCCCTTGGATGCCTAAGAAACCCCGGTTCTGACTCCTCACCCTGCCTCTTGTCTGCAACCTGTTCCTCAGCCCTCACATATCCCACTGGTCCCACTATGCTCTCCGTCACCCCGGGTGCAGGTCAGCCCTGTGTGACTGCTCCTTCCAAGTCCAGACACCAATCCCTCCTAACCTCTTGGACGTCCCCCTCCTCTCTGTGCCCTGGTCCTTCCCTCTCCCACGTCCTGGGCACTGAGGCTCCTGGGATCACTTTGATGTGTAGCAGAGAGAGCTCTCAGGGGGCGGGGGCTCTAGTCCTGACCCCACTGCACAGCTGCTCAGTGACCACTTCCCTGGGAATTCCGGAGGTCAGGGGGCTTCAGGGAATGCTGTGAAATCATGCTGAGCACCTGCCCTCAGTTGCCATCTCCCCCCTCCATGGGTTATTTCCTACTGGAGCAGATGTCCCGTGTGGGGAAGGGAGGCAGCTGGGTGGGGCACCCCAGCGGGAGGTTCACATGCATGCCACGTGGCGGCAGGTTCTGTGTTGACGCCTTCACATGCATTGTCAGGCAGGTGGGGAAACTGAGGCTCGGGAAGTTAATTAACTTGATGAAGCCACACAGCTGGTAAGTGGCAGAGCCGAGATGCTTCGGCAGGTCTGTCTGGTCCTAAAGCCATACTCCTTGTTTGTTTGTTTTTTTACTTTTATTTGTATTTATTTTTTGCGGCATTTATTCCCGGGCCGTACGTTTTTGTTTCTTCAGTTTCTTCTGAGATATCTTCTTCTTCTGGACAACCTCCTCTTCTGGTTTAGGAACAATCTGTTCTTTTTCAGTAAGGATCATCTCCATGTGGCAGGGAGAGCTCACGTATGGGTTGATCCGACCATGAGCTCTGTAAGTCCTGTGCCGCATCTTGGAGGCTTTGCTCACCTGGATGTGCTCAATGACCAGAGAATTACATCTAAGCCCTTAAGTTCAGCATCACTCTCTGCATTTTTGAGCATGTGCAGTGAAAATTCAGCGCTCCTTCTGGGCCACCGACCCTGCATCCAGCCCCAGTGTTTGGCCCGGGCACACCTACCAACTCCACCATCGTAATGACAGAACGGCACACGTTGCCTCTTTAAAGTGACGTCCTTCAGATACTTGATGGCTTTTCGGATAAGCATACCCTTAATGGCCTGGGCAGTTTCACAAGTGTTCTTAAAGTGAACACGAAGATTTGAACCTCTTGACTTGCATGATTTTGTGGGGTTTTCTGGGTCAAGTGAAGAGCAAATCATTTTTAGAGGTCACCTCAAGCCACTTACCAAAAAAGGAAACATAAAGTCATACTTTTAACCAGCGTGCAACTTCTTCCCACGCAATCCTCTCCCTCAGACAGACCTGCCCTTCGCCACCCGTGCTGCCTCTTTAACAGAATCCTTACCCCTCAGCCTGGCATTTAAAGCTCTCTACAATGTGGCCCAGCCACGTGCAACCAAACGACAGCCCTCAGGTCCCCAAATGAATATTCTGTCTGGTTAAGTGGGTCCCTTCCCTCTCCCCATGCCAACTTGCCCATCTGCCCCCCACATTTCCTGCAGCTCCTCATCCTGCTCAGATGCCCTGCCCAAGACGCACCCCCCCCATCTTCTAGGTCCTCATCTGGCCCTACGGCCTTTAGGAGCTGTCCCCTGCCAGCCCATACAGCTGTCCTCGCTTGCTGATGGTCACACTCAAATCCACTTGGTCTTAATCATTTCCACCTACGTCCCCCAGGAGACAGTCCTCTCCCTGAGGACAGGGTGGTGTGATGTGTGATCCCCTTCGCTCCCTCCTAAGGTTTCCCACTGTGCTGGGCTCCCTGGCAGGGAGTCCAGGGACATGTCCTGAGTATCTTTCCCAAAGGAGGGCGAGGAATTGAGGGAGCCTGGACCCCTGAACACTTTATCCCATTGATTAAAAATGCCTGGGGACTTTTCCTAATCAATGTTTTTATGTTTGTTTTTTAAATAACTAACTCTTTTAGAGTGGGATTTTGTGCCAGGCATTATGCCAGTAGCTCAGTTATTCCTTATAACCCAGTGAAATCTTTAGGAAATTTTACTGAGCACATAATAAGTTGAATGAATGAATTTAATCCCATTTGAAGAAACAGACACCGAGCTCAGACTGGTTAACTACTCGCCCAAGTAAGTAACACAGATGGGACCAAAGCCAGGTTCCTCTGACTTCCCACCCTCTCGATCCAACTGTCTCCAAGGGGCCTGGAGGCGCCACGGGCCCAGGCCATTTGCAGGAGTGTCCCTTTGTGAACATGGCAGCCGGTGAGTGTGTGTTCCCCACTCGTCTCCCTGCTGCGTGTCCCCATCCCTG